>NC_058064.1:22905322-23249072 GCF_020085105.1 Siniperca chuatsi | reverse complement strand
GTTCTTGCTTGCTTTTTCGGTTTCCTCAGGCACTCCGGATTCACCGCCTCTACCCTTTGCTTCGACCCACGCCATCACGCCTACAATTCCGACTCGTCTAATTTCTCAGACAAAAATATGGTATTTACTTAAAGCAAATCAAAACCAATCAATCCAATCAGCTTACACCCGACTTTTCACCGCTGAATCCTTTCGAGACCCTTGCAAACTTCTTGCAATTCTGGAAATGCTAGCATTACCATGACAGATTCTCTATTTATCTGTGAGTCCGGAAAAGTGGCTGCTCTATTCTGGTTCCACCAGCACTTCTGCCACATACTCTCCTTGTCCAGCATTTCTCCCGTCCAATACTCTGGTCATTCCTTCAGAATCGTAGCTGCCACCTTGGCTCCCACAACAGCATTCCCGAGCACTTAATACAAATCATGAGCTGTTGGTCCTTTCAAGCATGTCACTGCAAAATTCGTTCAGATCTCAGATTCAATCTTGTTTCAAGTAACTGGAGGCTTTTGGGGGTCCGTCATGCTCAGGTGCTACGGCAGACTTTCCATCGAAGAAGTACAAGGGTTCAAGCTTCGCTCATAATCTTTAATTTTTGTTAATAAATCATTTAAACGCATCTGTTGATGGTGTGGTCTTTGCTAGTGAAAAATGTGCGCTTACCATGAAAATTCCACAAGGTAGGTTTAATAAAAGTAGATAAAATCTACTTTCTATCTTCCCACATCTTCAAGTACCTTTAAAGTAGGTCAGATTACAGCTTTGGTTATTTTCACTTTACTGCTGTGTAATGCAGCTGTCCAAATGTTTTTCACAAGCACCTACTGCTGTCACTATTTACAATAAGGACCTCACAGAAATAGAGGAGTGAATGTTTTTGTACTGAATGTCCCACAATAAAGCCTAACTGATAAGGCAGCCACCTTGTTGAAGTGCTATTGGGAGACCTTGCACTCTCCTCTCTGTCCACATGGAGGTCAGAGGTCAAAGGGAATGTCCCTTTCACCTCGTTGAGCACAGTGTCGAGCTGGTTCTGGCTGACAGACAGCAGGCTCTCTAGGACTCATCTGCACTCTTCTTTGCTCACCAGCCCTGTCCCATCAGGGTCTACTGCCATTAAGGCTGACTTGATGCTCGTCAGTCTACCATGGATCAGACGCTCCACCTGCTCCAGGGTGAGGCGCCGGCCTGGATGGTATAGGTCACTGGGTGGACTGAGGGGGTCAGATGAGGATGAAATATTTAATGTCACTTTGAAGCTACTTTAGGGAAATAAAGATAGATTGTTTTCACAATCTGCACATGTTCATGTCTCACAAGAATACATACAAATACACAAAATAATGAACACATGTTCATTTATACTCATACGCATTCATGCCCTTTCCTGTATCCCCACATATACTTGCATCCACGTGTATACACACTCACATATACAGTATTGTCCATAATTAGTACAAAATATTTGTGTTTGGTATGCCAGTGAACAGTTCTTCTGTTGTGTTGACATTCAGCTGGAGAGTGATATTATTTTTGTGTTATTATGTAGAGAACATTAGCATCAATTTACTGAAATGAAGACGTGTTTGGTTCTATAGATTATCAGATATGGTATTATGAATTATATATTTTGCATAAAAACTCTGGTTATAATGTTCTATTAAGGCACACTTTATAAAGAGTCCATAAGTTGTAACTATTGGTTTTTACAATGGTTAATAAATTGTTTTCTAAGGTTTTATAGATCACCTAAAAGCCATTAATAAGAAAAGGTTTTGGATAGCCAGGTTGAGTGAGTGTGAAGTAGTTTTGATTTGGCTTTTTTGTCACTGATCAATGGGAACTGATCCTTCAATGTCAAAGTAAAAACACATCTCTACAAAGTCATCTAAATTAATTCATTACATTTGAATCTAATTCAATGAATCAATTCAATGTGTTTTTATAATGGCTTATAACTGCTATATAAAGCATTAGTAAGTGATCTATTAACCGTTAAAGCAACTTAGAAACTCTTCATTATTAGAAAGTGGAACCAAACTTTTCAGGCTGTTTATACACTGTAAGGCCAAGACCCAGCTGACAAAAAATATTCAATAATCATTAATATCTTGAAATAATATTAAAGCTGGAAAATAGGCAAATATAGCAGAGGAAACTGAAGGTTGAAAAACCACTGTGTGGATCCATGTCTGTCTGGATCCCCCACCTGGTAGTGCTCTGAGCTGTGTGGGGCCGTGAGCCGATGACCAGCTGTCCCAGTCCGGCGTGAAGTGGCAGCAGCTTGGCCATACTGGATGAAACTGGTCTGTGTGGGAAGAGAGGCAGATGGAGGACATGAGGGTGATGAAGGACACAGCGATTCTATCGCTCCTCTAAAAAAGAAGATAATAAAACAAAGAAGGTTAGCTCTATGGTATAACCCCCAAACCCGCAAATTAAAGCAAACATCACGAAAACTTGAAAGGAAATGGCGTTCCAACAACCTGGAAGAATCCTGTTTAGTCTGGCAAGACAGTCTTAAAACATATAGGAAGGCCCACCGTAATGCCAGAGCAGCTTACTACTCATCATTAATAGAGGAAAATAAAAACAACCCCAGGTTTCTTTTCAGCACTGTAGCCAGGCTGACAGAGAATCACAGCTCTGTTAAACCATGTATTCCTATAATGATAAGATTTTAGCTATTAGAGAAAAAAATAATCAAGTCCTGCCTTTGCTGGCTTATCTTCAAACACAGGAACCTTGGAAGCTGTAGAGCCTGATGTGTTGCTTTGCTCCTGTCAACCTTCTTCAGCTGACTTTGATGATTAATTCATCTAAGCCATCAACCTGTCTCTTAGACACGATTCCAACTAGGCTGCTTAAAGACGTTTTACCCTTAATTAGCACTTCTTTACAGGATATGATCAATCTGTCTTTATTAACAGGATATGTACCACAATCCTTTAAAGTAGCTGTAATTAAACCACTTCTTAAAACGCCCAATCTTGATCCTGGGGTTTTAGCCAACTATAGACCTATATCTAACCTTCCCTTTCTTTCTAAGATCCTTGAGAAAGCAGTCGCCAATCAGTTGTGTGACTTTCTAAAAAACAATAGTTTATTTGAGGATTTTCAGTCAGGGTTTAGAGTGCATCATAGCACAGAGACAGCACTGGTGAAAATTACAAATGACCATTTAATTGCATCAGACAATGCACTTGTCTCTGTACTTGTCTTGTTAGATCTTAGTGCTGCGTTCGACACCATTGACCATCACCACCATCGTATTACAGTGGCTGGAACATGTAATTGGCATTAAAGGAACCACACTAAGCTGGTTTAAATCCTATCTATCAGATCGATCTCAGTTTGTACATGTTAACGGTCCCCCGTGCACGCCAAAGTTAGTCACGGAGTTCCACAAGGTTCTGTGCTTGGACCGATTCTATTCACCTTATATATGCTTCCTCTAGGCAGTATTATTAGGAAGCACTCCATAAACTTTCATTGCTATGCAGATGATACCCAATTATATCGATCAAGCCTGATAAAACTAACCAGTTAACTAAACTTCAGGCATGCCTTAAGGACATAAAGACCTGGATGACCTGCAACTTTCTGATGTTAAACTCTGACAAAACTGAAGTTATTGTACTTGGTCCCAAACACCTCCGAGACAAATTATCTAAAGATATAGTTACTCTAGATGGCATTGCCCTGGCCTCCAGCAGCACCATAAGGAACCTCGGAGTTATCTTTGATCAGGATTTATCCTTTAACTCCCACAAGAAACAAACTTCAAGGACTGCCTTTTTTTCAACTACATAATATTGCAAAAATCAGGCACATCCTGTCTCAAAATAATGCCGAAAAATTTGTGCATGCATTTGTTACTTCTAGGCTGGACTATTGCAATTCCTTATTATCTGGCGGCCCGAATAAGTCCCTTAAGATTCTCCAGTTGATCCAGAATGCTGCAGCACATGTACTGACAAAAACTAGGAAAAGAGATTTCCCTAATACTAGCTTCTCTGCACTGGCTCCCTGTAAAATTCAGAATAGAATTTAAAATCCTTCTCCTCACCTACAAAGCTGTTAAGGGTCTGGCACCATCATATCTTAAGGATCTCATAATACCATATTATCTGACTGTGCTCCCAGGATGCAGGGTTACTTGTGGTTCCTAGAATCTCCAAAAGTAGAATGGGAGCCAGATCCTTCAGTTATCAAGCTCCTCTCTTGTGGAAAAAAAAAATTCTACGTGGTCTTTGCATTGTGCCTCCCTAACCCTATCCCCTTCCCCCAAACCCCTCCCCTCTCTCTCTCTCTCAAAACCTAACACGGCAGCGGCGGATGGCCGCCCACCATTGAGTCTGGTTCTGTCCAAGGTTTCTGCCCTCTTAAAGGAGGTTTTTCCTTGCTACTGTCACCAAATGCTTGCTCATGATCGGATTTGTTGGGCCTCTGTAATTAATATTATAAAGAGTACAGTCTAGACCTGCTCTATAGGAAAAGCACAATGAGAAAACTTCTGTTATGAATTGGTGCTATATAAATAAAATTGAATTGAATTGAATTGGAATCAGATCCCAGTTTGGGTTCAGGAGGCAGACACCATCTCCACATTTATGAGTAGGCTTAAGACTTTCCTCTTTGATGAAGCTTGTAGTTAGGGCTGGCTTGGGTGAGTCCCGAACCATCCCTTAGTTATGCTGCTATAGGCCTAGACTGCCGGGAGACTTTCCTCTCTCCTTCTCTCCCTCTCCTTCTGTATGCATTTTATCCCATTACTGCATGTTACTAAGTCAACATTTTCTCTCTCCCGTAGTTTTGTGCTTTCTCGTTTCTCTCCTCTCTCCTTCTGTCGCTTTCAGCACGTATTTCTGCCTCTGGAGCTGCAGAGATTGGATCTGTGGTTGTGGGCCACCTGCTGCCCCCCGTGTTCCTGCTGTGTTATTGGCTCTGTTGCTAATACTGACATTGTTTTTCCTATGGCTGTCATTCCTATTATTACTAATTTATTAATATTAACACTACAAGTACTATTTTACTATTTTTAAAAAATCTTTGTGGTCTTTGCATTGTGCCTCCACCCTCCACGTGGCCTTTAGTAATCTTTAGACACGCAGCAATGTTCTTCTTGGAGAGTAGTGGCTTTCTCCTTGCTATCCTGCCATACACACCATTCTTGTTCAGTGTTTGTCTGATGGTGGACTCATGAACACTGACACTGCGAGGCCTGTAGATCCTTAGATGGACTGTATAGCGCCTTTCTAGTCTTTCTGACTATTCAAAGTGCTGCAACTACATATCACATTTACCCCATTCACACACATGACAGAACTGCTCATCAAAGTAACTAATCATTCACACACATTCACACAAGGCACAGCCCGCGGGAGAAATTTGGGGATCAGTGTCTTACCCAAGGACACTTCGACATGTGGGCTGGGGGAAGCCGGCATCAAACTCCCGACCTTTACCCTGGGGTTGTGACCTCCTGGTGTATTACACGGAGTGATTTTGGTTGGACGACCACTTCTGGGGAGAGTAACAATGGTGTTGAATTTTCTCCATTTGTACGCTATCTGCCTGACAGTGGATTGGTGAAGGCCAAACTCTTTCGAAATGGTTTTGTAACCTTTTCCAGCCTGGTGACCATCAACAATGTTTTGTCTGAGCGCCGCAGAAATCTCCTTTGATCAAAACATGGCACACTTCCACAAACCTGTGTAGTGAAGACCAGACTTTGATAATAAAGACCCAGATTTCTATTCTTTCAATAGGGCAGGGTCTTCTAAACTCACACCCGCCATATCCCTCACACCACACACACACACACACACACACACACCTTACATGCTTGCTGATTGTTGTATACTTATTGTGTTTAGAATAGACAATAGTGGTTGTTGACTGAAGTTATTCATTGTTAATCAGGGCCAAGGTTAAATAAACACTACTGTACCTTTTAAAGAGCAGTTGCCTGTGGTTATTTTGTGTATGTGGTGTAATAACAGCTGGTTGTGACGGTCAGTGCTCAGATTCGCCCTCCACTGTCCACTATTATTAATATAAGATAGTACATACCATTTCTAAGTGGACAGCCACCTTTGAGACTGTTTTTTTTATGTTTGGTAATTGGTCCCTGATCCCAGGGTGGTGCCCCGTAATGATTAATCCATATCAATAATTTTGATATTATTAATAATTGCATTAATATTCATGAATATCTTTGATATTTTTGCTAGTAACCAAACCTGCCCTACCTGAATCCCAACAGTGGAAACCAAATACACACATACACATGGTCTTTCATTCATCAGGTGGACACAAACATCACTCCAAATAAATGACAATGTTGCTCTGTAACTGCTGGATGTGTAAAAAGGTGTGCTAACAAGTTCTCCATATCAACTTAAAAGGTGATGATATGTCAATGTTCTGTTTACAGCTTGTTTCTGCTGTCTCCAAGAGGCCAAAAAATATGTTATTGCAGGTTTTTGAATGCTTGGAATTGAATATATTTGCATTGTGGTATTGATATTTTTACTTAAAAGACAAATTTTGCACAGCTGCCATTGTGGCCACAAGTAACAATTTCTAGATAACGGTAAATGCTAAAACAGTAGCACACGGACTCAATAATGTCCCTTACACAGCAGTATCTACCTAAAGCTAACATTAGCCACCATAGACTACTGTTCATACCAGACCAAAGCAACCCCCCTGAGTTTATTGAATAGAGCAAGCCTGCGTTTTTTGCTTATGAATTCAACCTTTCATTTGTAAGAATAACTTTGTTATTTCTTCTTTCAATCTTTCAACAGTCTCACTTTAAGGAAAGGATTTTGTTACTTCTTCCACCATTGCCAAAAACATCCCTGAGAAAATCATAAGATTTTTGATGTACGTGCAGGTAAGTTTACCCTATATTAATTGTGTATATTGAATCACATGTCACCTAATTTACAGATTAGATGAGCTGTGATAACACATAACATTTCAAGTACATATACAGGTGTGCTCACACCCTTACCTTAACCTGAGAAACCATTTGTGTTTGAAACGTAGTCCTATCCGTATCCATGTAGAATAAAAGGAATGGGAATGACACTGCAGTGTAAGAGTTTTTGTCTTAAAAATTATGAATGTTCACGTGCCACTTGATGATTGCCTACCCTACAGCCCTGTGTGGTTGTACCATGTTTAATTTCTTTTACCAGCCTGTATTTCATGGCAGTAACAATCAAAATTTCATTTACTCTCATTTTCCAATTCTCCTGAGAGCAGCATTTTGACAGGACTAAACACATTTTTGACAGAAGTTCTGAACAAGATTTTAGACACTGAGGAGTTAAAAGAAAAAGAACACAGTCATCAGATATTGCTTGAAGACACAACTTTATTAATAAACCAGCAAGCAAAGCATGTAAAATACAACGCAAGACACCCAGGAAACAGAGACAGGCATATATGAAAAACCCAAACAAACCATAAAAGTGGAAATGGGCAGCTGAAGCCTTGCCCACAGCTGTAAACAGAGTGCCAGAGAGAAGAAAGAAACAATGACAAGAAAGAATGAGCAGCCGTAAAAGATGCGGCGTGATGACTGTGTGCTGAGGTTGTTTACATCCACACAATAAAGACATTCACAAGTGTCTGGTAGAGCGCAGGGACTGGTCTGCTGTACTGGAAACCTCTGTGGCAACAGAGGAGGAGGTGCTGGACTGGTTGTAAGTGATGTCTCAGGTCAATAGTCTGACTCCAGATACTGCTGCTGTGGGGACACTACAGTGAGTAGCAGAATACAGTTAATGCTGGTTATGGGTTAATACGCTGCTCTCTCCTCTCCTGCAACCTGACATTTCTGAGAAAACAGAGAGAAAGGAAACTGTTCACCAATCAGTGGGAATATGTAGCCTGGTTTACACAGGAAAAGAGTGTGTGGATTACCAACCAGGCAAAGGGGGCCACTGCTCCCAAGAGCCCTATTTACACTTATGCACTTCATGCGTATTGGGTGGTTCAGATAGCTATTTGATAGCTAAAAAGCCATGTGTAAACGCATCCAAGAAGCATTAGAGATGGACAGTAATCCGATTGCCAAACCACCTTGGGAGGTGGTTTGAGATGTATTCTAGCCTGATGTTTAATAGGTGTGAATACATCCATCTCTCTAAGATGCTCAATCTTTATTTTTCCCAATTGTAACTACATGAGAAAATGGTCAGTTGAAATACCTGTACAGAGTCAGCCCCCATGATAAGCAGCTGAAGTGACACAGACATTGCATTGAAATTAGCCATTGTTCTTCCTGTCACATGCAAAGTGAACCAAATGGCTTCAGGAGCATTACCACCACCCTCTGGATGGAAGTAGGGCCAACTCTAATTTGCGAGTTGTATGTGGCAAAGTGTAAACAAGTGTATTAAAATCACCTTGGAATTTAATCTGAATATGAAACACTTGAAATAAAATGAGTGGATGAGTTGTATGTAATTTGATTAACTGCACATTTGTTTAGGAATTTGAACCACTAAGATACAATATTAATTAAGGCGAGTCTTGCATTATTATCTAATCTTGTAGTTTTGAGACTTTTAGTTCGTATTGTCCTCACATAGTGCACATTCCTAAATAAGGTTTGTTTGAATTGCCTCAAACTAACTGACACACAGAAAACAATGGGCCGGGGGGTGTCCTCTGTATTATTTACAGAGCAATGTCATGTCCTTTTTTATTTCATGTAATCCTGTTTGTAATCCATGTTGCCTTGAGTTTTTAAGAGAGGCCTTTGTATGAGCTTTTAGCTTTCTACCTCTCCTGCACAGGCATTACTTTTCATTCATGTATATGTGAGTATATGTATGTGTAAGTGTATCTGTATATAGGTACATGAATATCTGTGTACATATCAGATCTTTTATAATTGTTGTAGTTTTACTCTGCAAACAATGAAATTAAAAAATCATGTCAAGGCCGGTAGTCTTGAATGTCATTCACAAACACCCTAAATGTTTGTCTACATTAAAGACAAGGGTCCAAAATCTGCCTTTATACCCGGGAGACAATATATTATATAATATCTACAGTGACTGGCACAGCTGCATCTGCTAGAGCAGCAGCTGCACATTTTAACCACCACATGGTATATATTTTTTGATGCACAGTAGGGGTGTAACAGTACATGTATTCGTCCCGAACCATTCGGTACAGGACTTTCGGTTCGTTATGCAACTTCCTTGGATCGGTACGCCCTGTGACCCAAACTATTACTGTCAAAATAGTCTATTTATGTCCACTACTCACACATGCGGAACAGAAATTCTAGAGTGCGAGTTTTACCCAGAAAGTTTTGGTAGTGCACCAGTTGCTGTAGCATGCTAGTTGGCTTAGCCCAATTAGCCAGGTTAGCCAACCTCCTGTAGCGTTGCTGCCTCCGAATGGCAAACACAAATGAGAGACCAGAGCTGGAGGATCCTCCCTGACATTTAGATCCACTGTATGGGAGCATTACGGTTTCCCGGTTAGTTAGAGCAAATATGGGCAACGATTAGTGTCAAACTGTATGCCGACATTGTTCAACTGAAGTCGGGTTTATCTTTGGAAACACTTCAAACATGACATTTATGTCGGCATCACCCAAATGTGACGATTAGCAAAACGAGACAAAACCAGACAGTTCAGAAATTATCAGCAGGTCAGAGTCTTTATTAAGGAGCATTACTGACTTTTGTGTTATTTATTTTTTTCTTATTGACAGTATGCCAGTATTTGAGTGCATTAACTGTTACAGTAAGAATCATGGCCAATGAGCCACTGTTGAATGTTTACATTTTTAAAAATAAATGAAAAAAAAGTGATTTTCTACATTTTTTTGGTTTTCCATGGTGTACCATAAACGTACCGAACCGTGACCCCAAAACCGAGGTACATACTGAACCAAGAATTTTGTGCACCGTTACACCCCCAAATTACAGTAATGTGCAGCACATTGAGTCTTAAATGCTGAGAAGGTAACCATCATGTTTGTATATAAAATACCAGTTAAAGTCAAAAGCAAAGTGTTAAGGAGTGAAGTGTGCTATTCCTTAAAGCCAGTATTTGTAGAATTTGTATGTGATTATAACATCTTTCAAATTATTCAGTACACATTATTAACTTATACACGGGGACTGCCCATTGTTCAGATGGCCCATTATTCTGAAACCCCAATATTCTTTTAACTATTAACTATTAAAGTTTCGGAATAATGGGCCTTCGGAACAATGGCACCTGTCAGTCTGAGAATCGTGATACATTCTGTTGGTATAACCGAGCACTGACAAGACATAACTGTCTTTCTCCCTCTGTCTCTCTCTCAAACACACACTCACATACATCCATATATACACATAAAGCTCATACATAAGTGTCTAGTGACAATCAGTGATGGAGGCTTTGAAAACCCTGCAGCACTTTGAGCAACAAAACAAAAAACAATGATCATCTAACACAACAATCTCCCAGCTGTGAACCTGAGCTGCTGGGTTGCTTTAGGTGTGATATACTTTTTCTCTACATGTTTGGCTTCACCTCTTACAGTTACCTTCCATGTGTCTAGCTGGCTTGGAGCCACTGCAGAATCAAGACAACTGCTAATGCACTCAGTTTCAGGGTTAGACTGATATATCGGTTTAACAAATTAAAGGGCAGATATTGGTGTTGTCTGTAAAACCTGTAATTCTCTTTGGGCACTTTGTTCACTTATAATATATCCATCACATCTGTAACAGGTGCCATCCATAGAGATTTTATAACTGTAGATAAGTCTTATTCAGCCATCGTGCCTGATGTCTTTTCAAAATTTTCAACAGCAGGGTGTCGCTGGGTAAGTTTATTCCTCACTTACAGGCAGGAATGTATTCAGATTCCCCACCAATAAACAGGTGAATGTGGCCTATAGAGCTACTAACCATAACACTGTTTCATTAGCCTGGGCTTCTCTGGAGAGGTTTAGTGTCTCATGTTGGTGTAAATGTTTCAGAGGGTTTATTCACCTGACAGCCAGAATCATCAAAGAGAATCTCTGTCGCTACATAAAGATATTTGTGGCTGATAAACACTGTCACAAGTCAAAGCGTTAACTGACTGCATGATTTGCATTTAAATAAAAAACAGTCCCCTCAGCTCTACACAGCATTTTAGCATCTTTTAGATAATTTCTTTAGTTCATTTTGGTTTTTGGGCTTGCAACTTCACTGTTTTGGTTCATTGTCACCGCAATCATCAACCTTGTTTCCAGCAGCAGCAGAAAGAACCGTACTAACTGGTTCATTTCTAGCATACCCAGGCCTTTATGGATAGGTAAATAATGGACAGCAACTTCGCCCAGAATAGGGTCAACCATAACACGAATATAAATGTTGACCAATACTTGAGCTCAAAAGTATTGGTATCTGCCCCTATAAAACCTATATCGGTCGAACCCTGGTTAGTATATACACATATACATACACAGCAGTGGGAACATACTGTGGAGGTAGGGGTTAAGGGAGGTTTGGTTTAACTGTTGATTGAGAAATTTCAAGAAATTCCTAATAAATCTGGATTAAATTTGATCAGTCCACAAGGGTGGGGTTTTTAATGACTTGTTGACTTGAGACATATTGCATTCTGGGAAAAGTCATGTAGTGTAATCCCACTGTCAGACTGTACCACTAAACTTCAGACTGATTGATTGAATGGAGATGTAGGAGCATGGATTTTGGCAGGAAGTGTGCACTTGTCAACCATACATGTGCACTTGTTGAAGTAGATCAGTGGAGTGGAGAGTAGGGTGGGGATACAGGGGGAGGGCGAGGTCAGGCGCTCCTCACAGACAGAAGTCAAAGGTCAGGTCAGACTTGCCCATTTTCTGTCTGTACACCGTGTCAAATTTTTCATTCATAGACACTGTGAAGACATCCTTCCAAAGACCTGCACGACCTGCAGGCAGGATACACAGGGAGAGGGAAGAATTTTAAATATTAATACAACGTTCAGTTACCTTTCAACACAACCTGGATGTCTGCCTCTCAAATTATTCAGAACAGGGTTTGGGCTCAGCAGCTCAGCAGCCCCGTGGCTGGTTAATTCGACTACAATCTTAAATTTCACACTCAGTTTGGAAAGTGATCTTTATCTGGTTTCATTTCGATCACACCTCCATGTTGAAATGACTCGTTATTAAAAATAAACCACCATGTCTTAAAGGCAGAATAAGTAGGATTTTTCTAACAAACAATGTATAGACTCATAACAAAATAATCCCTCTCAGTGTGAGGAGGTGTCTGTATCAGGCAGAGCAGAGAGCAGCGGACAGGATGAAGCGGGCGGAGGTGTGGCCGTGTTTATTTATGCTTTAGAACGTAACTGCCGTGAAACAATCAGATCAATCAAATAACATTTAATTTCTCCGATTCATTGCTTTGTTCTCGCTAACGCCACTCTCTCTCTTCATTCATTCTCTAGCTCGCTCGACCACCACTGCTCTCTCTCACTCCAAAACCAGTGGTACCAGTGACTTTACAGTATAATAACACTGGCACTGATATCAAAACTAAAAGGGAAAATGAAAACATTGGCATTGAAACACTGGTATTGCAACAAAAAATTGTAACGGGAGTGAAGAGAAGACAAAACATCTTCTCACTCAGTTTGTGACAATACACTAAATTATTTTATTTTTAAGAGTGAAAGATTTTTTTTTCAAATTATGACTCATGATTGGTAAGATCCACTACACCATATTTTTCCTCACACTAGTAGTATAGTTTAGTCATATGACTAAAACACATGAATTTGATGATGCCCACTATTAAGTTACTACCAATACTGATACTCCCTGAATAATTCCTTAATTTACTTAAATAAACCTCTTGGCAAAGGCCTTCAATATTGAGAAAAACAAGATGTGTATTAGATAACTGCTTATCTAATATAAGGCTGCTTCAGTACCACCATTGTGTTTATGTGGCCCTGCTCAGGAGTTCAGACAGTGACTTTTCTGCATGATGAATGTAATGTAAAACCCACATGAATTCTGATGATTCCTATGACAGAATGATGTTTTTTTCTGAACTGAAAACTTTTATTTGACATGTTTCAGCTGCGGACTGAATGCTGCATGATGTGGCAGTGACTCACCTTCTGTGGCGTGTGTGAGACAGGTCAGACTGACTATAGCAGACCAGACACCAGACTTCCATGCACTAAAAGAAAACAAATTTGATGGGAAAACAGAAAAAACAAATAACAGAAACCCTGTAAACATAAAACTCAAAACAGGAATAGTAACATAAACCAAACTGAATAATTATAAAAAATTAGAGAATAAATGTAAAACATGTCTACATGAAAATCAAAGAGGGTTAAATTATAACAGACTGGGCCTGCAGATTGAAATTATAGACTATATACTACTGTACAGTCTAGAGTTAAAACACAATCTATGGTGTAGTTACAAAATGTAGCCACATGTGCTATAATCATCTCAAACTCAGTGTGAGAAAACCATATCCACATCCAGAACCCCAGAATCCCATGACTATGTAGATAGTTATGGAACCCTAAAGTGTTCATTATATCTAAACAAATAAAACAGAGCAGTAATAGAATAAAAATACCGGTAAAGAATAAATACTAGAATAAGCTGAAATCCGGGAAAGTACGTTTTAAGTTTTCCTTGGGCAGGGTGTTCCAGAGTCTCGGGGCTCTTATTTCAAAAGCTCTGTCCCCCTTAGTCTTCAGCCGTGAGTCTGGAACACATAAAACGCCAGACGACCTCAAGGTGCGAGCAGGGTCGCACGGGGATAAAAGATCTGAGATATACTGAGGAGTCAGACCATTTAGTGACTTGTAAGTAATTAAAAGCACCTTAAAACCAGTGTAAAGAGGCTAAAACCAGGGTGATGTGATCAAACTCTGTTTAAAGCCTGGCAGCTGAGTTCTGTACTGTCTGTAACCGGTCTACAGTTTTTCTATTTAAGTACGTAAAAATGCTGTTACGGTGATCGAGGCGTGTTGAGATAAAAGTCTTTAAAATTTAAATTAGGACGAATTCTGGCAATGTTCCTTAGTTGATAAAAGTATTTGTTGATTAGCTAGTTTCACTTGAAACTGACCTAATTGTTTCCAAGATGGCCCATTAATCAGTAATCCGGCCTATTGTTTTCTGGCTGCACCACCCTCATCACTGTTAAGTACCTGATTAGCATATGATTGGTGTGACCAAGGTGCTAATATACTCTGATAGACTTTGGGCAGATTGAATCTCAGACCACCATTTCTGTTCAAAGAGGGGTTCTCTTTTTTCACAAAAATGGCTTCCTTGACACCCCGTTCAAACCAACTCTTCTCTCTACTTAGAATCTTCACCTCGCTGTCTTCAAATGTGTGGTTATCAGCACAGACGACACGCTAACTCAGGATTACAGAGCGCCATGCATTTGCATCTAAAAGCTACAAAAGTCTTTTGTGAAGTGGCTGTTTAGTCTCACCTATGTACCATTCTTTGCAGTTTTCCTCACTGCATTGAATGGAGTAAACTACATTGCTCTGTTTTTGTGTGGGCATCTTGTCCTTAGGGTGAACGAGTTTCTGTCTTAAAGTGTTGCCTGGTTTAACGAAAACAGGAACATTGTGCTGTCTAAAGATCCTTTGTAGTTTTTCAGACAGTCCAGATACATAAGGAATGGAGACACCGTTCCTTCTTGGTTCTGTTACACTTTTGTCCTGTTTTTTGGCTCTTTTAACTTTGTTGATAGCCCAAGTAGGATAACCACAGGCTGAGAGTGCACTCTGGACATGCCTTTCCTCTTTCTTCTTACCCTCTGAGCCGGTGGGCACTTCTTGGGCTCTATGCTATAATGTCCGGATTACACACAGCTTGCTGCATCGTGTGAGTCAAAGAGCAAGTATTGATCCGTATGTGTTGGTTTCCTGTACACTTCTATTTGGAACTTTCAGTCCTCTCCTCTGAGTGTAGAACAATCAAGAAAGGCCAGGCGGTTCTCTTTGGCATCCTCTCACGTGAACTTGATGTTGGGGTCCACAGTATTGATATGTTCTGAGAACGCTTCCAAGTCTTGTTTCTTGATTTTCACAAAGGTGTCATCCATGTAGCGGTACCAATGACTTGGTGGTGTGCCCGGGAACGAGGATAATGCCTTCTTCTCAAACTGTTCCATGTACAGGTTGGCCACGATGGGAGAGACCGGAGAGCCCATAGCACAGCCGTGAATCTGTCTGTAGAAGTGTCCCCGGAATTGGAAGTAAGTTGTGTTAAGACAGATGTCTAATAGTTTGCATATGTGTTCAGGTGTAAGCTTGGTCCTTTGCTGCAGGGTGGAGTGCTC
The DNA here is from genome assembly GCF_020085105.1 of Siniperca chuatsi. Classification (NCBI taxonomy): domain Eukaryota; kingdom Metazoa; phylum Chordata; class Actinopteri; order Centrarchiformes; family Sinipercidae; genus Siniperca; species Siniperca chuatsi. The sequence continues at coordinate 23,233,707 of NC_058064.1, read as the reverse complement.
CTGCAGTCTTCTCTTCACCGCTGTCACTGCTTCTGAGGTCGGGATGCAGGTGAACAAGGACACAACATCATAAGAAACCATTACATCATCTGGGTGCAACTGGAGATGTTTCACTTTGTCCACAAATTTCTGTGTGTTTTCCACATGATGTACTGTGTTCCCCACCAGCGGAGCCAAGATTGTAGTCAAATGTTCGGTCTGATAAGTAATACGGAGATGGTTCCTGTGGTTCTTGTGGTCTGCTAAATTAAATTAGCAGACCACAGGAACCATCTCCGTTTTAATCTAAGATGCAGGCAGAGCAAGATTATTCCCAAGAGCCTACAGATTAAACCACCAGTAAAAGGACACAGAGCAGAGAAGATTTGGAGAAGAAACCTGAACCAGATGCTTAGTGAAAGGATCAGGGAAAACAACTCAAGAATAGACAATTTGAAGAACAGAACAGAATTTTTGCAGAAGAAGTTAACAAGTATTGTCCCAGAAGAAATCCTCAAGAAAGTGATGGATTTTACACAGATAGCACAGGGTGCACAACATAGGAAGAGCAAGGAGCGGCAAATTAAGAAATTTAACATCCTTTTGAATAAGAAGAATCTAGGAAAGGACCAGCACAACAGGAGATCAGGGACTGAGGGAGACGTGTGTTAACAGAAACAATTGGATCAAAAACTTATCAGACCGCATCCTGACACAGGCAGAAAAAGATTCAGTTACATCCAACCACATCCCTACAGTGGACTACATCACAGCCACAGAAACAGCCATTAGGAAGAACAAGATGATAGAAGCAGAGGCTGCAGACCTGAGGCTATGTGTCACAGCATCATTAAAGAGTGCCAAACTACCTCCTTCCAACATTACATCCGAAGAGAGGAGGGCACTCTCAGCACTGCAGAAGGATCACAGCATAAACATTCTACCAGCAGACAAGGGTCGCTGCACTGTGATTCTGAACACAGCCGATTATAAAACCAAGGTCAACAACCTTCTGGAAGACACAACCACATATCAAAAACTTAAAAGAGATCCAACTAATGGCTACAGAAGCTTGAGAAGGAGGAGGTGATAGACAGGCCTCTGTACTACACCCTGGGGAAGCCATTCCTTGCATCTATGGCCTTCCCAAAATTCACAAAGAGAATGTTCCACTCAGACCCATCGTGTGTAGCACAGATTCCATCACATACAACGTAGCCAAGTACGATAGAACACTCCTGGACGAATGAGGGACTACACCATATTATTTACAGAGACCAAATCTGACCATGAGCAAGCATTTGGCGACGGTGGCAAGAAAAAACGTCCTTTAAGAGGCAGAAACCTTGGACAGAACCAGACTCAATGGTGGGCGGCTATCCACCACTGCCATGTTAGGTTTGGATACAGAAAGGGAGAGAGAGAGAGAGAGAGAGAGAGAGAGAGAGAGAGAGAGAGAGAGAGAGAGGTTTTGGGGGAGGGGCGTCTTGTTACAGTCAAACAAGACGCCAAGTTTTCTTGCAACAGGCTTTATGTACTCAGACAAGGACCCAGTAGATGGCAGTATTTGACTGCCAATGATCAGAATTTCTGCTTTGGCTGAGTTCAATTGAAGAAAGTTAATTGATATCCAGTTTCTTATATCTAATAGGCACTCCTGTAAAAAACTCATACTGAGGTCAGATGGCTTAACAGGGACGTACAACTGTGTAAGCATAATAGTGAAAGGAAACACCATGTCTACGAATTATATTACCTAGTGGGAGCATATAGAGAATAAAATTGGTCCCAAAATTGACCCTTAAGGTACCCCATACATAACAGTAGCAAATGACGTATGGTTGTTAATGGATTTAATCCAACTCAGTACAGTGCTGTGCCTTACAATATGCCCACCCATTTCCTCAATCTGTCCAATAAAATGCCATGATCGATCGCATCAAAAGCAGCGCTCAAATTAAGCAGTATGAGAACGGAACACATGCCAGCATCATTGGTCATTAAAAGGTCATTAGTGACTTTAAGAAGGGCAGTCTCTGTGCTGGGATGCTGACAAAAAAGATCGGAAGGTTTGGATTGGATTTCAAAGATATAATAAAAATGGTCATTTTGAAATCGGTCAGTAATTTTGCATATGGTCAAGCCCAGGCTTTTTTAGGAGTGGCTAATAAAAAAGGAGCTGTTAAAAATTAAGAGCAACGAGGGCCCAATCGTTTCAATTGCATTAATTAAGAGCTTTGTTGGCATTTTATCCAGAGGACAAAAGGACACTTTCATGTGAGCTACTACATTAAATTTTGGTAATGGAAACCGGGACGAGGTGGCTGAGGGTGTCTTGTTCTGGAGACTCAACATCAGTGAAAGTTGTACAGGCCAGTATATTGGCCCTGATAGACTCTCTGTAAAGTAAGCTAAAAAAAATTCACAGTCAACACCACATTCAACAGGAACATTTGGATGATCTGGATTTACTAGTTGATCGATAGTCTTGAATAAAAACCTGGGATTGTGCTGATTTTCTGATATGAGATTTGAGAAGTAGCGTGTTTTTGCGTCTTTCACCATTCTGTTATAATTAAGTGGAAGGTCCTTCATAGCCACACACAAGTGCTTTCATTTATCCAAGGCTGCAATTTACGATTTGCTTTAATTCTATTTTTGAGGGGAGCAACTCTATCTAAAGTTGAAGAGCATAAAAAATGAAAGTAGGTCATTGAGGTGGGGAGTTTTCAGACTGTCCATTGTGTAGTGGCTAAAAAGGCACAAAACTTAGGGGCGCTTTGTTCATTAAGCGCGCGTGTGCACATAGAATGGGGGGTATGGTATAAGGGTATAAGTAGCGGACTGCTAATCACAGGTAAAATTATGCATTTGTGGTCAGAGACTAGTATGTCCAGAACCATGTACAACACAGTAGAATAACCTTGCAGTAATGCTTTAGTTTACAGGTTCGTTATTTCCTAATCATTTCTTGAAAGTTTCATTGAAAGAACTGTGTAATTTGTTGGTAGTTAGGTAAAACAGAGACAAAGATCTCAGTGTTTTGTAAAGATATTTTTTAAAATCATTTTTATAATTAGAAAGAAAAATAAATAATTTAACAAGGTCAACGTAGGGTTGGGCTGGCTACCAAGGGAAATGTTGGTCCAGTCATTTGGCCACATATTGATGAGTAGCAGACACAGTAGATTAACGTTGGCTGTAAGGCAAAATGTGGTTGTTTGTATTTATTACTCATCTCGTCATCACTAAATGCAAATGCAACCGCAAGGGAGCACAAGCCAGTGTCTTCTTGTGCCAGTCCCAAGTCTGGATAAATGCAGAGGGTTTTGTCAGGAAGGGCATCCGACGTAAAACACATGCCAAATTAAAAATGCGAATCATGACAATGACTTCCATACCGGATCGGTCGGGGCCCGGGTTAACAACGACCGCCACCAGTGCTGTTGACCTACAGGGAACCGGTGGAAATTGGACTACTGCTGGTCGAAGACGAAGAAGGAGAGGAGGACGGTGTGTTTGTAGGCAGAGAGAGAAGAGGAAAGCTAAGAATATAGGACTGACAGTAGGGACTTTGAATGTTGGGACTATGACAGGGAAGGCTAGAGAGTTGATTGACATGATGCAGAGAAGGAAGGTGGACATACTATGTGTCCAGGAGACCAGGTGGAAAGGTAGCAAGGCTAGAAGCTTAGGAGCAGGGTTCAAGTTCTTCTACCATGGGTCAGATAGGAAGAGAAACGGAGTAGGAGTTATCCTGAAAGAGGAGTTTGTGAGGAATGTTCTAGAGGTGAAAAGAGTATCAGACAGGTTGATGAATCTGAAGCTGGAAATTGAAGGGGTGATGTTCAATGTTGTGAGTGGTTATGCCCCACAGGTAGGATGTGAGTTAGAAGAGAAGGAGAAATTCTGGAGTGAGTTAGATGAAGTGAGCATCCCCAGAGTTGAGAGAGGTGAAGGGAACAGAGGTGATGAGAATATGATGGGCAGATTTGGTCTTCAGGACATGAACGGAACGCAGAAGGACAGATGGTGGTAGACTTTGCAAAGAGGATGGAAATGGCTGTAGTGAACACTTTCTTCCAGAAGAGGCAGGAACATAGGGTGACATATAAGAGCGGAGGTAGAAGCACTCAGGTGGACTACATCTTGTGTAGACAATGTAATCTGAAAGAGACCAGTGACTGTAAAGTAGTGGTAGGGGAGAGTGTAGCCAGACAACACAGGATGGTAGTGTGTAAAATGACTCTGGTGGTGAGGAAGATGAAGAAGACAAAGGCAGAGCAGAGGACGAAGTGGTGGAAGTTGAAAAAGGAAGAATGTCGTGTGTAGTTTTCAGGGAGGAGCTGAGACAGACTCTGGGTGGTCAGGAAGTGCTCCCAGATGACTGGACCACTACAGCTAATGTGATCAGGGAGACAGGTAGGAGGGTACTCGGTGTGTCATCTGGAAAGAGGAAAGTGGACAAGGAGACTTGGTGGTGGGACAAGGAAGTTCAGGAGTGTATACAGAGAAAGAGGTTAGCTAAGAAGAAGTGGGACATGGAGAGGACTGAAGAGAGTAGACAGGAGTACAGGGAGATGCAGCGTAAGGTGAAGGTAGAGGTGGCAAAGGCCAAACAAAGAGCATATGAGGACTTGTATGCTAGGTTGGACACTAAAGAGGGAGAGGTGGATTTGTACAGGCTGGCCAGACAAAGAGATAGAGATGGGAAGGATGTGCAGCAGGTTAGGGTGATTAAAGATAAGGATGGAAATGTATTGACAGGTGCCAGGAGTGTGATGGGAAGATGGAAGGAGTACTTTGAAGAGTTGATGAATGAGGAAAATGAAAGGGAACGAGAGTAGTAGAAGAGGTGACTGGTGTGGAGCAGGAAGTAGCAAAGATTAGCAAGAGTGAAGTAAGGAGGACGTTGAAGAGGATGAAGAGTGGAAAGGCAGTTGGTCCTGATGACATACCTGTGGAGGTATGGAAGTGTCTAGGAGAGGTGGCAGTAGAGTTTCTGACCAGTTTGTTTAACAAGATCTTGGAGAGTGAAAGGATGCCCGAGGAATGGAGGAGAAGTGTACTGGTGCCAATTTTTAAGAACAAGGGAGATGTGCAGAGCTGTGGCAACTACAGAGGAATAAAGCTGATGAGCCATACAATGAAGTTGTGGGAAAGAGTAGTGGAAGCTAGGCTAAGGGCAGAGGTGAGCATTTGTGAGCAGCAATATGGTTTCATGCCTAGAAAGAGTACAACAGATGCAGTATTTGCTTTGAGGATGCTGATGGAGAAGTACAGAGAAGGTCATAGGGAGTTGCATTATGTCATCGTAGATTTAGAGAAAGCGTATGACAGGGTGCAGCGCGAGGAGCTGTGGTATTGTATGAGGAAGTCTGGAGTGGCAGAGAAGTATGTTAGAGTGGTGCAGGACATGTATGAGAGCTGTAAGACCGTGGTGAGGTGTGCTGTAGGTGTGACAGAGGAGTTCAAGGTGGAGGTGGGTTTGCATCAAGGATCAGCTCTGAGCCCCTTCTTGTTTGCTCTGGTGATGGACAAGGCTGACAGATGAGGTTAGACAGGAATCTCCATGGACTATGATGTTTGCGGATGACATTGTGATTTGTAGTGAGAGCAGGGAGCAGGTGGAGGAAAATCTAGAGAGATGGAGGTCTGCTCTGGAAAACAGAGGAATGAAGCTTAGCCGCAGTAAGACAGAATACATGTGTGTCAATGAGAGGGACCCAGGTGGAACAGTGAGGTTACAGGGAGCAGAGGTGAAGAAGGTGCAGGACTTTAAGTACTTGGGGTCAACGGTTCAGAGAAATGGAGACTGTGGAAAAGAGGTGAAGAGGCGAGTGCAAGCAGGTTGGAACGAGTGGAGAAAGGTGTCAGGTGTGTTGTGTGATAAAAGAGTATCAGCAAGAATGAAAGGAAAGGTGTTCAAGACGGTGGTGAGACCAGCGTTGTTGTACAGCTTAGAGACAGTGGCACTGAAGAAAAGACAAGAGGCAGAGCTGGAGGTAGCAGAGCTTAAGATGTTGAGGTTCTCTTTGGGAGTGACGAGGATGGACAGGATCAGGAATGAGTACATCAAAGGCACAGCTCATGTTAGATGTTTTGGAGATAAAGTCAGAGAGGCCAGATTGAGGTGGTTTGGACATGTTCAGAGGAGAGACTGTGAATACATTGGTAGAAGGATGCTGAGGTTGGAGCTGCCAGGCAGGAGGTCTAGAGGAAGACCAAAGAGGAGATTTATGGATGTAGTGAGAGAGGACATGAAGTTAATTGGTGTGAGTGAAGAGGATGCAGAGGACAGGGTTAGATGGAGGCACATGATTCGCTGTGGCGACCCCTGAAAGGGAACAGCCGAAAGGAAAAGAAGAAGAAGTCATCACTAAATGCAGCAAAGCAAACAATCATTTTTAAAACAAAGGTTTTACCAAGCAGGAGGGTCTAATGAAAGATGCTTTAGAGTTGCATTATGGGGACTGTAGGAGCCAGCATTTTTAGAGGTTGACTCATACTAGAGGCTAAGTCTTGATATCTCAGTCACTGATGCTTCAATTGTGACCATCTGCAGACTATCTTGCAAGTATCCCAACTTTGTGGAAGAGTAATACTAATTCCCTTTAATCCAACTGAAACTGATTTTTTTTACACATTTCTCTTTAATTCATCCTGACTTATTTGGTGTTTTGCTTCAAACTCTGGGATCTTGAAAATAATTAAGAAATGGATAACATTTTTGATGTTAAGTGGGTTTGTAGAGTCCCTGACCTTACAAAATGCAGTTGTGATGATTAACCTATTGAAAGAGACATCAGCATGTTTTATAAAATGGCGAAAATGGGCAAAAATCAAGCTAGATCATGGGACACCAACTGTAGAAGACAATATGTCAGATGCAGTGAAAGTGTAATAAAAAATGGTTTAAAGACACATTTGGTGGATGTGATGCTTTGAAGATGCCACTTCACAGTGTCAGCTACAACAAAAGCCTTTTCACCCACTAGTGTTAAGTAGGACCTCAGGGAGCCAGAAACTCAAAACTCTGCCTAGTTAGCAGACCTGAGGTTCTGAGCAGTGTTGTATTTTTCCTTCTCTATTTCCTCTCCCACTCACCCCTACAGATGGACAGCGCCTCAGAGTTGCAGCACTGCTCGATGAGCTGGTTGCAGCTCTCCACCATGCCCTCCAGCTGAGCCTTGTCACAGGAAACACCCAGGAACCGGGCTAATTGTTCTACCAACGTCCCCAGATCCTGGAGAGGACAGGACAATAATAATAATAATAAATGTTATTGATGTTATAGCTGCACGTACACATACACACACACATATACATACTTTGTACAAATGCTTCAACAGATATATACTGTACACATAAACATATGTCATCCTGGAGTGTCTTGGTAGCCAAATGGTTACAGTGTATGCCAGATAACTGCAATATCGCCAGTTTGACTCCCGCCGGCAACCTTTGCTGCATGTCATACCCCTCTCTCTCCCTCTGTGTTTGTATCTGCAGAGACGATGCCCTTTGCATGTATTTTCTTAGTTTCTTATTAGTTTGCTGTGTTTGGGACGTTTCTAGGTGTCAACCTTTGGGCAGTGGTGTGTAGCCCCCAGCCGATAACAGCAGGCTGTGAGGTCGGGACTCGGTAAAAACGTAGCGACATCGCTGTCTCCGTCTCTCCTCTGCTCTCTGTCTGTGTCATGGATGCATCATAGATGTAAACGAAGTGTGCAGATAGGTTGGGCTATGCAGACTATGGATGTATAAAGAGCTGGAGGTCTGTGTGTCTGTTTGACCTAGGGCGGGGCTGAGCCACACACACACACACACAGGCAGAGCAGAGAGCAGCGGACAGGATGAAGCGGGCTCCTTCCCGCAGCATTGTGCAGAGGTGTGGCCGATTTTATTTGTGCTGTAGAACATAACCGCTGTGAAACAATCAGAAAATAACATTTTATTCAAGTTTAAAAAATGTTCTATGATGTAGAGGAAGCCGGTGCAATGATGCTAGGACAGGTGTAATATGCTCCCTTTTGTTAATCAGAATCAGAATCAGAAATACTTTATTGATCCCCGAGGGGAAACTCTTTGTTACAGCAGCTCACTGTCATGTCAGTGCACACAGGAATAGAAGTTCTTAGCAAATCAAAATATAATACACCACAGGTAAGATAAATTAAGTACAAAGTGAATATAAGTATAAAATTAAAATAAGTGTAAAGTACAAAGTGGATTTACCGGTTGATGAAGTACGTACGGTATAATAATACAATGTAATAATATAAGTAATAAGTAATAAGTAAGTACTGTCAAGTTAAGTGTAGTTTATTAAGATTATTATCAGACGGTGGATATTGCACAGCAGTAATAGAAGTATGAATCAATATCAATAAATTAAACTGAAAACAGTATATTGCACCGGAGTATTAAACAGAGAATATTGCACAATTATTTCAAGTATTGCAGTGATGTTAATGAGCCAATGTCCAGTTTAGTGACTTAGGGGAGGAGTTAAAGAGTTTGATGGCCACAGGCAGGAATGACTTCCTGTGGCGCTCTGTGGTGAATTTTGGGGGGATGAGTCTTTCGCTGAAGGTACTCCTTTGTTTGACCAGCATGTCATGGAGTGGGTGGGTGACACTGGCCAAGATGGCATGTAGTTTAGCCAGCATCCATCCTCCTCACCCCCACAATGCCACTGGCCTTATGGATCAGTTTGTTGAGCCTGTTAGCGTCCGCTACCCTCAGCCTGCTGCAACAGCATACAGGATACCACTGGCCACCACAGACTCATAAAACATCCTCAGCATTGTCCAGCAGATGTTGAAGGACCTCAGCCTCCTCAGAAAATAGAGGCGGCTCTGGCCCTTCCTGTAAAGAGCTTGAGTGTTCTTAGCCCAGTCCAGTTTATTGTCCATATGTACGCCTACGTATTTGTAGTCGTCAACAATGATTGTTCTTAATAGTAGTAAACAAGCTTGAACGATTCTCTTGACCAGCTCTTTAAAGGTAAGATTAGAGTCAAATAAGTTTCTGGCAATGTGTGGCAGAGGGAGCTAAGGAACCCAGCTTCTTCAGCTGTGCAGTGTGGACCAATTAGTAAAACGTCTGTTTTGTTATTGTTTAGCTGCAGGTAGTTTTAATGCATCCACTCTTTGATTTCAGTTAAACAATTGTGCCTCCTCGAGGCACAGGCCGAGGAGGTGGAGTTGCAGCCATCTTCGACTCAAGCCTATTAATCAACCCTAAACCTAAACTAAATTATAACTCATTCGAAAGCCTTGTATTTAGTCTTTCACACCCAACCTGGAAAACACGACAGCCAATTCTATTTGTTACAGTGTACCGCGCTCCTGGTCCGAGTTTTTATCTGAATTCTCAGAGTTTTTATCAAGTTTAGTCCTTAAAACAGATAAAGTGGTTATTGTAGGTGATTTCAATATTCATGTGGCCGTTGAAAATGATAGCCTTAGTACTGTGTTTATCTCATTACTAGATTCAATTGGCTTTTGTCAGAGTGTACATGAAGCCAGTCACCAGGTTTTAACCACACCCTCGACCTTGTTCTGGTATATGGCATTGAAATTGAACATTTAATAGTCTTTCCACAGAATCCTTATTTATTGGACCATTATTTAATAACTTTTGAATTACTGGACTACACGCCATAGGCATTCTTACTCTAGATGTCTATCTGATATTGCTGTGGCTAGATTCAAGGAAGCGATCCCATCTGCATTTAATTCAATGTTATATCTCAATATAACTATATTAATTTCAGCCCCTCCCAAATTGACCATCTAGTTGATAGCGCTGCATGCTACGGCACTTGATTCTATCGCTCCTCTAAAAAAGAAGTTAATAAAACAAAGAAGGTTAGCTCCGTGGTATAACCCCCAAACCCGCAAATTAAAGCAAACATCACGAAAACTTGAAAGGAAATGGCATTCCAACAACCTGGAAGAACCCTGTTTAGTCTGGCAAGACAGTCTTAAAACATATAGGAAGGCCCACCATAATGCCAGAGCAGCTTACTACTCATCATTAATAGAGGAAAATAAAAACAACCCCAGGTTTCTTTTCAGCACTGTAGCCAGGCTGACAGAGAATCACAGCTCTGACTTCTTTAATAATAAAATTTTAACTATTAGAGAAAAAAATCATCAACTCCCACCTTTAACCGGTGCCGACTTGTCTTCAAACACAGGAACCTTGGAAACAGCTGTAGAGCATGATGTGTGTTTTGGCTGCTTTGCTCCTGTCAACCTTCTTCAGCTGACTTCGACGATTAATTCATCTAAGCCATTAACCTGTCTCTTAGACCCCATTCCAACTAGGCTGCTTAAAGACGTTTTACCCTTAATTAGCACTTCTTTACAGGATATGATCAATCTGTCTTTATTAACAGGATATGTATCACAATCCTTTAAAGTAGCTGTAATTAAACCACTCCTTAAAACGCCCCGATCCTGGGGTTTTAGCCAACTATAGACCTATATCTAACCTTCCCTTTCTTTCTAAGATCCTTGAGAAAGCAGTCGCCAATCAGTTGTGTGACTTTCTAAAAAACAATAGTTTATTTGAGGATTTTCAGTCAGGGTTTAGAGTGCATCATAGCACAGACAGCACTGGTGAAAATTACAAATGACCTTTTAATTGCATCAGACAATGGACTTGTCTCTGTACTTGTCTTGTTAGATCTTAGTGCTGCGTTCGACACTATTGACCATCACCACCATCGTATTACAGTGGCTGGAACATGTAATTGGCATTAAAGGAACCACACTAAGCTGGTTTAAATCCTATCTATCAGATCGATCTCAGTTTGTACATGTTAACGGTCCCCCGTGCACGCCAAAGTCACGGAGTTCCACAAGGTTCTGTGCTTGGACCGACTCTATTCACCTTATATATGCTTCCTCTAGGCAGAATTATTAGGAAGCACTCCATAAACTTTCATTGCTATGCAGATGATACCCAATTATATCGATCAAGCCAGATAAAACTAACCAGTTAACTAAACTTCAGGCATGCCTTAAGGACATAAAGACCTGGATGACCTGCAACTTTCTGATGTTAAACTCTGACAAAACTGAAGTTATTGTACTTGGTCCCAAACACTTCCGAGACACATTACCTAAAGATATAGTTAATCTAGATGGCATTGTCCTGGCCTCCAGCAGCACCGTAAGGAACCTCTGAGTTATCTTTGATCAGGATTTATCCTTTAACTCCCACATGAAACTGCCTTTGGACTGCCTTTTTTCACCTACGTAACATTGCAAAAATCAGGCACATCCTGTCTCAAAATGATGCCGAAAAATTTGTGCATGCATTTGTTACTTCTAGGCTGGACTACTGTATTACTGCATGTTACTAAATCAACATCTTCTCTCTCCCATAGTTTTGTGCTTTCTTGTTTCTCTCCTCTCTACTTCTGTCGCTTTCAGCAGGTCTTGATTATTGCAATTCGTTGTGTTCAGGGTTAAGCCAGTTTTAGAATTTATTTGAAGATTTCACTGATCACGTTTAAAGCACTTCACAGACTGGCTCCTGGTTACATTGCTGCATTGCTGCTTCTCTACAACCTGAAGCACAGCTTTAAATACTTAGGGAGGGCTCTTCTTACTGTTCCTAAAACCTGGCTAAAGACTTAACAATAACCAGGATTTTGAATTTAAGGCCCCCTCAGCTTTGGAATTCCCTATCCAAGGATCTCAGGCTTGGAGAATCAGTAACATCTTTACACTAACTTCTCATGACCTATCTTTTTTAAGGCTTGTATTAAAGTTTGCCATCTTGTTTTCCCATGTCTAACATGTTGCAAATGTTTTATTGTTTTATTATATTTTTCACTATTTCTTAATCTTATTTTTTTTGTTGTGTATTTTACTCTCTGCACTTTTATTGGCCTAATTTTATTTAATAGTTAACTGTAGTTCTAAGTGAGTCAATTGTGATATTCATTCACTCAGTTCAGTCCTTTGAATTTAGAAAAGTCTGAAATGTGATAGGAGGAGGGTCAGATTCAGATTCGTTCTTTTTGTCGTCTATAGAGGAAATTTGTTTTCACAGTCTGTACAAAAGTAACATTCAAAACAAGGTATAAATAAAATAAGTATTGCCATCTCTAGCACAAAAATACATCAATATGCAGTAAAAGAAAGTGTTGAAGGTAAAGACCATGAACTCAGAAGACTCAGAAAGTCCCGTCAGTGTATAAATATTGGTTAAAAAGTAACTTCACAGCAGTAAGCTGCACAGTACATACACAATCACATCCATCAGTACAGCAACTCCACTGTCCCTATTTAAATTACACCAAATAGTCAGAGGAGTCAGATCTTCTCAAAGGCCACATACTGTTAAAGGTCCAGTGTGTAACATTTAGGAGGCAGAAATGGAATAAAATATTTCTAAGTATGTTTTCATTAGTGTATAATCAGCTGAAAATAAGAATCGTTGTGTTTTCATTACCTTAGAATAAGCCCTTTATATCTACAGAGGGAGCAGGTCTCCTTCCACAGAGGTTGCCATGTTGCACCGCCATGATTCTACAGTAGCCCAGAACGGACAAACCAAACACTGGCTCTAGTTAGGGCCGTTCGTGGTTTTCATGAGTTTCGCGGGCACCATACTTTTTCCTACACGCTTGGAAGGGGAGGGTGAGGCAAGCACTATTCAAATGGTTGCAAACTGCAATTTCACCACTAGATGCCACTAAATCCTACACACTGCTCCTTTAAGGTAAGAGCTAGCAGACAAAAGCTTAAAAAGCACAAGAGACAATGAGGATGTTACCTTGTACATGTCTTCATATTTTAAGAAGAGGACATTAGAGTCCATACGATGTTCCCAAAATTCCTGAACATGTTCAAACCAGGAACCATATCCCACTTTGGGAGAGAGAGAGAGAGAGAGAGAGAGAGAGAGAGAGAGAGAGAGAGAGAGAGAGAACAGTTCACTGACTTGAAAACAGATGGAAGGTCATAGTGTCCCAGTCCTCCAGTAATCTACATGGACGTACTTACGCTTGTCATTCATAAAGCGCCGGCAGAACTCCTGGAAGGTTCCTCGGTAGCTCATGGTCCTGAGAGAGCGGTGGAACTGGTAGTAGGACACCACCAGGTCCTTTGGGTTACGAGCCATATAGATCACCTAGAAGAGGACCACAACAATACTCACTATGGTCATATACATAATATTAGTCCCATGTCATGCTGTTGTTGAAGTACAATCCTGTAGAATTTGGTTATTGGAGCTAATGGTTGATGTCCATGTGATGCATATTGGAGACGAGATTACTAGACTATGGTAGAGAATCCAAATATTTCTTCTTGACACATGAAACAATTATCAGAAAATAAAAAATATTGTATTATAAAATATTATGCAATTTTAATTTCCATATAGGATTTTTGTTTGTCATATGTGATACATCCTGCTTTAATGGTAATTTATTTATCTCAATTGTTTTTTTAAGAAACAAAAATATACATTTTCTATTGCATTTACTTATTTATTTGTCCCTTTTTTTACATTGATTTTATATATATTATATATGTGCATATACTATACTTACATTTTATTTATATTATGCACATATGCAGAAATACACATGCATATTATAGGCATTGATCTATTGTATTTTTAACTATTTAATTATTTATTGTTATTTTATTAGAATGTACTTCACTCCAGTATATTGTATTACTATATATTATATTATATTATATTATATTATATTATATTATATTATATACAATTAAATGTATCACTATACATCAGGAAACTGCACTATTGGTTTTTTTGCACATATATTAAACTAACACCGTATGCACCTTTCTAATTTCACTGTTTAGTTTTTCTACAATTCTTTTACTCTCCTCTGCTTACTGTATCTGCATTGAGCTTTCTAAATGTAATTTATAGCTCTATAACAGTTGTGTTGTGTCAGTTGTGCTTACGTTCTTTGCTCTATACTTTACAAAAGTGTCAAATTCTACTTTTCTCCACCTTTACTCTTTCCTTTTCACTTTTTTTCAACAGTGGTGTTCCCACTGATTATGACAGAGAAGGTTATATACATAAAACTATGTATAAATACTCCAATTTCCACTCTAAATGTCTTACAAAGATGACATTTGAATATCTAATTGTTTTAATTAGATAATTAAAATCGTGTATGACTACCATACCATATCATATGTGAAACATACATTTCCAACATAATATTACAACAAAATAACGTTGTGACACCGCCACGAGTATGAGGGGAAGAGTAAATGAAATGGTTTAATACTAAAAATCCTTGCAAGATGTTAAATCTCTGGTGTACTCTAGCCTTGTCACCCATGCTTTTACTTTGTTGCCATGTATAGTTTCCTGTAGCTAAACACTGGTCAGGTGATCTGATGCTCATAGTTCACAGTTGTGGGGGGGTGGGGCCTGGAGAAGAAAGGAAAGAGAAGTGTTTGGGAGGGTGGTGGTGGTGGGAGGGATTGTTGACACTCATTTGGGTTCCATGGAAGAAAATCAACAAAGAGTGGCAGCAGCTCTGGGATTTGGAGATAAGAGGAAGACAACTACTTGCAATACAAAATAGAGTGGGTATTGAGAGAATCAGGGGAGGAAATAGAAAAGAGGAGGAAGTAATGGACAGACTAATAATAGGACACAGTAACCTGAACGAGACTCTGCACATTATAGGTAAGCAGCCAACTGGACTTTGTGAACATTGTCAGCTATCAGAAACAGTAGAACATGTACTTGTTAACTGCAGGAAATATACCTCAGAGAGAAAGGACATGATGAAGGGAATGAAAACAGGGCTAACAAGAGCAGGATTACACTGGAGTGTAGACCAGACTGATTGGGAAAATCTGAAAATCCGGACATTGTAACTAACTCCAGAAGATGGCTGTAATGCAACACCAAGGATGCTAGCTGCCGTTAAAGGGGTGTGAGGGAAACAAAAAGCTTGTGGGGATGTAGACCGTAGGAGGTATGTAAACTCCTGGCTGTCTACAATGGAGAAGTGGAAAAGGCATTTAGCTCTTAAGGTGATACCTCATCCATGTGAAGTTAAAAGGAGTTCAGTGAGCAATGAGGACCATTACAATTGATCAGAGGACTGGAGATCAACTCTAGGCTGGACAACCAATTCCGGTGAGTTCGATTCCTTTGGGGGTTTTGCAATGCATTGCTGTTCCTGATTTATACGTTTGCATTTTGAAGGGAGGATATACAGTATATTCCATTTTTGTTTTTTGGACATTTCGGTTGGATTATGGAGACTCTATAAGGAGGACTTTTTTGAGTTGGACTAACCCTGTGGACATTCAAGTGAACCTTACAATGATTTTCTTGTGAACTTATTTGGGGGGGTTAATAAAGTATGCAAAGCATACATTTAAATTTCCATGCAGTATGTTACTTTCTTATTGTCAGGAGGGCTTTGAAGGCACCCAAATTCTTTGAATTTCCTCATATTAACCAGATCTTAATAAACAGATCACAGTAGTCCTCGAATTATCAATCAATACTTTATTGATCCCCGAAGAGAAACTCTTTGTTACAGCAACTCGCCTTTACGTCAGTGCACACAGGAAAAAGTACTAGCAAAAAATACAATACAATACACTATAAAACAGGTCAGAAAATAAATTAAGTACCAGGTGGGTATAAGTATAAAATAAAATAAGTGTGAAGTACCAAGTGGGTTTACCAGTTGATGATGATAATACGATATAATAATACAATGTGATAATATAAGTAATAAGTAGTAGTGCATGTACTGTCAAGTTAAGTGTAGCCTATTAAGATTATTACGAGACGGCGGATATTGCACAGCAGTAATGGAGGTATGAATAATATCAATATCAATTAGAATTGTAACTAGGTTTAAAACTTAAGCTGATCGTTATAAAGTATACAATATTTAGTAATTACGTATATGCTGCCTCAATCCAGCAAATGTTGTATATATATATATATATATATATATATATATATATATATATATATATATATATATGTGTGTGTGTGTGTGTGTGTGTGTGTGTGTGTGTGTGTGTGTGTGTGTGTGTGTAAAAATACTCATTTTAACCTTACAATAACTTTCATAAAATTAGCAAAATGAGTAGCTTGGTAAGTCATTGAAGTCGCAACCTCACGGCAGCCGTCTTGAATTTGGTAAATAAGGGGCCTCTACCTCCTGCACTTCATTGATAATCCACCAGAGGGCAGCTAACATGTTCAAGATTGTATACAATAGGTTTTTCAGGTGATGAGTGATCTTGTTGATGATGTAGCGGTCTGTATCAAATATGATACAAATGGCGTTAAAGGTTTGAGAGCCAAAGAACTGTC
This sequence comes from Siniperca chuatsi, assembly GCF_020085105.1. Lineage (NCBI taxonomy): Eukaryota > Metazoa > Chordata > Actinopteri > Centrarchiformes > Sinipercidae > Siniperca > Siniperca chuatsi. The sequence continues at coordinate 23,217,357 of NC_058064.1, read as the reverse complement.
TAATTGTGTGACTGCCACTGTTTCCTGCCCAGTTAGTTTTGTGGGGGTCTTGATCTTAGCAAATAGCTTCAAAGGTATACAATGTTATCAAAACAGCTAGAAACAATGGCCACAGCTTTAAAAAAACAGTTGAACTAAACTGGAATTACCATTTAAAAGCTTGAAATTTCTATACCTGAAACCAATGGGACCAGCTTTGCTTGCATTTTCAGTGTAGCTCAGCACAGGCCTGCTGACAATTTTACAGGGAAACACAGATGACACATGTCAAAAACACCTGCATCCATTGTTTTCGACATAAGCTTCCACATCGGCGGCTCTTTGTTCTATCTCTGAGAATCGTTTACTCTTCAGAAAAGCAGCGATTTAATCTCATTTGCTCCTCGGATTGACATCCTGGCTGACATGTTCGGTGTGTGTTATGGGCGGCAAAACACTATGCGGTGGCCCAAGTGTTTGTTGCGCTCATGGTAACAGTTCAGTTGTGCTTGGTTCTGTGTCATAGGAAAATTAGGCTTTTAAAATGCTAATAAGCACAGAGCTAAGGTCAGGCTCTAGATTCATTGTGGATCCTTGTTGGACTGTTTTTTTTCCCAGACGCACAACTTTGAATTTAGAATTAAATTTGAATGGCAAAAATATAGATGACATGAATTCTTTGTCAGTCATTCATGATGTTCAACAGTCAGCAGGCTAGCTTAACCACCATACTAGCTTAATGGCTATTGCTGTTAACGCAGTCAGAGACACTTTGCTCTAGCAGTAGCTTCATGAGCGCCGCTGGGAGCTCTGGTCACTGGCTGCTCCGTGACCGGGAAACTGGCAACCGCAACAATCGGTTTCTCCTCCATTGTCAGTATGGAACAAATATTTGCTGGGAACTAAAGTACATAGCGAGACGTTTACAGGGGGAGAAAATCAAATCCCGATCTGCTAATGGTTCCTGCTTCAAGTGTGTTGCTGTTAATTTGCATGAAGTTCAGCTCAGCTTCAACTTGTCACTCTGGTCACTGGCATCGCGCTGCTCGCTGCTGCCACAGCATTGGGTGCCTTTCGTTGCCAGCTCCCATTGAAAATGAATGACTACTGGCCACTTTTGATGAATTAATGAATTAATCCCCCTTTAACTTACATGAACATTAGATCTTAAGCCCTAGCCCTATTTCTAGGAAAGAACACCTTAAAATAACATACCAAAAATTTATCAGAAATAGCTCCTCAACCATAACTGTATATTGCTTTGATAGGTAATAAGCTAAGGAATATGAATGCACTGTAAGTAAACACATTTCTATTACCATTCCAGAGTAAATGGAGATGCGATAAAGTCAACAATAAGTCTAGATGTCAATATCACCATTATAACCAAGATTCCATGGATAATAATGCAGCTGAATGTCTTCTCCTACTCCTTGACTACAACTGTAACTGTAAATTTAATGAACATACAGTAAAATACATCATTTATGAAACAATTTATAAAGATATATACGCAGGTGGTCTCCATGTTTACTGGGTTGGGGTTTTTTTTGACTGTTTATCGGGACATTTATGTCAAAACACTATTTATTTCCATATAGCCATGTAACAAATAGCATAAATCTCCCAAAACATTTAAATATTATTATATTATATATGACTAAAGAGATCCATGCTATACAGGCAGCTAAATGGAGAATGCAAGGTCAAACAGTGGCTTATGATGCAGCATTAGTTTGGTCTGAGTCAGAGAATTAAATTGGTGAAGACATTACTGTCAGTACTTTGATACAGCCACCAGATGGCGATGAAGAGCGACAGCTATTCAGTGTGGCTGGACTAATAGAGCTGCTGAAACCCCCCTGACCCTCCCGGTCCAAACTTACAGTAGTTTTTGGCGAAAATAACATAGGCCTTGGTGAAATATTTTGGCAAGAACATAGGACTTATGTCAGTGTGACTGTAAAATCCATGCATTTGTTGCTTCTAGTCTGGACTGTTGCAATTCCTTATTATCAGGCTGCCCGAATAGGTCCCTTAAGACTCTCCACTTGATCCAGAATGCTGCGGCACATGTACTAACAAGAACTTGGAAAAGAGATCATATTTCTCCAATATTAGCTTCTCTGCACTGGCTCCCTGTAAAGTCCAGAAAAGAATTTGAAATCCTTCTCCTCACCTGCAAAGCTCTTAATGGTCAGGCACCATCATATCTTCAAGACCTCATAATACCTTACTACCCCACTAGAACACTGCGCTCTCAGAATGCAGAGTTACTTGTGGTTCCTAGAGTCTCCAAAAGTAGAATGAGAGCCAGAGCATTCAGTTATCAAGCTCCTCTCCTGTGGAATCAGGTCCCAGTTTGGGTTTGGGAGGCAGACGCCATCTCCACATTTAAGAGTAGGCTTAAGACTTTCCTCTTTGATAAGGTTTATAGTTAGGGCTGGATTGGGTGAGTACTGAACCATCCCTTAGTTATGCTGCTATAGGCCTAGACTGTCAGGAGACTTCCCATGATGCACCTCTTTCCTCTCTCCCTCTCTATGTGTATGCATTTTTATCCCATTACTGCATGTTACTAACTCTATATCGTCCCGTGTTCCTGCTCGACAACTGCTACTCCAGTTGTTGTTATTGGCTCTGTTACTATTATTGTCATTATTATTCCTATGACTGTCATTCCTATTATTATTAATGTATTAATATTAATGTTACCACTACCATTACATTATTACTATTTTAAAATTCTAGGTGGTATTTGCATTGTGCTTCCCTCTCCCCTCCCCCCTTCTTACTCTCCTTTTGGGATCATAAAATGACCCCTGCCACGACTCAGAGAGGACGCCAATAAAAGTTAAGTGACAGTAAGCCAATTTTTGACCCTCACTAATCCCCCCTCGGGATGATATTTGCACTTCATCAATAAAGGGAACAAGGAATAAAAGAAACCAACTTTACAATTCAGAGTCAAATATACATTAATTGATATACCATGTTTAATTAATGCTATAGGAAGAATGCAAAGTTTATTTCAACATGCTGATTTTAATACAGGAATTGAACTAATCCAGAAAGGAGATGTCATTTGGAATGTCAAATGTCAAACCTCATGTGTGCCTGCTAGGGGGTTGGTTCTTCCCCCTTATTCTGAATATGGACATAACATATACAACAGATGGCATTTTCCTGGGTTACCAGTCTATTACTCATAAGGATGGTATCCTGTTCATATATATATCTATTCATATAATAGTTGTTTAGTGTCTTTTAGCAACTGATGAGACCGAGTTTTAATATGGAAGCATTAAATTGGTAACAAACAATTGATTCTTTAGGAAGAATTTAGTACAGGAAAATAATTAAGACAGAACAGATCTGGGGTGGGACTGAAGTGTTGTGCTGATGACATCACATCGCCGCCCCCTGGACAGAAGACTACTAAAACAGAGAAACCCCAAACAGGTCTTGTCTTGTCTTTAATGAGCTCTTCTCTTCAATACTTTGCAGACCCTTAACAAAGTTCTGTGACTCGCCTGGACAGCAGCCTGCGGGCTGTCTCTCCGGAGCCCAGCTCTCTTGCCCTCTGTCCTTTCTTGTCTCCTCCGGCTCTGCAGTCCACACCTCTCTTCAGACCCTGGGCGGGCCCAGGAGAATCAACTGAATCCCGAGTCGCACAGAACGTGTTGAAGGCCGACATCCAGCAATCTAACATGACGAAGTTAGAAATGAACAAACTGTGAGTTTATCAAACTCTGAAAGCCATCGCGGCTACAGAACACCCAGCCAAGTGGGTACACAAGATGCAATCCGCCTTCAAAGAGAGACCAATTCAAGCAGAGTTGCAGCATGGGACCGACAATGCCTGAAGAATCCCAAGCTCTTGGGAGCTCCACAAGAGGAATCACTGGTCAAACTGCGCATGGGACTCAGCGCATCCAAACATACTGAGCTGCCAACACAGGAGAATCAATTGCGCATCCCTCCTCCCTTCCAGCGCAGCTTGTCCCGTGGCTATCTGAACCACGAGGTGAAAACATTACTTTTCCTGTGTTAATAGGTTACTAACAAGTAATTTAGCATGAGGTCAGGAATAGAATCTCCCTTCAATATAATCATGATATGAAATTGTAAAATATTTCACAAGTGCTTCCCAAAACTTCTCTCAGTTGCTGAATGGCATATAAAGGGTGATTTTCACTGGTCAATGCCAAAATTATTCATTTATCTGGTACACTGGTCATTCTTTCATTCATCCATTATTCATCGCTGTATTCATCTTTACTCATGGTTGCATTTATCTGTTCATTTGTGTGTCTAGTTGTTTGTGTGTTGTTAGTTGTGTGTGTGTGTAATAAATGATGTTTCACATATAAAGATTGTTGCTTTTGGTTTCTGTAACTTATATTCAGTGACTTGATGTGTACCTGATTTCAGGTTAATTCCCTCACAAAGCTAATTTGTGCATTATCTCTTGACTGTTAAAGAGAAATGGCTTAGTGTAAAACTGAGCTAAATTTTAACTACATGTTAAATGAGAGCGGATTTGTCAATACAGAGAGCGAGACTTTGCACAAAGTTAGCAAAGTAGTGAAAGTTTTGACAGCAAACGTGGTAGAGAGTGCAGTTTTTGGATGTAAACCGGACCCTGGAGCTACCTTCAACTATCTGCTAACGCTATGCAATAACAATGTGAACACACTGTAACATCTAGCAGATATTAATGTATGTTTCACAACCACTAACGCTGTGTCAGCCACTGCCAGTTACAAGCTAACAAGCTAAATTAAATGTGCCAGATCAATGTCGTCGTTTTTCTTTCAGTGCAATGCATGATGGTATATACTGCTTGGTTAGTGATCATCGGTTGTACACTACTTTTTACGATGCATTCTGGGATACTTTGGACAATATAGTGAGTAGTGAGTGATTTCAGACACAGCTAATGAGGGAGAAAGATGATAGATGTGCTTCCAGCCCCTTTTCAGACTTTCAGACTTTTTTTTTTTACTTTTTAGGTGGGATAACCATGTTAAACAAAATGTGAATCATAGCAGAGTATTTTTATTCAGTTTAAAATGTGTCTGGGGGAGATCTTCAGAAGATTCAGGGCTCAATTTGTTAATACGTGACACCTACCTCAAAATATTATTAACATCTTAATGCAATGAAATATCATGGCCACTGTATGTGTAATATCCGGTCTCGGTGGACTGACCTTGGCCTCTCCATTGTGCATGGCTGTGGGGAGGAATCGATAGGGAAGATGGCTTTTGATGAGACGAGGGGACGTCAGCTCCTGTGGAAACACAAAGGCACTCATTACTTTAAAGGAGCTGTAAGCGACATTCACTGCCTCTAAATGTCGGAGCTCCAGCATCTCAGACCAAAACAAATGGGTGCTATAGCCCACCAGACTCCATTGAGAAAAACGGTAAGTTTTATCATTGTAAAACACACTTTCATTAAAACTGGACAGAAACAAAATAAACTCACCAAAACTTGTTCTTTGTTCGAACAATCACCAATGCTGGTTTGGTCAAAATAAATCCTTAATTAACCAAGTTAGATGTGAAAAGGTAGCTGCGAAACAGGTTGCAATGGCTGCAATGTAATCCTTGGGGACAAATGCGTCCGTCAAACTACGTCAACTAAAAGTTCTTGTTTTTGCCACTGACAGGCTCAGATTGTTGTTCTAAGTGTCTGACAACATTTTGGAAAGAATCCCTACAGAGACAGACCTTTTTGTTAAAGAGTTTGATCCTTTTTGTTTAACCAGAAACAGCTGTTACACCACTCTCGCTCACAACCAGACTCCATTGATAAAAACAAAATTTGGAAACACTCAGCTACTCCCATTAACACTGATTCTACACTTAAATGTCAAATTACTCATAACTGTGACAATGAGAACAGTTGTATAATGTCTTGTGTGGCTATGCACAAAGTCTTCCAAAGACTGAAAAAAAATCCCTGATGATGTCATCAGGGTTATCTCAGCTTGGGAAACATATATATAAGAGAAAGCCTGACTTACAATCTGAGTTGTGACCACAGCAGAATCTCAAGGCCTGATTGTGGAGGTGGGTATGGGAAGGTGTCAGCTGCAGAGGGAGAGGTTGGGGAGTTGCTCAGGTGAGCAGCATCAAGGAGAGATAATTGGCACAGCTGAACCCAGTTAACTAATTATTCTCTCCTTAAATACAGTAGCATGGGACACAGGGGAGAAAGAAGCAGAGGCGGTCGGAGGAACGGTGGATGCAGAGAGAAAGATTGTGTGGACAAAAAGAAAGAAAGAATAAACTGAAAATGTGGTCTCAGCGTGTGTCTCAGGGCCAAGGGAACTCACGGTGGCACAATTCCACTACACTGATATTGTACTGTATTGAACTTCTTAAATAATGTTTTTGATGCTGATAGGTAAACTATACTGCCATAGTCTAAAAGTGCCCTGAATAATCTAATATATACAGTTTTCAGAGAAATCCTGCTTGCTCCCCACTCTCTACCCCTCAAACACCTTAAAATATTCAGTACCTTTTTACACTTTTCAAGCACTTTTCCTATATGAGTAGTCCAGGTAAGATTCTTGTTGAACCAGATACCTACAGTGGTGTGAAAAAGTGTTTGCCTCCTTCCTGATTTTTTATTTTTTTGCATGTTTGATGAGATAAAAGCTGAACTTTTTGGAAGGTGTGTGTCCCTTTACATCTGGTGTAAAAGTAACACCACATTTCAGGAAAAAGAACATCATACTAACAGTAAAATATGGTGGTGGTAGTGTGATGGTCTGGGGCTGTTTTTTTGCCCAGTCTCTTTCTTGTGGTGGAGTCATGAACACTGGGGCCTGCAGTTCTTTGGATGTTGTTGTGAGGTCTCTGAATGGCTGTAGAAGAACAAAATGAAGATACTTTGGAGTGGCCTAGTCAAAGTCCTGACCTGAATCCCATTGAGACCTTAAAAATAAGGTCATGCCACAGCAGTTCATGCTCGAAAATCCTCCAATGTGGCTGAATTACTACAATTCTGTAAAGATGAGTGGGCCAAAATTCCTCCACAGCGCTGTAAAAGACTCATTGCAAGTTATTGCAAACGCTTGATTGCATTTGTTGCTGCTAAGGGTGGCCGAACCAGTTATTAGGTTTAGGGGGCAATCACTATTTCACATATGGCCATGTAGGTTTGGATATTGTTTTCCCTTAATAATAACCTTCATTTAAAAACTGCATTTTGTGTTTACTTGTGTTATCTTTGACTAATATTTTAATATGTTTGATAATCTGAAACATTTAAGTGTGACAAACATGCAAAAAAAATCAGAAATCAGGAAGGGGGCAAACACTTTTTCACACCACTGTAGATACTTGAAACGTTCTACCCTCTCTAAACTTTCTCAAGTTCTCGAGTTCAAGTTAAATCTGGTCCTGAATTTTCCTTTTTGTGAAAAATACTGCCTTTGTCTTTGCCACTGAAAATCAAAAACCCCACTCCATTGCCCAGCCCTCTACTTTCCTTATTGCCTCTTGCACTTTCCTGACTACATATTCTATATTCCTTCCCTTTTTCCACATAACTCCGTCATCTGCAAATAATGCAACACCAATCAACCTATCTATCCTACTAAACACTTCATTTATCATAATTGAGAACAGAACTGACTGATTATACTCCCTTGAGGAGTACCATTTTCCACTAAATACTTGGAACTATATTCTTTCCCTACTCTTACTGATATCCACCTAGCTGTTAAGACGTTTTTAACCCATTTAACCCATCTCCCTCTCGATGTAACCTGATAACCCTTCCTTCCACAACATGTCATATGCCTTCTCAACATCAAAGAATACAGCTACTAAACTCTCTTTATTGATTTGAGCTTTCCTAATTTCCTTAGTTTCAGTCTTGTGTCCACCACAGAACACGGATCATTTTCCTTTTCCTACTGTTTCTTTTTGGTATTGACTCTTTTGCTGTTCCTAGTATAATACAGTTTATTTCTTCATTGAGGTCATCAATTTTCTGGTTCATATTTACCTCCTTTAATTTCCCTTCAGTTATTATTCTATACTTTCCAATTTGCTTCTTCAAATTTCCATCTTCCTTCTCTCTCATCCTTTCTACTCCAATTCTTGTGAATATAGGATAGTGATCACTCCCTATAGTGCTTCCCTTACTTACTGTACTTCCCAACTACTTTCCCCAACCAACGACTGTGATACCAAAGTAAGATCTATTGCAGACTGTACCCTTCACCAAATTTACCCTTGTGCCTGATCCATCACTTAAACATACCAGTTCCTTTTCGTCCATTAGCTCTACGATTTCTCCATTTAAATCTTCTTATTCGCCCCATACTGTGCTGTGTGCATTGAAGTCTCCACAACAGATTATATTACCTCTCCAATGTTCCAGTAATGATTCTAGTTTTTTGCATGGGTTATAGAAGTTTAATATTTTCATACGTTCTTTCTTGCACCATATTTCAACAACTACTACTTCCATTTCTTGTCCTGTACTTAACCGTCTATGTTTTATACATTCTTTAATAAATATCGCACACCCTCCACCATTTCCATTGTGTCTATCTTTGCGTGTGCTTGTATATCCATTAATAATGAACTCCAGATTTGGCTTGAGCCATGTCTCCTGAATGCATATGACATCTGGTTTCCTATTTAATTTATAAATGCAGCCTTTAAACTCCTGTCCATTTGCTATCAGACTTCTGGCGTTCCATTGTAATAGTAATAACATTATGGTATGATATGCAAAGCTGTCTCTGAGGTCCCTTCTCCATGACTAAGGTCAGCATGTATCTTTTCCCACGATAAATCTTTCATATTTAGGAATTTTGCTGCTGCCTTTATTATGATTTTGATTTTTTCTGTCGTTTTTACTTGCTCTGAGCAGTTGATGATGTAGGCTAAAAACAGCTCTAACCTGTCCACTGATATTCCTGTGTTGTCCTTAAGTACCTGTGCTGTTCCTGCATTTGTTTCAGGATGACTTTGGTTGTCACCTTCTTCTCTTCTTTCACTGTTACACATCCTTACAGCCTCTGCATATGTTACTTTCCATTCTGATCGTACCCTTTGAATCTCCACTGCCTGCTTCCTAACTGTGCAACCAGCATACGCTGCTGTGTGGTTTCCTCCGCAGTTACAGCATTTAACTTGAACATTGCTTCCACACTCTCCATATGCATGTTCTCCTCCACATCTTCCACATCTTTGTTTTCCTTTACATACATTGGCTGTATGACCATACCGCTGACATTTATAACATCTTATTGGAGGAGGAACATATTCTCTCACAATAACGCTCAAATAGCCTATCATCACTTTTCCAGGAAGCACCTCATCATTGAACTGTAGTAGTACTGACTCACTATCCACTTTCCCCCCATTCCTGAAGGCATGCAGCTGTCTAATTCCTGTGATTTTTCCTCCTTTCAGCACTTTCCTTAGTTCTTCCAAGTTTTCTCCGATGGGGATTCCTGTTATCACCCCACTAGCTCCTCTCCTCTCACCAACTATCCTTCTTTCCATTATCTCTTTTTTACACACTGTTTGCAGTTTCATCACTTTATTTCTCTGCTCCACATTTTTGCACTTTACCAACAAACTGCCATCATGCAACACCTTTGCCATTTCTACATCTCCAATTACCTTCCTCTATCCAGTTGTTAAAGTTATTGGACTAATCAATGTTATTTCGCTCCCCACCTTAAACTTAAGAATGACCTTAATTTCCTCCATCAAAATCTTTTTCCTGATATCTCGCCTTTCCTCCTCCTCTTCTAATGCCCGTTTTCCCGCAGATGTTGACAGGCTATCTCTTTAATCCTTTCCCCCTCCTCCTCCTTTCCTACCACTCACAATTTGTGTCCATTCCATCTCCATATCGTTGTCCTCCGACAATCCACTGCTATTTGCCATTCTGATCCAGTCACAAATCAGATTATGTCAAAACCCAACCAATTCGCTAGCATAATTTCGTACGGCACGTCACCAATCCATTTCTCAGATCCTGCAACACGTGTATGCTCCGTGGGTAGTGTATAGATCAAAGACATGCACACATTCCTTCTGGCACGCGCCCAAACATGCACACCCTCACATACACACACACACACACACACACACTACTTCTTCTCCTCTCACATATCCTATTGTTCTTTAGTTAGTACTTTAGTCATATTATATTATGTGTTTTATCATTTTAATAAACGCTTGTGAGTATACATGCTGGTCTATTTAATTAAGAGTGAATGCTGCCAACCTCTTCTATGTTGAAATCCAAAATCCTTCAACCTTTAGCTATTGATATGGTAATTTTGGTTAGAACTATTAATTTAATCAGTGTTACAAATTAATAGTTTAGTGTATTTTATGAGACTGGGAATCAATCAATTATTTCCCCTTTAAGGGTGGTGCCCCCAGGGAACATTAATATTAATTAAAGTTATTCTTTATTATTATCTTTGATAATTCTGATAGCCAAAGTTGATTGATTGCACCTACACAGTTTGGTGCCCCTTTAAACCATTTTATTTCCCAACAATTCCTTCAAACCATTACATCCTGGACAATGGAGGAGTTTAAGGAAATGTGAGCTGAGATAAGAGAACATCCAGATTAACACAATATTATATATTCAGAAAACAACAGACCTTTTCTCATGCATTTTAAAGTGCTTTATCCATTGCCAGTGTGGAAGGATTTAAGTAAATAACACAATGCAATGTACCCAAAAAAGCTGGCACAAGTTTTGCTGGGTTGCAATACAACACTATTCAGGAATAGATTTAAAGTGGATAGCCAGTTGTTGTTGTTATTGTTCTTGCTCAGACCTTGTAAGCCTCAGGGAAGACCAGAGAATTGTTGCTGTCATTATGAACTTTCCAGACTTGTAGGTCTACAGCTTTTGTTTGAACAACAATTCAATATATATATATATATATATAATAAATATAAATCATCCAGCAGTGGCTTGATATGTGATAAGCCTTTAAATCAACCTTGCTGTTTAGTTTTTCTTATGTTCTTATTAAGCTAATGGACTGACAGTCCTTGTGATTGTAACTAAGGCTAGCTATGTTTTTGATTGTGGTGGTGTAAAATTGAGACAGCTACCAGCAGCATCTCATGTTTCACATCCAAACAAGGTGTTGGCATACCCACAACAATGCTGTCATTCATTATTTTGCCAACAAGCAAATCTAAATCTAAAAGCCCCCACAGGCCCATAATGTTTAAGTCGGCTAATGAATTCAATGAATGCTAATCTGATTTCAGCTACATTACCTGTATGATGTCCAGGCCAGGTTGGGGGTACTCTAGGACGGGCAGCTGTTCATCGATGTTCATAAGGCCAATCTCATCTGGGTCTGCACCCTGACTCACTAGATACACAACCTCCTGAAGTAGGCTGGTGCCTACAAGGAGAGAGGAGAGAGCCAGAGCACAATCAAGAATTTGGAAAAGCAGGAAGAGAACAATGAAAGTAGTTGATGTGTACACAGGGGATTAATAAAAATAAAACAAAATACAAGACAAACTATTCCCTGGATGCTACAGCAATAATTTTACTTCAGGGCATCTTAAGTGGTCACACATGGACCAAACAACCACAAAGAACCACAACTTCTGATCTTCTACTCTCATCTAATCAAAGAGACAGATATTTTTCTGAGGAGTTGGTGGAGACCAAAACAGAGCTAAAAGAATGAATATTGGACTTAATTCATCAGGTGGGCAGAAACATGATAGATAATTGTTTGCTAACACGTTAGCTGTTAGTTATAAGGTGGTGATAATATGTCAGATGTTTTCTACTTGTTCTACTCTCCCCTAGTGGCCCAAAAAAATTTAATTCATGCAGCTTTAAAAGAGTACTCCTATAACAATCAAAAGTTATAAAAAACAAAAGGATCAAAATCGAAGCAGCAGAGAGGTCATCTTTTTTATTCCATGCATTCTTCTTCCTTGTCAAAACCTGCCTCCTACATTACCCACAAAGCGACCTGCCCACCGACAGTTTGGTTGGAGATTCAGTTGTCATGCTTGTAGTAATGTAGCCTGGAGCCTGAAGCTTGCGCACCAACAGATTTCTTTCATTATCAAACTTGTAGTCTTCAGCCCCAACCGACACTGTCTTAAGTGACATCACTTGAGGACATTTATCAGACTTCACACAGCTCCCTCTGGAGACACTAAAGGCTTTATGCAACTTTTTTCACATATGCAGTAGTACTTCCCAACACCTGGAAACAGATTTTGATGTGGAAAATTAGTGAAATTCTGCTTTAAACAAAACGTAAGGTAAGAGTGATGAATGACGACCAAGCTGGGCCACAAAACACACATAACATGTATGGTTACAGGTTGGAGTCCTTGGAGACTAAACACCCAGCAGCCCATTGAAGTCTTAATCCAGCCATGAGAACACTAATACAATGTTCCACTTTTGACCACTCAGCAGCTCAGGTATACAATATGTGCCTTACTGAAGGGTATCTTGGCTGTAGCTGCTCAAGGCAGAAAAAAATGTGTTTTACTCTATTTTTCCCACTTTTTCAGTCGGCCGGTGATTCAGTCTTACCGCCTTTCAATCCTAAACCTGCAGCTCTTATCAAGTAAAAATACCAATCAATGCCTACATTAAAGCAGAATCTTATCATAAAACTGTTATGATTGTTGCCATGCCAATGTTCTCTGTGGTGTCCCTGTGACTCATTTTGGTTTCCAGATATGCTTGGATGCGTCAGTCCAATCTGACATCCCACACGCTTCTTTTGGAAAAACAGTCACAAAATGAAATACTGGAGGCTGCTATTAGATCACACCATGTGAAACCTGGAGGCTTCATTAAGCAGAGAGAAACATAACGACTCAGGGTTTTATCAAAGTACGATCAACTCAGCATTGCTAGTCAACCTGAGAACTTGCCAGTGCTCTGCAGAAAAGGGTTACATGAACGAGACTGACTGTTCTTGCTTAGAGGAAGAAGATGTGTGGCCTCAGGCTGGCCACATGCTGAGTGTGAAACCAAATAAATCATGTATCAAAGATTATTGTCAGTTTCGTGAAAAGGCTTTCTCGCTCTAAAAGAAAACTTTTATTTCTCATTAGTACCAGTTATGACGTATTTTACATTCATGAAAGGGTTCAGTTGTGTTTGATACACAAATAAAAGCCAAAAATATTGAGACCAGAAATTAAAAGATTATCTGAGGACACTGAGTGCAGGGCATTTCCAAACAAAGCTTCTATTCAAACCAAGATGGCCTATTGCTACTCTATGTGTATTTGAACACCCCTTCTAATTCAGCCCAGTATCCCTAGGAATAGGACAGTTCCACACCTCACACCCAGTGTGGTTTGTCCAGTGAAGTTTACATATGCAGTTTACAATGACAACGGGGCAGATTTACCATCAAAGTTCCTAGTCATTTTTGAAACCGTGAGTCCTTGATTTCAGACAGAAGTAGATAAAAGTAGCCTCTCATTTTAGTGATTGTCAATTTCGTCAGATGAAATAACAACTGCCACTGCCAGATTGTATCAGCTAGCTAGCTAATTAAACTCAGGTTAGCTACATGAGTTGGTTAAAAAAGGTCTCCAGCTGACGAGAACGAGAAAACTAGAACCCTGTAAACAGGTCTTAAATACACACTTGACTGCTACGTACATGATTTGCATTAAAAGACAGAGGTTAAAGCTGCATGCCTCTGGTAAAAAGTCAGAATGCCCATCACCAGTTGATGATCAATGTAGAAGACACACAAGCAAAGAAAAAGCAATATTGTACTTGTATTGCTGTGTAGAGCTGCTAATGTTATCCTTCTCTCCCCAGGGAGAGAAATGTCCCCGGACGGCCAATGATCCAGCACAGAGAAGCCTGAGTGAAAAAAGAGGAGAAGGCCGCCGCAGGCCTCAGATCCTTGGGCAGGGAGTTTCAGAGTCGAGAGGCCTTGACCGCAAAGGTCTAGTCACCTTTAGTTTTGAGCCGGGACTCAGGAACAGCCAGCAGAGCCCTTCCTGAGGATCTGAGGCTACACCCTGGGTCATAGGGGAGCAGCAATTTGGCAATGTAGCTGGGAGCTGAACCATGAAGTGCTTTAAAGGTGATCAGTAAAATCAAAAAAGCATGAATGACCTTCTCGAGATCATGTCGAGAGAGAAAAGACCTGACATTTGAGATGCTCCTTAATTGATTAAAACATGATCGAACAACATTTGTAATTTGTTTTTCAAATGAAAGGTCACTGTCAAATATCACCCAGGTTTCTGGCTGCGGGTATGACATTTAAAGACAGGGATTCAGCGTTTCTGTACATAAGGTATCACGATGGATTTTGGGGGACCGAAGAGAATTATTTCAGATTTACTTTCATTTAGCTGGAGAAGGTTTTGGGACATCCAGCACTTCTGACAAACAGGATAAAAGATGATTAAAACTGCCTTCATCACTGGTTTTTAATGGGACAAAAACAATGGAACTGGATTTTGTGTTTAGTTATGATCTGTCCCAGTGGCAGCGTGTATTTACAGAACAAGGGGCCAAGGATGGACCCATGGGGAACACCACAGGTCAGGGGGGGTCACAGAAGAGGAGGCATTACCCATGACCACTGAGAAAGTCCTGTTTGATAGATAGGATGGAGTGATCCACAGTATCAAATACAGAGCTCAAATCCAGAAGAAATAAAACCGAACAATCACCTGCATCAGCTGTAAGTAAAAGGTTGTTTGTCATATCTTTGACAAATTACAATCAGGTTTCCATTCATGTCATAGCATCGAATCTGCTCTCAACAGTCTTCTCTAAAACTGTTGATAAAAATGGCAATTTAGAAATGGGTCTACAATTTTTAAAATCTGCAGGGTCAAGGCTCAGTTTCTTAAGAAGTGAGTGCACTACTGTGTGCTTAAGGCAAGCAGGAACACAGGCAGTGGACAGAGAGCTATTTACAATTGATAATATAGTGGGACAAACACTGTTAAAAACCTCTTTGAGAAATCTGGCAGGCATAGAATCTGAAGAGACTCGGTGAGGGCTTTATTTTGGCCAGTGTGTCCTTTAAAGTGCACAGTAAAAGAGCCTGAAAGTGATTTAGCAAGGCAGAGAGGTTTCAGTGTGGCGGAGAAGGGTGGCAAGATCAATTTGGAGTTTAATTTCATTGATTTTGGTTGTGAAGAAGGATAGAAATTCCTCACAGATTGTTGGAGTGGCAACGGTTTGTTGGATAGGAGGAGGGTTACTTGTGGATTCAATGGTTTTGAACAAAATTATAAAGGTATTATTGGAGCAAAACAACTGAGCACCTGTGACAGTGGACTCTGTAGTTGTAGAAAATAGTCACACATGTGTGTCAGTAAGTTTGAAGTCACAAAGAAAAATTCTTTAGTAGAAATGTATTCATTTTTTTATCTCCTACAAACACAACAGTTACACCTTCTCAAATTCTTCACTGCAGGTGCACAAATCCTATGCTACGAATCACAAATTAAGAAACTCATACACTGCAGTGAATATGGTGCAAAACACATTCACACACCCGTATCAAAAAATGTAACGTCATGGACACAATATGCACATCTGCAAATCAGTATGTGATTTGTGCAATGAGAGTTGCACACCTGTAGAATATTTTCTCATAAATGTTTTTTTTCTTGGATATTTTTCTACCACAAACACAAGTCAATAACTACAACTGCTTGAATCTGCTGCTACGAGTCCCATATGCTGTTTTTTCGCTCACAATTGACAAGTTCTGTGTGCTCTCATTTTTGCACCACATATCTCAGTGAAATGTGGCGCTAAACTGATTTGTATACCTGTAGAGATCAGAACCCTATTGGCCAATCAAAAGAGCTTGTTTGGGCGCCTGTCCATGATTTTTCCAACCCAGCTTAGATGAAACCATGCCCACTTCCATATAGCTTGGAAAATAGCAACATGAGGCACTGAATTTGATGAATTTACTGTTTATCAGTGTTGAGTAATGGGAAACGTTAATTCTGAAGGACTATGAGTTAACAGTTGGAGTCAAGCATAGAGGCTGTATTATGTGTAGCTTTGGGATCTATTCCAGAAAGCGGCTTTAGTGAAAACTGAGTTTGTTAACCCTGAGATGAGGGAAACTTTTCCTTTCTAGAAAGAAAGGTAACTTAAACTCTGGGTCAGTTGCCGTGGTAACTCTGGTGGACTCTGTGAACCTACAGGTTGTCAACAAACCTCTTCAGAGTTTCTCTGTGTCTCCTCCCTCTTACAGAGTCAGACACGCTGTTTTATTTTCTCATTCATTCAGTCCATATCAAAGCACGTGTCGAAGCACATTAATTAGCAGAGGTTTTCTGTCAGAATCAAAATCCTGGTTGGATATTAGTTTATTACTCAGGAATATCTTAAGTTACTGCTTTTATGCAGTCATATATGTCATATATTTGAACAGCAGCTTTTGTCCTCACATTCAAATATTACACAGCATCAAGTCAAGTTACCCTTAGTTCAGAATAAACCCTCTGCATTTCCTTTTTGCGAGTGGAAGTTTTTTTTAAGTAGGCTAACACTGTGACCCTGCACAAGACGTCAGTAGAGCTGTTAGGTAGAGCAACTCCACTAAAATGTTTATTGCACATAATGTGTAATCTCAATTTAAATTTTAAAGATCGGTATGAACCTTTAGACACGTAGGATCAATGAATAATTATCTCTATCACAAATTATGTGATTGGTGGCACTGATGGAACATAATTCCTATAATATTGGAGATTATGTTAATATTTCTGAGTGAGCAGGATCGTAGTGCAGCTGCTGAATGCCACACAGAACGAACAGGACAGGCCGGGTGTCTGCAGGGCGAGCTGCTGCCGGGCTGCCCCTCCACGCACAAGCAGAGCTTGGAAAAATAATTGAAGCAGGCTGCAGCCAGGACTACTTTGTTTCAGCGGCTCTGCGTAGCCCAGAGACACTCCAGCAGCGAAGAGCAGCTCCAGAGGAGGCATGACCCTGAGCAGCAGCAGTGTGCTTACCCGGGAAACTACAGCTCACAACCTGCTGTAGACATATCAGCAGTCAGTTTTACAAACCAATCGCAAGAAAAACACAGACACAACCAGAGCTACACATAATACAGCCTCTATTCTTGACTCAAACTGTTAACTCATAGTCCTTCAGAATTAACGTTTCCATTACTCAACAATCTGATAAACATTAAATTCATCAAATTCAGTGCCCCAGTTGCTATTTTCCAAGCAATATGGAAAACAATAGACAGACAGCTGCCCAAACAGTGCCCGCCCCTGGCTCTACAGGTAAATAAATTCAGATGTGCTCCACATTTCACTGAGATATGTGGTGCAAAAGTAGTGCAGAAAACTTGTCATTTGTGAGCAAAAAAACTGAATTTGAGACTCGTAGCAGCAGATTCAAGCAGTTGTAGTTATTGACTTGTGTTTGTGCTAGAAAAATATCCAAGAAAAAAAAATATTTGTGAGGAAATATTCTTCTAGATTCTTCAACTCTCATTGCATGAATTCACATACTGATTTGCAAATTGTGTCCATGACTTCACATTTTTTGATACAGGTGTGTGAATTTGTTTTGCACCATATTGACTGCAGCAACTATAACAAAAATGTGAGTGTAGGAGTTTCTTAATTTTTGATTCGTAGCATAGGATTTGTGCACGTGCAATGAAGAATTTGAGACGGTGTAAGTGTTGTGTTTGTGGGAGATAAAAAAATGATAAAAAATACAAGTTTAGAGAACAAGATGTTAGAGAACTAAGAGGACCTGGCTTCTTTGACTGATTTCTGATAAATAGACATTAGTTCTTTTAAACATTGTTGCATGGGTTCCACTTCAGAGGTGGCCTGAGGCTACGGGCGTGTGTCAGCGAATGGAACTTGTGTTCCTGTTCTCGTGGACATAGTTTGAGGTATGTGGCATGAGGTGTGAGAATGGGGACAGCTGGCATGCTCCTGGCGCCGTTCTCGTAGGCAGTTGTCCATCCTAATACACAAGGAAATCAGCGAGTCTAGGTTAGTGGGCTCATCCCGAGACACCAGCTCATCCTTTATCTGTTCGCATAATCCTTTCAAAAATACACTGATTAATGCCTCTTCATTCCACCCTGCGTCAGCAGCCAGTGTCCGTAACTCAATCGAATAATCCACTACACTACGGTTCCCTTGACAGATCTGTAACAGTTGTCTCCCAGCATTCCCACAGGCATAAGGATGATCAAAAACATTCCTCATTTTAGCCAAGAATTCTACTAAAGACAGTGATAGCTGTCATTCCTATTATTACTAATTTATTAATATTAACACTACAATTACTACTCTACAATTAAAAAAAAAACATTTTTTTAATTCTATGTGGTCTTTACATTGTGCCTCCCTCTCTCAAATGCTTGCTTGGGATTTGTTGGGTCTCTGTAATTAATATTATGAAAAGTACGGTCTAGACCTGCTCTATAGGAAAAGCGCAATGAGATAACTTCTGTTATGAATTGGCGCTATATAAATAAAATTGAATTGAATGACAAAGGTTGATTAGTATGGATAGCTTCAGCCCAAGCTAACGCCCTTCCTCTCAGTAACCCCACAATATAATATACCATCGACTGGTCCGAAGAAAACGTTACGGAAGCAGCAGGAGGGAAAACCAGAGCGCCCTGCCCAGGCCCATACACACACACACCAAGAGACGAACAGAGGACTGACAAGGAACAAAGGGAGGGGAGAGCAACACTAGAGTACACAAGGATAGAAGGAGAGATGTGGCTAACTATGACAATAGCTCGTTAATAAATCTGTCTTTATTAACAGGTCCCACAGTCTCTTAAAGTAGCTGTAATTAAACCTATTCTTAAAAAGCCTACTCTTGATCCAGGGGTTTTTGCCAACTATAGACCTATATCTAACCTTCCCTTACTCTCTAAGATTCTTGAGAAAGCAGTCACCAATCAGTTGTGTGACTTTCTACATAACAATAGTTTATTTGAGGATTTGCAGTCAGTTAGAGTGCATCATAGCACAGAGACAGCAGTGGTGAAAATTACAAATTACCTTTTAATTGCATCGGACAATGGACATTGCATTGGACTTGTCTCTGTACTTGTCTTGTTAAAAGAAACCTGGAGTTGTTTTTATTTTGGTTTTATTGGGTATGAAAGACTAAGAACAAGGCTTTTGATTGAGTTATAATTTAGTTTAGTTTTAGGGTTGATTAATAGGCTTGAGGCGAAGATGGCTGCAGCTCCACTAATAAGCTTGGATTTCTAGATATCTAGCTGCTCCATCTAAAGGAGGGCGAATGCCATCTCTCCTAATCAGACCAGGTTTTCGGCTCAATATTAACTTTAGTGACCTCCGATTGGCGTAATCGTAAACGTGAATAACTATCATATTGTATTTATGCTTATCCTTAGCCAGCAGTTTTAAAAAGGATTTGACATCACCCGCTCTGGCTCCAGGAATACATTTTACTATGGTCGCTGCTCCACATTTCTCAAAATGGAGCTACCAATAATCAGAGTTGGTTTCCCAGAGGGTGTGTCGCTGAGTGGGGACAACTTGTTAGTAACGTGAACAGGTTGGTGGTAAACCAACGCACTTCTGCTTAGGGCTATGCTTCCTTCGGACAGTCACCGAGCCTCCCTGGTTTCCTGGCTGCTCGGGAGCCGCTGTGGGATGGCTAACAGGAGCTACCTCTGGTCAGTCTGCACTAGCTACTGAGGGCTAGCTAACTACAGCAGCTAATGAATGAGTTCCCATGGTGCGGATCCGCGTTTCTAATTCACTAAGCCTCGCCTCCAATGCTACAAATAAACTTAATTTATTACATGTACCATTATCACTAAAGGAGGCAGAGGAATAGTCAAACATTTGACACCCCGAGCAGGAGAGAGCAGGAGAGTGAGAGGGAGAGAGAGAATCCATTGCAAGCTGCTAAGCTAAAGAACGGTAGCTAGCAAAACTGAATAGCATGTACTGTGGGATTAGTGAGAAAGTCGTTAAAAGAAGGAGAGTGCTATGAGTGCTAGAGCAGAACTAGTGTATGTTTAAATGTATAGCAGATAGTTAGTCCCCTTGCAACCGCAAGCCAGTGTCTTCTTGTGCCAGTCTGGATAAATGCAGAGGGTTGTGTCAGGAAGGGCATCCGATGTAAAACACATGCCAAATTAAAAATGCGAATCATGACAATGACTTCCATACCGGATCGGTCGGGGCCCGGGTTAACAACGACCGCCACCAGTGCTGTTGACCTACAGGGAACCGGTGGAAATTGGACTACTGCTGGTCGAAGACGAAGAAGGAGAGGAGGACGGTGTGTTTGTAGGCAGAGAGAGAAGAGGAAAGCTAAGAATATAGGACTGACAGTAGGGACTTTGAATGTTGGGACTATGACAGGGAAGGCTAGAGAGTTGATTGACATTATGCAGAGAAGGAAGGTGGACATACTGTGTGTCCAGGAGACCAGGTGGAAAGGTAGCAAGGCTAGAAGCTTAGGAGCAGGGTTCAAGTTCTTCTACCATGGGTCAGATAGGAAGAGAAACGGAGTAGGAGTTATCCTGAAAGAGGAGTTTGTGAGGAATGTTCTAGAGGTGAAAAGAGTATCAGACAGGTTGATGAATCTGAAGCTGGAAATTGAAGGGGTGATGTTCAGTGTTGTGAGTGGTTATGCCCCACAGGTAGAATGTGAGTTAGAAGAGAAGGAGAAATTCTGGAGTGAGTTAGATGAAGTGAGCATCCCCAGAGGTGAGAGAGTGGTGATTGGTGCAGATTGCAATGGGCATGTAGGTGAAGGGAACAGAGGTGATGAGAATGTGATGGGCAGGTTTGGTCTTCAGGACAGGAACGCAGAAGGACAGATGGTGGTAGACTTTGCAAAGAGGATGGAAATGGCTGTAGTGAACACTTTCTTCCAGAAGAGGCAGGAACATAGGGTGACATATAAGAGCGGAGGTAGAAGCACTCAGGTGGACTACATCTTGTGTAGACAATGTAATCTGAAAGAGACCAGTGACTGTAAAGTAGTGGTAGGGGAGAGTGTAGCCAGACAACACAGGATGGTAGTGTGTAAAATGACTCTGGTGGTGAGGAAGATGAAGAAGACAAAGGCAGAGCAGAGGACGAAGTGGTGGAAGTTGAAAAAGGAAGAATGTCGTGTAGTTTTCAGGGAGGAGCTGAGACAGACTCTGGGTGGTCAGGAAGTGCTCCCAGATGACTGGACCACTACAGCTAATGTGATCAGGGAGACAGGTAGGAGGGTACTCGGTGTGTCATCTGGAAAGAGGAAAGTGGACAAGGAGACTTGGTGGTGGGACAAGGAAGTTCAGGAGTGTATACAGAGAAAGAGGTTAGCTAAGAAGAAGTGGGACATGGAGAGGACTGAAGAGAGTAGACAGGAGTACAGGGAGATGCAGCGTAAGGTGAAGGTAGAGGTGGCAAAGGCCAAACAAAGAGCATATGAGGACTTGTATGCTAGGTTGGACACTAAAGAGGGAGAGGTGGATTTGTACAGGCTGGCCAGACAAAGAGATAGAGATGGGAAGGATGTGCAGCAGGTTAGGGTGATTAAAGATAAGGATGGAAATGTATTGACAGGTGCCAGGAGTGTGATGGGAAGATGGAAGGAGTACTTTGAAGAGTTGATGAATGAGGAAAATGAAAGGGAACGGAGAGTAGAAGAGGTGACTGGTGTGGAGCAGGAAGTAGCAAAGATTAGCAAGAGTGAAGTAAGGAGGACGTTGAAGAGGATGAAGAGTGGAAAGGCAGTTGGTCCTGATGACATACCTGTGGAGGTATGGAAGTGTCTAGGAGAGGTGGCAGTAGAGTTTCTGACCAGTTTGTTTAACAAGATCTTGGAGAGTGAAAGGATGCCCGAGGAATGGAGGAGAAGTGTACTGGTGCCAATTTTTAAGAACAAGGGAGATGTGCAGAGCTGTGGCTACTACAGAGGAATAAAGCTGATGAGCCATACAATGAAGTTGTGGGAAAGAGTAGTGGAAGCTAGGCTAAGGGCAGAGGTGAGCATTTGTGAGCAGCAATATGGTTTCATGCCTAGAAAGAGTACAACAGATGCAGTATTTGCTTTGAGGATGCTGATGGAGAAGTACAGAGAAGGTCATAGGGAGTTGCATTGTGTCATCGTAGATTTAGAGAAAGCGTATGACAGGGTGCAGCGCGAGGAGCTGTGGTATTGTATGAGGAAGTCTGGAGTGGCAGAGAAGTATGTTAGAGTGGTGCAGGACATGTATGAGAGCTGTAAGACCGTGGTGAGGTGTGCTGTAGGTGTGACAGAGGAGTTCAAGGTGGAGGTGGGTTTGCATCAAGGATCGGCTCTGAGCCCCTTCTTGTTTGCTCTGGTGATGGACAGGCTGACAGATGAGGTTAGACAGGAATCTCCATGGACTATGATGTTTGCGGATGACATTGTGATTTGTAGTGAGAGCAGGGAGCAGGTGGAGGAAAATCTAGAGAGATGGAGGTCTACTCTGGAAAACAGAGGAATGAAGCTTAGCCGCAGTATACATGTGTGTCAATGAGAGGGACCCAGGTGGAACGGTGAGGTTACGGTGAGCAGAGGTGAAGAAGGTGCAGGACTTTAAGTACTTAGGGTCAACGGTTCAGAGAAATGGAGACTGTGGAAAAGAGGTGAAGAGGCGAGTGCAAGCAGGTTGGAACGGGTGGAGAAAAGTGTCAGGTGTGTTGTGTGGCAAAAGAGTATCAGCAAGAATGAAAGGAAAGGTGTTCAAGACGGTGGTGAGACCAGCGATGTTGTACAGCTTAGAGACAGTGGCACTGAAGACAAGAGGCAGAGCTGAAGGTAGCAGAGCTTAAGATGTTGAGGTTCTCTTTGGGAGTGACGAGGATGGACAGGATCAGGAATGAGAACGTCAGAGGGACAGCTCATGTTTTAGAGATAAAGTCAGAGAAGCCAGACTGAGGTGGTTTGGACATGTTCAGAGGAGAGACTGTGAATATATTGGTAGAAGGATGCTGAGGTTGGAGCTGCCAGGCAGGAGGTCTAGAGGAAGACCAAAGAGGAGATTTATGGATGTAGTGAGAGAGGACATGAAGTTAATTGGTGTGAGTGAAGAGGATGCGGAGGACAGGGTTATATGGAGGCACATGATTCGCTGTGGCGACCCCTCAAAGGGAACAGCCGAAAGGAAAAGAAGAAGATAGTTAGTCACTATAATGAAGAATCGTAAGCAATTTTGTAGTTTTAGCCACGTAGTGTACATATCAATTGGACTGTTAAACATTACATAATATCTTTGCTTTAAAATTATTAGCATTTTTCTGAATGCATTTTATAACATTTTGATAAAGACACTTAGTAGTGCTGAATTTGAATTAGCTAAATGTTTCCAAAATGTATATTTCCCTATCCTTGTAAAGAGTAGGTATTTATCTTAGTTGCTAACTCTGCTTTTGCCTTCACTTAAAAACTTGAACATGTTAATGGTGAACTCTACATTTTCTTACAGAATGAAAATATTTGTAGCCTACCAGTGAGTCCACACACCACTGTGGTTTGACAGTCATATCATATTGTTTAAAGGGGCACTTCAGCAATTTAGTATGGGACTTCCATAACACTGGGGGAATAGCAAGAGAGATTAAATAAAAAATTATCAAAATTGTTGCAGCAGAGATTGAGATCAGAATCAGAAATACTTTATTGATCCCAGAGGGGAAACTCTTTCGTTACAACTGCTCACTATCACGTCAATGCACGCTTGAGGATAAAAGGACTAGAAGTACTAAGCAAATCAAATATAATACACGATAATACAGGTAAGATAAATTAAGTACAAACAAGATATTCTGACTCGTGGTGTCTATGAGGGTCAAGCTCCAAAAACAATGGATACTAAACTTCCCATAATGCAATCTGATACCTCTCTACCTAGTAAACATCCACATCTTTCAAACTCCATGCCCTGAGTTTGTCTGTTGGTAAAAATGTGTAGTCTGCATGTCCAAACAGTGATAACCCATCATCAGGGTTATAATCTCAGACTTTAGAAAGCTCCTCCAGAGCAGCAGTCACACTCCCACATGACATGTACAGTAAATCAGTGGAGCGCCTCTTTAAATGTGCAAAATTTTTATTTTGTACAGCAGTACACAGCATGCAGCCAGAGCAGAGGATGCTCTCTCCTCTATGTTGGTGCTTCTGATTATACTTCCCTCTGTGATTATGTGTGTGTGTGTGTGTGTGTGTGTGTGTGTGTGTGTGTGTGTGTGTGTGTGCAGTGCAGTGCAGAGGTGCATCTCCTGCAGGGAGTCATGATTGAGTGTACGGCTGATGTCATAAATGCACTGCCATCATAAACTGTACACTCGCACACCCTATATTTATAGAATCTTGCAAATCCCATTGGCCAAGACTGTCACATGTGAGCCAATGGCATCACATCTCTGTAGCATCCCAACCTTGTGGCCTGACATATGCTTTCTTTCCCTCTGCACCAGAAGACGATAGATACACCAACACAGAGCAGGAGGAAGGAAACAGGAGAGAGGGGGAGCTTAAAGCTAAAAGCTTCAGGTCTCATGTGCACAAAAAACAGCAGAGTTCTTTGGATATAAATTAATTTATCACTGATTTCACTCCACAAGGTCATTTTGTTAAATTAAGATGAAAGCTGCCATCATATGCGTCACCTGCCTCCAGATCAGCCATTAGCAAAATTCAATTGCAATAGCCGGGTTTCAACCTGTAGAGGGCGGTCGCTATGCATATTTATTTATTCAAGATTTGGACCTGAATCCATCAACAACACTACTAAATACCCATATACATTGGTTTTCAGCTGGAAAAAAGTGGTTTGGGGGTTTAGTTACTCTTAGAAAAATGCGAAATCATGATCAAAATCATACTGAAACATTCATAAATATTACAAAACCTTTTCCTGAATTATTTATGTGACCTGTGACCATAACCCAAAAATACTAGCCCAGTATCCCTCAGAACTACAAAGCAGGAATGGCAGTAAAATTAGATTTTTTGGCCATGTTGAGGCAGCAGAACAAGCTGTGAGCACAGCACTGACATATTATCACCTAATTTAATATAGCGAACGTGTTAGCAAACAATGGCTTGTTTACTCATCGAGCAGACAGAGCAACATTAGCATTTATTTGGAGTCACATTTCTGGCCAGTGAAAGTCAGTCCAATATATACTACTTTTAGCTCTGTTTTGTCTCCACCAACTCCTGAGGGAAATATCTGCCTGCTGTTTGGTGCTGAGCAGGTAGTGTACAGTAAGTTTATCAGAGCTTTTTCATTGAAAACAGCTGCCTGAGACTGAACCAAAACAATAAAGTTGCAGGCTGTAAAATCAAAATAATGAGCTGAAAGGAACTAAAACGCACCGTAGAGCTGAGGTGGTGATAATTACCCACTACAGTACAAGTGACACCTTTCACATTTCACAAAGTCATTTGATCCATTGTTTAAATTAACAAATTAATAAGTGCAACTTTAACCAAGTGTTTTAGTTGCCTAACCTTAACCATGCCTTAACCATAGTTTACAAGCCATATCCACAATATTTCCCTACCTATAACCATACTCCAGATGTCATGCACAGAAAAGCAAAGCAAGAAAAGCAATGAAAGTAATCCTGGGTTTGCAGAACTGTCCAACATCAACGTTCTTTCTGGTGACTGAAAGATTGGACCCCAACTTAATCAAATAGGTTTCACATGATATAAAATCACAATGAAGACATGTTGCACTGATGTGGGATATCTGAAAAATGAACTCCTTCTGCAGTTTATTTGATATAATTTGGAGAAATGCACTTGTCTTTCCACTGTTAACATGAAAGGTACGGAGTTCCAGGAGAGTGTAAATTAATCATGACCATGTACAGTTAACATAAGGCCTCTCTGGATGGAATCGGAGGATGTATCACAAATCTACGCTTGCAGGACAAAACCTAAACAGGAAGCAGCACGATCTTACACACGGGAGAGTTTGGCTCTACTGCTTTCTCTTACAGTATCATGTAACAGGATGTGTACTGCAGTATGATGCACCAACCCTGTGCGATCCACTCACTAACATCTGTATACAAATATACAATGCATTCATGCAATTGAACCCATCAAGCATTATTCATTGTTCTATGTCCAACACTATGCTTTCACCCTTTGACCACTCTACTATTTTTGGCCTGGTTTTCAAACCCCTTAATTTTTAGGCTTCTGGCATTGTCACAACATAACTTTAAATATACTTATACTAAAGGCCAGGGGCTGGTTGCACAAAACACCTCACATTAAGATTATCCTTAAAGTCTGGTTTAAGGTTTCCTTAAAATTAAATTGGTTGCTCCAAAACACCCTTAAAGGTCCAGTGTGTAACTTTTAGGAGGAGCTATGGTATATAATGGCAGAAATGGAATATATTATTCATGTTTTCATTAATGTATAATCACCTGAAAATAAGAATCATTGTGTTTTCATTATCTTAGAATAAGCGCTGTATATCTACAGAGGGAGCAGGTCGCCTTCCACGGAAGCCGCCGTGTTGCATCGCCATGTTTCTACAGTAGCCCAGAACAGACAAACCAAACACTGGCTCTAGATATGGTCTTTTCGCGTTTTCCGCGAGTTTCACGGCCACCGTAGTTTCTCCTGCACGCTTGGAAGGGGAGGGTGAGGCAAGCGGTATTCAAATGGTTGCAATCTGCAATTTAACTGCTAGATGTCACTAAATCCTACACACTGTACCTCTTCTCCTTAAGGTTTCCATAAAATGTTCACTTAAGTATTTAAGGTTTTCTCCTTATTTTGGTCTTATACTTGAGGAATCCCTTAAAGTTAGTTAAATTGTTGCACAAATGACCTTACCAACCAAAGTAAGGAAAAAAACTTATGGTACCTCTGACTCTTATCTTAACCACAACATGACCAAGTTTAGTTTATGGCCAGAGATCCCAAAAAGGAGGAAGCTATCGTAGCTTAATAGCCATGTTGCACCATTCACTTTTATTTAGGGTATAGTCATAGAAAGTCCCATGTGGAGAAATTGATATCAATTAAGGTTTCCTCTTGATTCAGTTTCCTTTTGATGATCACTAACTGTGCATAGTTGACTTTCTTCCATTAGCCTATATACTGTACAGGTGTTCCTATTCTGCTGAGACACTAAACCAACAATAATAATAATACCAATAAGTCCCACCACAATAATCAAATTCCCTCTGCCCTTCTGCATGCACAGACAGCGAGCTCCAGCTACCCACCAGACATCATATGACCGGACCCACCCAGCGCACAGCAGGGCACCGCGCACGGCATCCGGCCTGCAGCAGCGCTGCGCCACGGCTCTCCGAAGCTGCGTGTAAACACCAACTTCCATCTGTGTGATTACGGTGGATGATGAAGGCCAGGTTTAGACGTGTAGGCTGACTGATGCACTACAGTCAGCCATGAATCAATTTACTTTGACTCAATTTGTTGGAATCTGATTATGAAATACACGCTGGAATACTGCTTGATTAGAGGCCTATAAAATGTAGTCCTACTGCACAAGCGCAACATAAACACTAGATTACAATAGATAACGGTGACCCACCCAGCGGTGTTAAATATGAAACACGACCTGATTTGCAATTTTAATGATGACTGTGGCCTGTGTGTTGTGCAAAATGAACTCTGTGGCTGATATAGGTTGTAACTTTGCTCTCTTTGTGCTTTATTCATATGATGGAACTTTAATTATCACAAAGGAAGCCTGCAGTCACTGCTGCAGCCGAAATCTGAAGACACGGCGAGCACTGTGCAGAAGGTGATGCAGAGGCTTGTTTACCTGACTTTGGGTAGGTGACAATCCATATGTCGCTACTTCTGAGGGAGAAGTTGGCGATGTCCTCCATCTTCCCTCTGCAGAAGGGCGGCAGCCGCACTCCATCAAACTCGAAGTATTTGCTCTCAAACTCAATCGGCGTGCTCGGCGTGTCTGCCTCGCTCTCTGCCATCCTCGAAATGAGCCGCCAGTGCAAGAAAAAGAAAACGCCCGCGCGAAGTTAATGAAATCAAAGATGAGGATGATGATGGTGATGAGGTTGATTTGAAACGCCGCTGCCGCTCGCTTCGGGATGCTGAAACTCGCAGTGGATGCTGCACGGCAGACGGATGAGTTGACCTACAGCCAATCACGCGGGTGAGAAGTGATGTAATGCGCGCGCACGATCCCAGCATCAGGACCAATCTCGCCGGGCCCGAGGATGCGCGCGCCCGCAGAGGAAGGATGTTTCCCAACACATTACACTGAACTACACGCTCCAGTAAGCACTGTTACCATAAGGCTGCTGTAATAATCCTATACTATTATAATACTATGGTCTACGGCACCATAGCCTACTCACTTAGGCTGCCATGTTGCTCCATC
Source organism: Siniperca chuatsi (assembly GCF_020085105.1). NCBI lineage: Eukaryota > Metazoa > Chordata > Actinopteri > Centrarchiformes > Sinipercidae > Siniperca > Siniperca chuatsi. The sequence goes on along the minus strand of NC_058064.1, from coordinate 23,188,946 downwards.
AACCGTATAGGCCTATAAAATTCTATTGCCTGTATTGTTGGGTCTTATACTGTATCTGATATTTAATAGTCAGTTTATAAAACTATCATGCTGATATAAGACTGTTTGTGTGTGCGTTACTTTGATTTGAGGTCTTGTATTAATTATTCACAATTTTATGCATTTTCATCATGTGCACACCTCATCTGTCAGTTTTAATGCTATGGAAATGAATGATTTGTTAAATTGTGAGTGTTGTGTGAGTGGGTGTTGTGACTTTTCTATTCATAACTACTAATAATAATACGTTTTATTCATAGGTGCCTTTCAAAGCACTCAAGGACACCTTACAGGCACAGTTACGAACAAGCAGCAATGTATCAAGACATCATAAAATCAAACAAGGCAGTAATATACAATAATACAATAACTAGGTATAAAAATGATCAGTGTCGTTGTAGCCATTAAAGACAGCATCACACCGAACATGCCAGTTTAAAAAGGTGTGTTTTAAGATGGGATTTGAAGGTGAAGAGGACAAGTAGCCTACACAAACTTCCCAACTAACCCAAATCTGTAACTTGCTCTTTCTTCTGAAGGCCCTGTCCTCATGTACACACACAGCAGTGAAAAGGATTCGGTCACCATTATATATGGTCACCAGAGAAATATTCTACAGGTGTGAGAAATCTGCAACTATTAGGCCAAGTATGGGTAGTGGGCCTCTCACTTGTTGATTGGCTCTTGTGTAGAAAAAAATGATAGACGTGCATTAATCCAATCACGCTCTCAACAACACATGTTGCCTTTACTGTTCCTCGTAAATCTCATGGTTTGTAAATTACCTGCGACGCTACAGCTACATTCAGTGGCGTCCTGTGGCTTCGCGTTCTGATTCATGACACTTCTTGAGACTTTTATGGTTAACCTGTAATTTTTCATATCTCATAAAATCTAATATCCCTTTCGTGAAAATAAGTGTAGATTTCCTGATAGACATCAAGTAGCCCATAGAGATACCGTACACGTATATACTGTATTTCTATGGACTACTGGACCGCTCATGTCGGCGTTCTTATAGTTCTTTCAGCACTTGAAGGCATCCGTAGCAGTACGTCCTGCTGTTTTATAGTCTATGGTCCTCCCTACACTTCACTCCATACAGCCAGTTGTTACCCTGCAGAAGCTTCCAGTCTGTTTCTCTCCGCAGCGCAGCGGCGACAACTGTGTGACTCCCTCTCTGCCGCAGCGCACTCCGCTCTCAAGGCTCAACCGCCGGGGCATGCCCCGCCATGTTCAACCTAAATGGCGGCTGGAACTTGTCTTTCGCCGGGTGCGGGTTCCTGGGGATTTACCACATCGGAGTTGCCAGCTGCCTGCTGGAGAAAGCGCCCTACCTCATCAAAGGGGCCACCAAGCTGTACGGGGCTTCTGCCGGTGCTCTGACCGCCTCGGTGCTCGCCAGCCAGGCATCCATAAGTAAGTCCCACCGCTGTGGCTTAAAGCACAATTGAGGCAGGATATGGAAGACACCGGAAGTCCTAAATTATAATAATAATAATAATAATTATTATTATTATTATTATGTGTATTATACTGTGTATATATACCCTATAGCCTACTGTATTTATATATCAGAATTAGAAATACTTTATTGATCCCCGAGGGGAAACTCTTTTGTTACAGCTGCTCACTATCACGTCAGTGCACACAGGAATAGAAGTACTAAGCAAAAAATATAATACACTATAATACAGGTCAGATAAATTAAGTACCAAGTGGGTATAAGTATAAAATTAAAATAAGTGTAAAGTACAAAGTGGATTACCGGTTGATGATGAAGTATGTACGGTATAATAATACAATGCAATAAGTAATAAGTAGTAGTGCATGTATTGTCAAGTTAAGTGTATATGTGTGTGTGTGTATATATATATATATATATATATATATAAGAGTAAGTAACATTTTATTTATAGCACCTTACAAAACCTAGGTTACAAAGTGCTTTACAACAGGATAAAAGGTTAAAAGAAAAGAACACACATAAAACAGAATAGGATACATGACTCAAGCACAAAAATACTTAGAAAAGAGATGGGTCTTCAGTTGTGACTTAAAACACAGACACACACACACACACGTATGAAATATGGGTTCAACTCATTTCAGTTCAGTTATTGATGTGAAAAAAACTCGCTGAATTCTAGTAGATTTCAGTAGATTTTAGTTGAATTTTTTTACAAAACTGACCCAAAAGTGTATTTATTTTTTTATTTTTTTGCATGTAGAAATATCAAAATATATCATACATATTACTTCCGGAACTGATTGCGGCCATTCAAGACAATGTTAATGATCCCACCAAACGCGACAGAGAAGCGACTCTCTGCTCTGCTCCGCAAGTCAACAAGTCAACAACTTCGGGCAGGCAAACGCTCTGCTTCTAAAACACTCCCGGTAGGGTAGGAAGCTGCATGGAGGACTGAACAAAACTGTGTTCGGTGGAATCCCAGCGTAAAGTGTTCAAAGCAGCGTAAACATACTGTAGATAATTTTAATATCTGTACAAAAACTTATGTAAACTGTGTAATCAGTCACCATCACATTTAAAGTACAAAGAGTTCAATTTCAATTCAATTAAATTTTATTTATATAGTGCCAATTCATAACAGAAGTTATCTCATAGCACTTTTCCTATAGAGCAGGTCTAGACTGTACCCTTTATAATATTATTTACAGAGACCCAACAAATCCCACCATGAGCAAGCACTTGGCAACAGTGGCAAGGAAAAACTTCCTTTTAAGAGGCAGAAACCTCGAGCAGAACCAGACTCAATGGTGGGCGGCCATCCGCCACTGCCGTGTTAGATTTTGAGAGAGAGAGACAGAGACAGAGAAAGAGGTTTTGAGAGAGAGTGAGAGGTTTTGAGAGAGAGAGAGAGAGAGAGAGAGAGAGAGAGAGAGCAAGAGACAGAGAGAGAGAGAAGAGTTGTGGGGGAGGGGAAAGGGAGAGGGAAGCACAATGCAAATACCACATAGAATTTTAAAATAGTAAAAATGTAATGGTAGTGGTAATATTAATATTAATAAATTAATAATAATAAGAATGACAGTCATAGGAATAAAAATGACAATAATAGTAACAGAGCCAATAACAACAACTGGAGTAGCAGTTGTCGAGCAGGAACACGGGGGCAACAGGTGGCCCGAAATCACAGATCCAGTCTCTGCAGTTCCGGAGGCAGAAATACCTGCTGAAAGCGACAGAAGGAGAGAGGAGAGAAATGAGAAAGCACAAAACTACGGAAGAGAGAAGATGTCGAGTTAGTAACATGCAGTACATACAATAGGCTTATAATGGGTTTCACTGATATATATTCTGTATGTGTTTAAATGGAAAACGGTGGTGTGGAACCACTGGATCATAAGAGTACATGCCTGTTCTTGCTGTGGACAGTGTGGGTCACTTTCTCTCCCATGAATAAGCAATCATAAGGCTTGACATCAGTAGACACATGTGAATGCAGATCGGCCTATGTGTATCAATCAACAAGAAGTGCCGTGACCTCAGCATGGGCTCAGTACTTGGAAGAGAGCTTGCCTAGGTCACTGTTGGTCACTGACTCCTGGTAGCTTTAGTGAATATTGATCCAGTCGCAGGTTGACGCTTGAAGAAGTGTATTTTTGTTTGCAGTTCATAGATCACAGAGAATTTTCAAAGCAGGGGTGTGGCTTCAAAGTCCCATCTGCTGAGCCTAAATTTTTCCTTTTTCTTTCTTATTTTTAGCTAAATGCTGTGAAGATGTGATCGAGGTGGCAAAAGAGGCCAGGAAGAGGAACCTGGGGCCCCTTCACCCTACCTTCAACCTGGTGAAAGTGATAAAGTCTGGCCTGAATCGTGACCTGCCCTCTGACGCACACGTTCTGACCTCGGGGCGACTGTGTGTTTCGCTGACCAGAGTGTCTGACGGGGAGAACGTGCTGGTGTCGGACTTTAGCTCCAAAGAGGAACTCATCCAGGTGCGGGGAGGTGGCCATATGGTTAGCCTTTAGGGCTTCCATTACAATATAATACAATAATGCATGCCACAGGAAATAGATATCCTCTGGTTTAACCCTGCCCTCTGTCCACAGGCGCTGATCTGTAGCTGTTTCATTCCCATCTACTGCGGGCTGATTCCGCCATCCTTCAGAGGAGTGGTAGGTGTCTGTGGTTGAATAGCTACTCATGAAGGTTTAGCTTTGGTTTCCCCTTTTGGGATGCACAACTATTTGTACAAAATCGTATTTCACAATTTTTACATCTACTCCTAAAATTGTCACATCGTTTGCTTCATTAAATGTGATCATAACTATTCATTGGGAAGCATGTACCCATGTGACTAAGAATGAGATAAAAAAGGAGAAGGAAGTTTCAGTGGCAAAGAAAGATAGAAATTGCATACAGACTAGTTTTAGAAACATGTAGCAACAAGGAAAGTTGAAAATAGATATGGCAGGTATCAGAGAGGGAAATCCTCACAAGTCTGAATGTGGAAATATTGTATTAATGGCAGATCATGGCCTGTAATTTGAAGATCATTTGGATTGCCTTTGGGGGCAGCTGTGATCTAAAAACATCTATTATATGAAAGTATTCCACTAAAACCTGAAATTAAGACTGGAGAAATACTACAATGAAAAAATGCAACTGGGAAAATACATGCCAAGGTGCAAGACTGCTATGAGATCATTTTGTTTTCCATTACAAATAATCATGATCAGTCATTTGCATGTTTAGAAAAAGAACTGTGGTAATCATTTTAGCTGCAAGTCCTAGTTTCTGAGACCAGTGTTGCCTTCACTTTGACTTATCGGCTGCTGTTGGACTTTGACAGAGATATAGTAATAACAAAATACAAAGGTCAATTGCATCGCAATGAAGACAGATAAAAAAAGAATCAACCAGATGACATCAAATATAATAAAAATGCAAAGAATAATCATAAGATTCTAGCTTCAAAATGCAAAAATGAATAAATGTTGTTAACAAAACAGGTGTCAGTTTAAGTATTGAAAGTGTTTGAAATATCAGTTGAAATGTAAATATTGAAAGGAGGTAAAGTGTCAGGTGTGGTATAAGCATTGGAACCAGTTGATATGTCAGTTGAAACTTAATCACTGCAATGACCTTCAGTTTCAGTTGAAGTGAAGGTGCTAAAAGTTTAACTGTTAGTTGAAGTGTATCCATTGTAAGCAGCTGAAATCTCATTTAAAGAGTACAGGATGAAATAAGTTGAAATGTCAGTTGAAGGATAAGAGATGAAAATTGAAGTGTCAAAATAATAACAAAATCAGGGATGTGATTTTTCCTGATTAATCTGAAATTCCGAATTCCGGTATGAGCTGCCCAAGTGAAATGGAGAGGATTTGAGGACATCTATAGGCTGAAGTGCGTGAAGATTTTTTTCCTTTCCAAGTATCCACAAGAATGTTTTAGAGAATGCATTCAGCTCGAGCTCAACCTGCCGATTTTAAAAGGACAGCCGTGAGCTGGAGGAAGGCGTCTTGGCTGTTTTAATGACGACAACAGAAATGACATAATCATTGGGATTTCACTCTAAAAGGGGGGAACTGCATGGTGTATTTTACAAGACGAAGTAAGCAAGCATGCATGTTTGTGTTTATTTGCCGTGCTGTGCTTGTACTTCATAGTACAAGCAGCTGTTAGCCACCAGCTAACAACACAGTTGTGCTGCTAGGGGAAAAAAAGTATGAGCAGGTTTTGACGGGTACCTTGTTTCTACATCTTAGTTACTTTTTTTTGTCATGGGCAAATTCTGTCCACCGTTTTAGAGAATGTATAGTTTTACTTTCAAGTAGAGTTAACGCTATGTTACACTATTTACTGGCATTTATCAATCTGTTGATGTCATTACTCAAAAACCTCTTGAACTATTTGGATACAATTTTTATGTAGGTAACTTGTATCTGTGTTCTACTTGTTAACAGTCATCAAATGTTTTTACAAGCAATGTTAGAGTCACAATATTTATTGAAACACTAGAAGTTAAAGGTTACAGCTGCCCCTACATGCAGGGAAAATTGTAACAGTGTATGGGGGAAATTGTAACAACGCAAGTAATACCTTCATATAAATACCAAGGACCACAATAAACTCCCAAGAATACAGATATAGTTCAAACAATTTCATATCCATTGAACAGTTAATTCCAGTTTAATTAAAACTGTATAATTATCATATAATTATACAAATATAACATCAACATTAAAATGTATGTTGATTTTCAGCCAATATATCAGTATATTAAAGTTAAGACAACTTCTGATTCATAGACATTGAAGATTTTGAAAGCATGAGAAATTGACTCCATGTGTATAATGAGTTTCATGATTCTGTTGGCGTGTGCAGGCTCTAATGAAGCTGGCTGCAAAGGCTAAAGAGGCATAACACATTGAGGCCTTTTTTTGACTTATAAAAAGTTGCATGTTGCACATTTCCTGCCAATCACATGCCTGAAAATACAAAGGTCAAGTGCTTCACAATCAAGACAGATTAAAGTAATCAACCTGATGACATTAAATATAATAAAAAATCCACTGAATAATCATAAGTTTCCAGCATCAAATTAGAAGAACTGAATGAACATAGTTAACAGAGCATGCAGTGCCAAGTGTCAGTTGAAATTGAAAGGAGTTAAGGTGTCACTTCTGACTGATGCTGATACTTTCACTGCAATAACTTAAGCAAAAGCGCTGACAACAGTTGAACTGTTAGTTGAAGAGTATCCACTTAAAGTAGTAGAAATGTCAAAATAGTAACAAAATACAAAGGTCAACTACTTTACAATCAAGAAAGATAAAAGTAATCAACCGGATGAAGTGATAAAGTAAAACAATTGAATGAATGTAACAACTGCAAATATAGTAATTTAGAGAATGTATAAATACATTAATGGTACAGTAAAAGTGTACTCTTAAGACCAGCATCCAGGCAGTGAAGCTCCAGTCTCACAGTATATCACCGTGGTAAAACAGGACATCCCTGACAAACACCCTCTTTGTAGACAATCTATTCACACATCTATTCACCCTGAATAGAGCCTGTTGTCTCAGTCTTGGTGCTAAAGTTCAGTGTCAAAACACCACAGGGAACACAGTGAGTCCAATAAGCTGTTGCTAGATTCAGCTGAACTGTTTACATGTTACAGAGCTGTCTGTATGTACATATTCTGTCTGCAGACGTTATCTGTGGATTCTGTACATTGTGTACTTTCTGCTGCCTAGACCGCCTGCTGGCTCAGAGCCCAGTTTAGTGTGACTCACTAACTCCATGCATAAGTGTGTAGTAACTTGAGGCATGACACCTTGTGGACAAATAATATTGTGGAGAACAGCTTAAGTTGTGGTGTATTTGTCGAAAATCAACCTTTAGAAAGTTCAATAGCACTTCATTTTTTGGGTCCACATAGTTTCCTAGAAGGGAACTGATATGTAACTAAATGCTTAGAAAGTTCCTTGAAAGGGTTACGTCATTTTGAGCTAATAATAGGAAAAATGGAGACAGTGTTCCATTTGCACGCTTTAAATACATTCATTCCAATAAATTGTAGTGTAACCTCAAGAGTCTTTTAGTCAGAACACAACTATTTTATTATACAGGTATGCATAAAATTATATAGATATGGAAATAAAGTTTCCAAGAAGAAATTAATATTTGCTTGCATTTAAATTTCATGAGATTGGGATTTTAGCAGTTGTTTCAAAGAAATTCCTCTGGAAATCAACAACTACTCCTAAAGCTTACTCAACTACGTAACATCTACATAGCTTCCTGGTTCTTTATTCAGAGCTCAAATTAGTTGGTACTTGCAGTATGTATTGTCTCACAACAATGGGTCCATTTTCTCTATAATACATATATACGTATATAGTTTTTTCCCAGTATACATCCAGGAAATTCTTAAAAAATTACAGGGCCCGTAAAATATAGCGTTATCGAAAGTTCTTCAAGAGAGCCAAGAGAAACCAGACACGGGTAAAGTCAAGTTCATTTGTACTAAAGCCCAACTGATACTGGATTTTTGAGGCTGATACTGACATTGATATTTGACAATTAGATTTATTTTTTAACAAATTGTGACCAAGATATGTACTGTGCTGGACATTTCACAGTTGAACAAGACTAAGAGTCTACAGCCATGCTAGCAGTGCTTAAGCTAAATGCTAACATGCTCACAATGACAATGCTACCATGCTGATGGTAGCAGGTCTAGTTTCGCTTAGTCTTAGTCGCAGGTCTTAGTTTAGCGTATTAGCATGCTAATATTAGCTAATTAACACTAAACACAAAGTATAGCTGAGGCTGATCATGTCATTAGTTTTGCTGGTAGCTTGCTTGGTCATAAATTGGAGAGACTAAAATTTTGATCTGATGATGATGCTAAATGAAAATGAGATATTTTAGTTAAAACCAAAAATGTTAACCACATGGGGGTACTAGAGGAAAAGTGGATCACAAGAGTTATTGGTATTCATCATCTGGGAACCAAGAATGTTGACAAAATTTCATGGCAATTCATTTAATAGTTATTGAGATATTTCAGTCTGGACCAACCGACCAACATCCCTAGAGCCATGCTGCTAGTATGGTTAAAAGGCACCTGTACTCTTGATGCTAGACTTTGAAAAGACAAAAGATTTCAACCTGTGCACTCGCTCATACTTCATACAGTTTGGGGCTCTTAGAGTTAAAAAAAATCTTTTAACTTTGACCCTAAAGTTAACAGTGAGCTGCTAGTGTAAAGTATTACCAAAGTATTGGACAAACTGAAATTTTGACCTGACTGTGGTGCTACATGAAAAGTTAAGGTATCACCAATGTTTCATCCTGTGGGGAACATAAATGTGTTTACCAAATTTCCAATCTATCCAATAATTGTTGAGATACAGTATTTCAGTCTGGACCAAAGTGGTGCACTGACATTGCCATCATGGAGCCACGGCACCAGCGTGGCTAAAAAAAATTAATTTGTCAGTGCTGTCTTGTGGACAGGCTATGCAATTATGTCCCTGTTTCTAAAGTACCTCAGACATATCTTTGGCATTTCTGTACCGCAATTACTTGTTACTCAACGTTAGGCATACTTTATGTACCCAAAAGGATAAATCTGTGATCAGCTAATATGATGATATATATGATAATATGATGCTGCATAATATCTGTAAGCCGAGTTATCGGTCTAGCTTTTAACAGCCAAACATAATATACAGTTTCTCAAAAAATTGAATGTTTTTGTCTGGAGTCTGGCCCTATTATCATGGTACAGCAGCCAAGAACAATATCCCATATGTTTCAATGAGACATGTTCTGTAATGACACAGACTGAGTGACAATATTGCAATCTACTCTGTCAACAAAGTTTAAAGTACTTCAACTCTTGAATGAAAGTAGGTACATACGTTATTTCTGTCTCTTTGCCTGTTTCTGTCCCTAGCGTTACGTGGATGGTGGGATCAGTGACAACCTGCCACAGTCAGAGCTGAAGAACACCATCACCATCTCTCCCTTCTCTGGCGAGAGTGACATCTGTCCCCGTGACAGCTCCACCAGCTTCCACGAACTGCGGTTCACCAACACCAGCATCCAGATGAACCTGGGCAACATGTACCGCCTCAGCAGGGCCCTGTTTCCACCAGAACCCAAGGTAGGTAATGCTTCAGCATCAGGGGGACATTCTGTTTTTTCAAATGGTGCAGTTGATAATGTGTGACAAAAAAAATCTGAACACGACAATAACAAAAAATATGACGTAGAATTGTAAGTTTACTGTTGGAGACAATTTAAACATTAGGTGTGGTTTACAAGCCTGAATGCATTTAAACATCTAAAGGTCCATATATATATCCACATATCACAGCGACACAGTGCACACTTCAAGTCCATTTAAAGCTGCACCAATCAATATTTTTATTATTTTATTATATTTTTAACAGTGGATCAAATTACTGTGTGTAGCGTGAAAGAAATCACTCATAGTAATGAACCCACAGAAAATTACCATCCAAATCTGCAGTTCCCCTCAGCTCTAACCCTTTACACAGCAGCTTCTTTTAGCACATTGTTTTTCAGACCCAAAACTGCCCACCCCAAACTTGAAACAAAGTTAGCGACTAGCTGGTGAAAAAAGACAAACATTCAGCAGCTAAATATCCGGATAATATAGAACTTTATAAGGTGATAATATGTAAATGTTGTGTTTTTATCTTATTCTGCTGCCCCCAAGTGGCCAAAAAAAGTAAACTAATTCAGCTTTAAAGTGAGATTATGTAACTTTTAAAAGAAGAAATAACATTCTTCCTTTTACGTATGAAAATTGTAATATACAGGCAATAAAATACACCCTCGCCCAGTTTAATCTGGTATGACCATTAGTTTAGGCAAGGCAAGTTTATTTGAATAGCACATTTCAACAAGGCAATTCAAAGTGCTTTACTTAAAACATAAAAGCAACATAGGGCAATATAAAAAGACATTTAAAAACACTGTTAGAAACTGTTAAATGGAAGATTAAAAACAAGATAAAACAGGAGAATAAAGTTACAGTGAAGTGTAAGAAATGATATTTGATTTATTAAAAGGCAGAAAAGTCTTCAGCCTTGATTTAAAAGAACAGAGTTGCAGCAGACCTGCAGTTTTCTAGGAGTTTATTCCAGATATATGTTAAATAAAAACTGAATGCTGCTTCTCCATATTTAGTTTTGACTCTGGGGGCAGAAAGCAGTCCTGTCCCAGATGATCTGAGAGGTCTGGATGGTTCATAACCTGCTCTATAGGAAAAGTGCAATGAGATAACTTCTGTTATGGATTGGCGCTATATAAATAAAACTGAATTAAATTTAATTTTAATGTGGCTGTTGAAATTCAGGTCTGAGTCCATGACTACACCAAGATTTCTGGCTTGGTTTGTGGTTTTTAACATTACTGATTGAAGCTGAACGCTGACTTTTAATTGTTACTCCTTGGCTCCAAAAACAATTACTTCAATTTTATATTTGTTTAATTGAAGAAAATTCTGGTAGATCCAATTGTTGATTTGTTCAATATGCTTACTAAGCTCTTGTATTGGACCATAGTCCCCTGGTGAAATTGTTGTGTAAATTTGTGTGTTATCTGGATAATTATGGTAACATATTTTGTTTTTCCATAATCTGAGCCAGTGGGAGCATGGGGAACTCCACATGTAATTTTTGTCTGTTCAGATGTGTAATTACCTGTAGACACAAAGTAGTCGCTGTCTTTTAAGTAGGATTCAAACCAGTTTAATACTGTGCCAGAAAGTCCCACCCAGTTTTCCAGTTGAATGCAGCACTGAGATCCAATAATACCAAGACTGAAATTCTGCCACTCTGTGTTTAAGTGGAAAAGCTTGTTTTTCAACAGCTCCAACTTCTTGGCATTAAACAGCTGTTTTGATGTCTTCCAGTCAGGTTTTCAAGCACACCACAGCACCGAGACTGCTCTTGTTAAAGTCTACAATGACATCCACTTAAACACAGACAGTGGCAGACAGTGGCTTGTTGAAAAACAAGCTTTTTCAATGATTTTACTTTAAAAAACGTGTGGTTTGATATGGGCCTATAACTGTTCATTAGTGGCGTGTCTAGATTGTTCTTTTTTGAGAGTGGCATGATGACTGCAGTTTTCAGGGCCTGTGGGAAGACACCTGAGAGAAGAGACATGTTGACAGTTTGTAGAAGAACTGAGGCCATGCAGATAGAAACAATTTGAAAAAGCCTGTTGGCAGAATATCAAGGCAGCAGGAAGAGGATTTTAGATGTTGTATAATGTCCTTTAAGTTTCTATGGTTAATAGGATCAAATTGTGTCGTGCTATTTGAATTGATTTTAAGTGGACACAGGGACAACACATATCCTGTATCTGATATGGAGGCACTGACTCATAAAATGACTCTTCTCCACGTGTGGTACTGTCACTCTACGTTTTAACATTTACCATTACCACAATTACCATTTCTTGCCACTGTGGCCGCTGTTCAGCAAAAGTAAAAAAGTTACATGCAGTAGTCTATATACAGATGGGTGACAAATGAATGGAGAAAGCAACATGAAGTGTGTTAGTATGGAGTCAGGCCACCACGAGCCTCCAGAACATCTTCAGGGCTCCTTGCCAAGTCTGTAGAACTTTGTTGGAGGGATGAACACCATTCCTCCACAAGATGTTCCCTCAGTTATATATACAACCTTTATTTACTCAGGTCATCTCACTGAGATCAGGAGAGACCTGGGTACAGCAGGTAGAAAGAAAAACAAACTGAAGGACATACAGCATCAGAGACAGTCACAGACACCATTACATAGATCTGAAGATGAAAGTTTATATTACATCATTTGATCTTATGGAGATGGTGGTGGAGAGTGTTGTCTTACACGTTGGGCCAAAATCTTCTACAGGTGTGAAACTGGGTTGACATCTGGTGACTGTAAAGGCCGGAGCATTTTATTCACATCATCTGCATTTGCTATGTTTCTCCACTCTTTTATTCAGGGTTTTCCTTTCATTTGTCCCCTGTCTGAATGCATCACAGCTTTGCCTAGATTGTTGGAGTTTATGGACAACATAACTGAACTGAAAAATATATAAATTGTTCCAACAAACATAAAAACTATGACCAAATAGTTAGGACACAGAGTAACTTTTCATAATTCCTCCAACAACTAGATTCTTATCATATTGGTCACATTTAAAGTACAGAAGCTGTTTCTGCTGTCTCATGAAACACTGTCCCAGCAGACTTTGCAAGAGACTTTTCAACTGCTTTTAGTTTCCAATTTAAAGATACACTGCTTAATCTTCCTCCACTCCCTTTACCCATCACTTACAGGCAGTAGTATCTGGATGTACCTTCTGCCTTTGTTTTCACCTGCTGTCAATCTCCTTTATCCCATATTTCCTCTTGTTATTCCCTGCCGCTGTGATGATTGCTAGGTAACCTTTAAGATGAGGTGAGCTTTGACCTTGTTGGGGTAGAGCTGTTTGCTGTGTTGTTGTTATACAGCACTGGATCTTCGCTCCCCTCACGTGTGTATGGGTGTTATGCTGTCTGCATCCCACGATTATGTAATTGGGTGCACAAATCTGTGTGACGGGGCCATGTGTGTTCTTACCACATTCCTAGAGGGAGGAATTACCTCTCTGCAGTGTTGGAATTACACCATAGCTTTCAGAGGAGCCCTGTTTTTCTAGGGTGGCAGGGTACTGTACATATGCACGCACCGAGGTTGCATCCCATGACAATTTTGAACATGCGCCTCCAGGCAAGGATGGCCACAACAGGAATAGACAGCATTGTGTTTATTAGACACAAATTATATGAAATTGTAATGCGCGAATAAAAACACACGTTGACGAGTGCTTTACTATTACCCTATTATTTATTTCAGGAACCTCAAATGAGGCTTTCTGTGGAGCTCCTGTCTCTTTCAGGGGAGCCAGCCTCCTTGTAGCTCCCCTGCATTTCCAACCCTGCTTCTCTGTACCACGACACTTGAAGAACAAGTCTACCCTTACTTGCTTGAGGCAGTAACTCTATGTTAACTTGACACTGCAGACACACACACTTGGCAGGTGCTGTATTGAGATGCATATGAACACATTTGAAGCACTGTGTATTGACCTGTGATCCCCTGGTCTGACCATTCCAACCAGTGGATTGGCTGTGAGCACCTCTGCTGATGTCAGAGCTGTCTTTTATTGAACAAGTTTCTCTTATGCAATATAACAAACTGTTCATAGTGATATTGGTGTATCATACTGACAGTGATAGGAAATGCCATTAGATAGAAGATCTATTTCTTGTTGACTTTCTAACAGATAGGGATATCTGAACAATGCATGGCAGGTGCATCTCTGTGTATGACCTTTGAACTTGGTGCTTTGTCAGGAAATATAACCAGATGTCACACATTTTGTAATAAATAAAACATAGTTGTATTGAAATATTCTTAAAGAAATATTGGAAACTCTCAAAAAAATGCATGAAAACTTTAAAATAGCAGCATGCCAGATTACTTGCCAAGTCTTTCTTAAATGAATGGTTTTACGTTTTTGGAAATAAGCTTATTTGCTTTTTTGCACAGAGTTTGATGAGAAGTTTAAAACCACTGTAATTTGTGTTCGTTCAGTATTGTATAGAAGATTTAAAATGGCTAAATAAAAACATATCAACAAAAGAAATAGAGTGAAGTACAATACACATTGTTATATGCAATTTTTGGCATTTAAAATTTTTCATAACCCTATGCTGGACAACACTGAAATGCAATACACTTCTATATACAATATATAGATTAAACTACCCAACAGTATATAAAGTAGTTCAAATGAGCTCAACCATAAACATCTACAGCAGTAAAATGCAACATACACATCAATGCAGCAGTAATATTAATCCAGAAACATCAGATATAATAGGAAAACACTGTCAGGGACTATTTTACTGCACAGTGTGAGTACATTTAGCTGATAATACTTACATACTTTAACTGTAAGGTTTTGAATGCAGGACTTTTACTTCTAGTGGAGTATTGTCACAGTATGGTATTAGTACTTTTACTTAAGTAAAGGATCTGAATACCACCACTGCTGCTCTAGCAAAGCCTTCATGCCCGTTACTATTCATCAGACTACCGCCATAAAGTTTTATTTTCGTTAATGAGAAGGTAGTTATGTTAGCTAATGTGCACTGAATATTTCAGTTATTCAAATTCAATAAAACTCTTAACAATGTATACTGTAGTCTAGTTTGTTGATTTATTTTGCCACGGTAATGGTATTTAGGTTAGGGTTCCTTTTTAGAGGTATTAAAAAGGTCTTAAAAGTCATTAAATTTGTACTTAAAAATGTGCAGATAACAATGTGTACTGTATTTCACCTTGTTTTTTTGTTTGATTTGTTTTTATTTTGGCAACTTAAATCTTCCGTAGCATGGAGCTAGAGCCGAGAGACAAGTAGCTTAGCTTAGCATGGACAGAAATAGTAGCACATAACTCTCCATGAAAACCCACATATTTGTTTTTACATTTCTGTTTGTGTATGGCTTAAACAAACATGATACAGATGATGACGATGCTAATTAGTGAGATTTATAGATGTTGGTTGAACTTTGGACAGTACCAAGCTAGCTGTTTTCCCCTGCTTCCAGTCTTTATGCTAAGCCAGGCTAAGGCTAAGCTGTAGTTATTAATGAGTTATCTTATATATATTATTATTTATAAATAAAGTTTTAAAATTTGCTTGCTGGACAGTAGTTAGGTGTCTGCTGTCAGTGGGGGAGAATGGTAGCTCTAAAGGGTCAAAACTCCAACAACACTTTTAACATAAAGAACAGCTTTATTGTGAAACAATATTTGACAATGTTTTGGTTTCATCATGGTCATCATACTCTACACAACACTGTACAACAATAAATAAATTGAGTGTGAAAGACATAAATGTACAAAAAGTAAAAAAATGAAATTAAAGAGAGGAGAGAACAGAGAATGGCAGCCCTACTGGCCAATCAAAAAAATACAATACATATTGAAAATTTAATTCCAGTTTTTTATTAATGATTTTTTTTAAATAGGAAATTAAACTGTTAAGCGTCACATGAACCATTTATGTCTTGGATCAATGTGAAGTCAATAAGTACTGTCTTCCTCTCCACAGGTACTTGCTGAGATGTGTCAGAGTGGTTATAAAGATGCTCTGCGCTTCCTTGAAGAGAACAGTGAGTATTACATTACTGTATTATTATGGGGACTCTCAAATAAGCTGACCTAGTTATGATGCATCCTTATCAGCCTCTAGCTTAACCTTTGGACTGTGTCACTGATGTCATGTTTTGTGGTGCCAGACCTGCTGATGCTGGAGCGTCCAACCTCAGGCCCCGTCCTGCCAGAGAGCCTGCCCAACTGCTGCCGCAAGCATACGGAAACCACAAACGAGTGGGTTCTCCGGAGGCTTCGCCTACTGCATAAACAGCACTGGTGGCTTGACGAGCAGATCACTCTACCTACGCCCATCAAGAAAGGTGTGGTGTCATCCCAGACTCTAGTGGCTTTTAGTATGAAGATACGTTTTATCCAAGTTTTTGCAGTTCATACTGATTTTAGTAGCAATTGAAGGTCACAGATTTGGTAATGCTTCTTTAAACTGCTCTGTAAATAATGACTGGTCCTGTTCTCTGTGTGACTGTCAGTGTTTTGTCAGGCCTGCCAAGACAAACCTGGCCTGTATGCCAAGGTGTCTGAGATGCTGCCAGTGAGAGTGGCCTCCTACATGCTCATGCCATGCACACTTCCTGTACAGTCGGCCTACTCTGTGGCCCAGAGGTGAATATACAGTGGTGTGAAAAAGTGTTTGCCCCCTTCCTAATTTCTGATTTTTTTGCATGTTTGTCACACTTAAATGTTTCAGATCATCAAACATATTTAAACATTAGTCAAAGATAACACAAGTAAACACAAAATGCAGTTTTTAAATGAAAGGTTGTTATTATTAAGGGAAAACAAAATCCAAACCTACATGGCCCTGTGTGAAATAGTGATTGCCCCCTAAACCTAATAACTGGTTGGGCCACCCTTAGCAGCAACAACTGCAATCAAGCGTTTGCGATAACTTGCAATGAGTCTTTTACAGCGCTGTGGAGGAATTTTGGCCCACTCATCTTTGCAGAATTGTTGTAATTCAGCCACATTGGAGGGTTTTCGAGTATGAACCACCTTTTTAAGGTCATGCCACAGCATCTCAATAGGATTCAGGTCAGGACTTTGACTAGGCCACTCCAAAGTCTGTCAGCCTCACTAGAATGCTGTATCAAATTCACATCTGAATCCATATAAGGTTCGGCTATTATGCAACAGATGTTGAATAAACATTCGCAAACAGTTTGCTCAACTTATCTTCATTAGGCCACTCCAAAGTCTTCATTTTGTTCTTCTACAGCCATTCAGAGACCCCACAACGACATCCAAAGAACTGCAGGCTTCCCTTGCCTCAGTTAAGGTCAGTGTTCATGACTCCACCATAAGAAAGAGACTGGGCAAAAATGGCCTGCATGGCAGAGTTCCAAGACAAAAACCACTGCTGAGCAAAAAGAACATTAAGGCTCGTCTCATTTTTGCCAGAAAACATCTTGATGATTCCCAAGACTTTTGGGATAATACTCTGTGGACTGACGAGACAAAAGTTGATGTCGTGTTGTACGATCTTTCGAACCCACAAATGCAAAACACACTAGCAGTCTTTACAATCAATTCACACTTTATTAGAATGTCAGCAGGAATAGTGGAAAGGGGCATAATTCTTCTAAACGAAACCTTCGGCGTCGCACTTGATAACTCAAGGGAAGTAGCGCTGGTTTCATGGCGTGGAAACTGAGGCAGCGGTCACCCGTCTGACTCGGTTTAGACGCCACGTGGATCTGGACAGGCAGACTGGTCCGTGAGGCGAGGTGTAGGTGGTACCGTGTAGACCTGGGCTGGCCGTGAGGTGGAGTTGGTGGTGGGGTTTGGAGACTGACCGTCAGCGGAACCAAGATCATGGAGCAGGTTGGATGCAAAGGGTCTGGCTCCGTGGTGGAGTTGCTGGAGACAGGCAAGGTGGAGTGGCTGGAGAGACAGGCAGGCAGGCTGGGATGTAATGTATTCAAGGTTCTTGTGGTCCGTCAATACTATGAATGGTTGTTCTGCTCCTTCTAACCAGTGGTGCCACTCCTCCGATAGCATCTTAACCGCCAATAACTCCCTGTTGCCCACATCATAATTTCATTTGGCAGGAGTGAGTCATCGGGAGAAGAAGGCACAAGGATGAAGTTTCTGGTCGGTGTTGGAGTACTGGGAGAGTACGGCCCCAACTCCCACGTCCGATGCATCTACTTCCACCGTGAATTGGCGTGCAGGATCAGGTTGGATCAGGATAGGAGCGGAGGTGAACAGGGCCTTAAGCTTGACCAAGGCGGCATCTGCTTCGGTGTTCCAGGAGAAGGGCACCTTGGAGGAGGTGAGCTTGGTGAGTGGGACCACCACACGACTGTAGTCTCGGATGAACCTCCGGATTCCGAATCCTAGGAAGCGTTGTATTTGCTTGCAATTGGTGGGTGTGGGCCACTCCGAGACTGCTTTTACCTTGGCCGGATTTGTCCTCATCTGCCTACTCTCCAGGATGTACCCCAAGAAGCTCATATTCTTATATTCTTATATTCATCCCCCTCCAGTATCCAAACCAGGTGATAGGTGTTGCGAAGGTCCAGTTTTGTGAATATGGTGGCCCCGTGGAGGGGTTCAAAGGCTGAGTTGATTAGAGGCAGGGGGTACTTGTTCTTTATGGTCTGTACTGAGTCTCTTATACAGGTCTCCATGTCCTCCTGTTCGGGTCGAGACAAGTTGTAAAGGCGGCGTGATGGCAGAGAAGCTCCGGGAAGGAGATCGATGGCACAGTCATAGGGGCGATGTAGCGGTAGAGACAGGGCCAAGTCTTTGCTAAAAACTTCTCGTAGATCATGTTATTCTTTCGGGATCAAGGCTAGGTCCTGGGTGTTGGTTTGGGTGGTGGTGTCTTAACCTCCAAGGGAGATCGGGCAGACTGCAGGCAAGTAGAGAGGCAGTAGGAACTCCAGCTCAGGATTCTCCCCGTCTTCCAGTTGATGTGAGGGTTATGTTGGCGCAGCCAGGGGTAACCCAGAACTAGGGGAGTCCGAGGTGTCGAGATGAGCTGGAAGTGGAGGTCTTCGCGGTGATTGCCAGACAGAACCATGGAGACGGGGACCGTGCAATGGGTTATCTGGGCTAGGGGTCTTCCATCCAGCGCCTCCACCTTCCGTGGCCACTGCAAGACCTCCGTGGGGATGCCTGCCTGTCAGGCTAGCTCCACGTCCAGGAAGTTGTCTTCAGCCCCCGAGTTGACCAGGGCTAGCAGAGGAAGGGATCCGCGTAGGTGGTGAAGAGTAGCCAGGATTTGTAGTCGAGGTGGTTCCAGCTGTCGGGGGTTGTTGTGGCTCACCAGAACCCCCACTGCAACTGGTGAGCCTAATCTTTTGGCTTCGCGGGGCAGCCGCAATAGAAACATTCCCCCGCCATACGACGGTGTAGATGTTCCGCCGGCATGAGGTGGGCTCGGCCAAGTTGCATGGGCTCAGAGTCTGGGCTGACTGGTGGCTGCGGGCGAGGTCCAGCGGCTACAGTCGGGTTCCCCCGCCTTGACCCCGGAGGAGACGTAGTGCTGCATGAAGACATGGCAGGAGACCGGTTGTGGCGCTCTTGGTGTCGTTCGCGAAGGCGATTGTCAATCCTGATGCAACGTGTAATTAATGCATCCAAGCCCACACATTCATCGTGGGTAGCTATCTTGTCCTTGATTTGCTCACTCAGGCCCCTCCTGAAAGCGATGACCAGTGCCTGCTCGTTCCATCTTGAGTCGGCGGCTAGTGTGCGGAACTCGATAGAAATCCGCCACGCTACGATTCCCTTGGCTGGTCCGAAGAAGTCGGTCACCGGCGGTCCCAGAGGCGTCCGTGTGATCGAAGACCATCGTTAGCATTTCCAGGAAGTCCGCCAAAGAAAGTGACGAGAGAGGTCGGCTAGCATGCGTTGCCTCTGCCCAAGCTAATCTTGGACTGATTGGAGGAGAATGTGACGGGACGCTGGCAGAAGACCAAGGAGCGCTGCAGCAAAAAAACAGCAACCAGTCACTTCTCCGGAGAAGGGGTTCGGGTCCGATGCATAGGAGTCCCGGAGTGGTGGAGATGACAGCGAAGGTGCCGGCATGGCTGGCGGTGGTGACGTCACCGGAGCCGGAGTCGAGAGCTGGGTGATGAGTCTGGAAACCTGGTGGGTCAGTTGCGTGATCTGGGTAACCATGGTCTGATTGCTGTCTGTCAGAGCCCGGATAAGTTGTTCATGTTGACCTAGAAGAATCCCTTGGTTAGTTAGTGCTTGATGGTAAGGTGCTACTTCCGGGTTGTTGTCTGCTGGGTTCATGTTGGCCAGATCGTTCTGTCGTGTTGTACGATCTTTCGAATCCACAAATGCAGAACACACTAGCAGTCTTTACAACCAATTCACACTTTATTAGAATGTCAGGAATAGTGGGAAGGAACGTAATTATTTGGAGCGAAGCAGACAGTCACCTGTCTGACTCGGTTTAGACGCGTGTGGATCTGGACAGGCAGACTGGTCCATGAGGCGAGGTGTAGGTGGTACAGTGTAGATCTGGGCTGGCCGTGAGGTGGAGTTGGTGGTGGAGTTGTTGGAGACAGGCAAGGTGGAGTGGCTGGAGAGACAGGCAGGCAGGCTGACAGGAATCCAGACAAAGACAGGAACTGTGATCACTGGTAAAGGATAATCCTGAGGCAGAGCAAAACAAGATCAAAAACGAGGCAAAAACACACTAGCAAAGAGTACTTAACTTAGTAAGTTTGAGGAGCCTTGACGTAGTGGTCATACAATTGTAGGGGGACGATCTGGCATTGGTGTTGTGGGAGAGCCTGGTACATAAGCTGTGGAGACTGATGGATGATTGGAGACCATGTGCCGGTGATCAGCAGCAGGCGGGAATCCACAGGGCCAGACCAGGAGACATACACACACATACACACACACACATCCAGAGACGAGTCCGGGACATACAAGACACACCAGGGTAGGAGAGAACAACAGAGAACACAGGGCTGGGGAGGATAAGGTGGCTGACTACCACAGTTGAACTTTTTGGAAGGTGTGTGTCCCATTACATCTGGCGTAAAAGTAACACCGCATTTCAGAAAAAGAACATCATACCAACAGTAAAATATGGTGGTGGTAGTATGATGGTCTGGGGCTGTTTTTTTGCCCAGTCTCTTTCTTATGGTGGAGTAAGAAGGTGGAACACTGACCTTAACTGAGGCAAGTAAGGCCTGCAGTTCTTTGGATGTTGTTGTGGGGTCTCTGAATGTCTGTAGAAGAACAAAATGAAGACTTTGGAAGACTAGTCAAAGTCCCGACCTGAATCCTATTGAGATGCTGTGGCATGACCTTAAAAAGGCGGTTCATACTCGAAAACCCTCCAATGTGGCTGAATTACAACAATTCTGCAAAGATGAGTGGGCCAAAATTCCTCCACAGCGCTGTAAAAGACTCATTGCAAGTTATCGCAAATGCTTGATTGCAGTTGTTGCTGCTAAGGGTGGCCCAACCAGTTTTTCGGTTTAGGGGGCAATCACTATTTCACACAGGGCCATGTAGGTTTGGATATTGTTTTCTCTTAATAATAACAACCTTTCATTTAAAAACTGCATTTTGTGTTTACTTGTGTTATCTTTGACTAATATTTAAATATGTTTGATGATCTGAAACATTTAAGTGTGACAAACATGCAAAAAAAATAAGAAATCAGGAAGGGGGCAAACACTTTTTCACACCACTGTAGCTCTAAACAATGACAATATCTCACCTTTAAGCAAAAGAGCTCTGCACTTAAGACTCATTTCCACTTATCTTGGGGCAAGAGTCAGGTCCATGACCAAGTTGCCCATATCAGTATTAAACATCAGTTTAGTGCCTGTTCATATAATTTCTACTCTGCCCCAGGTTTGTGGAGTGGATCCCAGAGGTGCCAGCTGATGTGCGCTGGCTGTTTGGGATAGCAGGTGACGTGTACCGACAGGCCTGGAAAGGAGCACCAGCCAACTCCATTAGGTGACAGATGATTTTCCATACAGTGCATACAGTGTTCAGGTTCAGTCATACAGTTATCCACTCTGTATGTCCATTGGTGTGCTTGGTCTTTGGAATCAGAGTCATTTTCTTTTATTGAGTATCAATGTGGAACAGTGCAAATAAGCATTATACAAAAGGTATGCTTTTCCTGTTAACCCAACCCCTGGAATCCAGCTGACATCAGACACACACATGCACACAACTTAAACCTGTACACACAAACACATATTAACCCACAAATTCGAACCAAGAAGGTTGTATATGAAAATTACATAACAATATATAGAACAAAAGATAATAATAATAATAATAATAATAATAACAATAATACAGAATAATCACTTAAATAAATAAATAAAATAATAAACAAATACAATAATAATAATAGTTAGGAGCAGTTACTCAGGTCCCATTTACACTTGTCATTTAATTTGTCTCGTGTCTGGACAAAATCCAGATGAGACACTTTAATTTACAGTTTACAGACAAATCTGATTGCTTTGTTTTCCTAGGTTACATGTAAATCAGGGTCGGCCCTCCTCCAGTCCAGAAGGAGGTGGTAATGCACCTGAAGCTTGTTAATTGCCAGAAACGAAGAAGAAGAAGTTGTGGCTGTTATATATGTTCAGATTGTTCTTACGCATGCATTAATGTAAAAGCAGCATTTTACTACTGTAGCTAGTTGAGGTGGAGCTCATTTTGAACTGTTTTGTATCGGACTGCAACTAATGATTATTTTCACTGTGGTTTAATCTGCCGATTATTTTCTCCATTAATCGATTGATTGTTCGGTTTGTAAAAATTCTGAAAATAGTGAGAAATGCTGTCACAATGACCCAGAGCCCAAAGTGACACCTTCACAATGCTTGTTGTGTCCAACCAACAGTCCAAACCTCAACATTATTAACAATACATTACAATTTTTATAATCATTCAAAGGAAAAGCAGCAAATCTTCACATCTGAGAAGTTGGAACCATTAAATGTTTTTACATGAAAAATGACTTCAACCATCAAAATAGTTGGCAATTGATTTTCTGTCAATCAACTAATTGATTAACCAACTAATCAGTGCTTCATTAAATGTACTTAGTTACTTTACACCACTGTATTTGATCACATGTGTAGAAACGACTGGAGACGTTTTTCCTTGTTGCTTTAATGAGACCGAAAACGACGGCTAATTTCAGTGTTATGCCAGTGTGTCAACTTTGACATTATCAGAAGTAGAGGAGACCATGGATGAATTAAGAACATCAGCCAGTGAGTGGATATTTCCACAGACCGCTTACTGATGTAGTTACGCAATGGGAGGAGTAAAGCTTACGTATGCATCATGGAGAGACGTATGCATTTACACCTTTTCAACATCTGGCTAGAATGAGTCTAATCGGGTTTCAATCCATCTTGAATGCTCATTGGATGCATTTATGCTTTTTTGAGATCAGATAGTTATCTTCAAGTCAATTCAATTTTATTTATATAGCACCAATTCATAACAGAAGTTATCTCATTGCACTTTTCCTATAGAGCAGGTCTAGACCATACTCTTTATAATATTAATTACAGAGACCCAATAAATCCCACCATGAGCAAGCATTTGGCAACAGTGGCAAGGAAAAACTTCCTTTAAGAGGCAGAAACCTTGGACAGAACCAAACTCAATGGTGGGCGGCCATCCGCCGCTGCCGCGTTAGGTTTTCAGAGAGAGAGAGGGAGAGAGAGGAGGGGTTTAGGGGAGGAGGGGTGGGGGGAGAGGGAGGCATAATTCAAAGACCACGTAGAATTATTAGGGGAGAGAGTAAACTTTATTGTGCCAGTGAGTTTGGGAGATATAGCTCCATTAACTGACTTATACTGATATATTAATTGTGAGTTAACAGAATGTTTTTGAATGTGTATGTTAAAGAGGTGCTGGTTCTTTGGTATTATGATTTGAAATTTGGGCAGCCACAGCTGGCGTTTGAGTAGATTAAATGGTTACGTTTAAACCTCTACATACAGTATTACAGTTATATCACGTGGTAATCTGGGAAGATGATTGCTTAGAGTCAACTTGAAATTAGGACACATTTTTCAAATGTAAGGAAGGCCCAAAATCATCCGGATTATGTAGTGAGTTCAATGCATTACGCATTTTAAAGAAAGGGGCATTCCGTCAGAAATCAGTCATTTCTGACCTGATCCCTTTCGATTTGAACACGTTTTCCTACTTGTTAACCTGTATGAGAGAGTGTTAGAACATGGTTTGATGAACCAGAATGACCAACCATTCAGGAGACCGGGGTCCTCAAAATTGACCCATATTGGACCCCCACCCCACCTAAAGACACAGATATCTTCTTTAAAAATAAACAGAACATTAAGGTTGTCTGATTATTGGAAAGTGCACAAACAAGGTTGTTCACAATTTCAGTGCTTTTGGTCCAAAATAAATAAATAAGCAAATTAGGCGATTTTTTTTTTTTTTTTGTCCTTAAACCTTAATTTGCAAAAAACTTGTAAACTCCTTCTATGCTGGCGGGCTTTGCACCTCACACTTTACGTCATGTTCGTAAAACCTTATTTCCTTTGAAGCATACTGAGACCTCAAGCCTGGCTCTCGGTGGCCCAGGAGTTCTGGTGACAGCACCTTTGAACTTTGTTGCCTATTGCTTCTATGCACGAATCTTGTTTTAAATTAGTAAAACAAACTCTTGAACATCTGTGTAATTGACTTTACAGTGAGCCATGCCTGAGGAAATGCTTGAGCACGCCGCCTCTACCTACAGAGTGTGACAAACCCATGCAGAAAGACAACCTGCCTGCTCTTTCCTCCCTAGACCTCCACAGCAGCTGCTGGGAGATCCCCAAATCTTCCACCTCGTTCTTCTCCCACCATCATCCTCACATCACCTCCTCCTCTCCACAACAAGTCTGCTTCTTTGTCGGTTCGCAGGATGAACCTCACAGCCATGCTCAGCAGTAAAATGATTCAGGACCTGCACTTTAATAATGATGTGGTCAAATTTCCACTCTCTCTGTGAGGAGCTGGTGGATTGATGGCTGGTAAAACTTTTAACCAATGCGCACCGGTGTGTAAATGTTTTAAGGAAACACACGTTTATCTCTGACTCTGAACACTCCAGGCAGCACTGAGTGTATTATATTTTATTGAGTGCTCTGGAAGACAGTGTCGCAATTAACTGATGATGATGTGTTTTATGACCTGTTTTAATGTACAGCACAGAAATGTGTCTAGTTACAGTCTAGCTTCACCCCTACCTGTAAAAAATACTCAAAAGCAGCATTCATCGCTCTTTCCAGTACAGTTAATGATAAAGAGAGCCACTTGTGGAGACACAAAGGACTCTTGATTCAGTCTGTTTGTCCTTTTGATCATGTCTGTCGATTTTTACAGTTGTGGGATTTCTCCAGGCATATGACTGCTTTTAGGTGACATGATGCAACCTCTGCCAGCCATATTGGAGGTCTGCCGGTCTCATTTCTAAACATACTTAATCTGTTTGCTATTTTAACAGGGAAGTTATCATTTCCCCACAAATCTGGCCAGTTTTGTTTTTGCTACAGATGGAACTCATTACTTTGGTGAGAAGATTGTTATCATAACTGATAGAAATGATGGCTGAAACTACAAGCATAAGACCCAAGTTATAATAAACTAAAGTGTCCTTTAATTGACATGATGTCAGAGACTTGACAGTTTACTGCATCACAGAACTCTAAATATTGAAACAAATCTACCAAATAAGACTTTTTACACATTTTCTATGTGTAAAGCCAGCAACAGATCTCCATGTTGTTGTCAGTTGGCTGCTGGGAAGGTTTTGACACACGTACAAAGCCTCTGTAGAGGTCCTTAATTTGCCCAAATGAAACACTGATGCTGACTGTGCTGACCGAGAGAGTGTAATTGGTGAATATGGTCTGACCTTTCAACTTGTAAATCTGTTTTGTCACTTATCACTTGAGTTTAAAGTTATGTTAATGTGCTGTGATATTCTCTTAATATTAAACCATTTTAAATTGATTGTTTTGTTTATTTGAGTGTCCTGCATCAAATGTTGACACTAGACCACAATAACAACCAGGATGGCCACATGACAAATTATTCCACATCAGTTCCACAAATTCAAAGATAGAACATTTCAAAACATTCAAATAACAGAAATGATGATTCTTATTATGATTAATACAGTGTTTTCTGTCTTCACTGCTATGCATCCCCTATAAATCTCACCAAGACAAAATTAAAATCTGGGTTCTTCTACTGAATGGTTTTAAACAGATGATTCCTCAGGTCACTGTACATGGGGCAGTGAAGCACAAAATTAAAACTCATCTTCAACAACAAATCTTATATTTGAATGTAATTCCTAAGCTTTGGCTTATTCCAAATACCCTCCTTCCATTGTTCCTTATGGATCTTTAATAGTTTTTGTATGACTGTATTTATGTCACACTGCAAATTATTCCTGAAAATAAAATATAAATCCGAAACCAAGGATAACTGTGTGCTCTATACCAGTTAAAGCTCTTTTTGGTCAGCCTTTCCTCTGGCAACTGGACCATGCAATTCCACAGAACTACAGTGGGTACGGAAAGTATTCAGAGCCCTTTAAATTTTTCACTCTTTGTTTCATTGCAGCCATTTGCTAAAATCAAACA
This sequence comes from Siniperca chuatsi, assembly GCF_020085105.1. NCBI lineage: Eukaryota > Metazoa > Chordata > Actinopteri > Centrarchiformes > Sinipercidae > Siniperca > Siniperca chuatsi. The sequence goes on along the minus strand of NC_058064.1, from coordinate 23,162,541 downwards.
TTTCATTTTATTTCTCATTAATGTACACTCAGCACCCCATCTTGACAGAAAAAAACAGAAATGTAGAAATTTTTGCAAATTTATCAAAAAAGAAAAATTGAAATATCACATGGTCATAAGTATTCAGACCCTTTGCTGTGACACTCATATTTAACTCACATGCTGTCCATTTCTTCTGATCCTCCTTGAGATGGTCCTACTCCTTCATTGGAGTCCAGCTGTGTTTAATTAAACTGATTGGACTTGATTAGGAAAGGCACACACCTGTCTATATAAGACCTTACAGCTCACAGTGCATGTCAGAGCAAATAAGAATCATGAGGCCCAAGGAGCTGCCCAAGGAGCTGCCCAAGGTTACAAAAGAATTTCTGCAGCACTCAAGGTTCCTAAGAGCACAGTGGCCTCCATAATCCTGAAATGGAAGAAGTTTGGGATGACCAGAACTCTTCCTAGACCTGGCTGTCCAGCCAAACTGAGCAATCGTGGGAGAAGAGCCTTGGTAAGAGAGGTAAAGAAGAACCCAAAGATCACTGTGGCTGAGCTCCAGAGATGCAATAGGGAGATGGGAGAAAGTTCCAGAAAGTCAACTATCACTGCAGCCCTCCACCAGTCGGGGCTTTATGACAGAGTGGCCCGACAGAAGCCTCTCGTCAGTGCAAGACATATGAAAGCCCGCCTAGAGTTTGCCAAAAAACACATGAAGGATTCCCAGACTATGAGAAATAAGATCCACTGGTCTGATGAGACCAAGATTGAACTTTTTGGCGTTAATTCTAAGCGGTATGTGTGGAGAAAACCAGGCGCTGCTCATCACCTGCCCAATACAATCCCAACAGTGAAACATGGTGATGGCAGCATCATGCTATCGGGGTGTTTTTCAGCTGCAGGGACAGGACGACTGGTTGCAATTGACGGAAAGACGAATGCGGCCAAGTACAGAGAGATCCTGGAAGAAAACCTTGTCCAGAGTGCTCAGGACCTCAGATTGGGCCGATGGTTCACCTTCCAACAAGGCAACGACCCTAAGCACACAGCTAAAATAACAAAGGAGTGGCTTCGGAACAACTCTGTGACCATTCTTGACTGGCCCAGCCAGAGCCCTGACCTAAACCCAATTGAGCATCTCTGGAGAAACCTGAAAATGGATGTCCACCAACGTTCACCATCCAACCTGACAGAACTGGAAAGGATCTGCAAGGAAGAATGGCAGAGGATCCCCAAATCCAGGTGTGGAAAAACTTCTTGCATCATTCCCAAGAAGACTCATGGCTGTACTAGCTCAAAAGGGAGCTTCTACTATACTGAGCAAAGGATCTGAATACTTATGACCATGTGATATTTCAGATTTTCTCTTTTAATAAATTTGCATAAATTTCTATATTGTTCTTCTATATTGTTCTGTCAAGATGGGTGCTGAGTGTACATTAATGAGAAATAAAATGAACTTTTTTGATTTTAGCAAATGGCTGCAATGAAACAAAATGTGAAAAATTTTAAGGGGTCTGAATACGTACCCACTGTATTTCACATCTCTGCTTGACAAGACTATATGACTCCCATCCCATGTCCCCTTCAATAGCCAACTTTACTGTAAATGCATGCACCCCAAGAAAGCACCTCATGGCTTGACTCTGGATAGCATTGCTGTCAGGGGCTTAAACCTCGCGTTCCTGCAGCATAAAATAAAATTGAGTCAATCATAACATTTTGAGGGGGTAAAAAAACCAAGGCCAGGACATGTTTTCATTTTAGTCATCACAGAACCTCACGCTCTTCCAGCTGACTCTGCCCACAACTTTCTTCCCTCTGTAAACCACATATTTTCATTAAAGACAAAATCGAGATATTTATAAGTGGTGTACTCTAGGGCATTGAAGGGCTTATTTCCAAACTGAAATATATGGTTGCTCTGCTGTTCTCATTGCTTTGCTTGTATGATTTTCTGGGCTAAGTAATTTACACAAAGAGCAAATAGTGGGGGAGCACACAGCTCCCTGTTTCACCCCAGTGAGTAGGAAACCAGCCTGTCCTGAAATGATTGAACTGCAGCAGAGTCTTCTTACAAGGGGCAACGCTTCATTTGTGTCTTTGTTTTTTGTTTTGAGCCTTTGTTTAAGCCCCTGAATTTCTAGTTGGAGGGCTTTGTTGTTTTTCCCCAAATTCTCCCTCTCCTCCTTCTCCACCATCTCACAGAGTTTGAGATGAATCTCCTCTTTCTGGTCCTTTTCTGTTTGGAGCATTTTCTGAAGCTCCTTCACTTCTTTTTGGTTTGTGTCCTTATTTTAGCGCATGGCCTCCTCCTGCTCCTTCACCTTCATCATGAAAAAGTTAAGGGCACAGTTCATCTCTCTCACTTCTCCCTGTCAACAGCTCTGAAAAGCATCTCTTCCTTCTGGTACTTTTCTCTTTGGAGCAGTTTCCTTAGCACCTGAATTTCATGTTGGAGAGCATTATTGTTTAGGAGAATATCCTCTTTTCCCTCCTTGCCAGCCATGGAGATGTTTATGTCATTGCGGTCTCCTTTTCTGCCCACCCAACAACAATGCGTTCAATGCGTTTCCATGACGAAAATTGCATTTAAAATTTCTATTGAGGAGCCGTAAACACCAACAATGTAGGCTACACATCTTCATGTTATGATGGTCATGCAGTGCTACACGCGCCTCTGCTGTGAAAGAACAGTGGGTCTGAAACTTAGTATGAATAAATGAGACAAATAAGAAAAGATCCTTATGGTCCGAGGGGGGCATTAATGGCGTTAAATTGCTTTTGTTATTATTTTAGTTTCCCTGATTCCCATCCAATGTATGTATTCATTTTAGCTTGATGCGAACAACACAACACTTTACTGAAAAACTGTTGGATAATGTGCCGCTTTGCGCATGCGTCCTGGCTAACCAACAACATCAGGAGGAGAGACGAGGATGGCGGAGGATGGGAAGGAAGAGTCGGTGGCCACTGACGACGGTTCAGACCACACAGCTGCAGACGGGAGCAACAGCTTAAACAACACGGTAAAAGTAGCTTCCCCTTCCCGTTTTAGTTGCAAAATTTCTCTTACCATAGGCATAGCAGCGGGTAAAGGCTGTGTTAACGTTACACTGTATTTAATGTTAATGTTGCCTAACGTCAACAGTTTAAAGCTCAGGGCAGACCTAGCTTAACCACCCTACATTATGTTGTAGACAAGCTAACGTTTGCTAAATATAAGTTAATATACGTTAATTAGGCACAATTCAGGTAATATGTTCGTTTGTTTTCGTCATAATGGACAATGAGGTCATGTATGACTCACTTAGTCTGCTGACATTAGTTTGCTTAAATAATGCTGCATAGTTCATATAGGCTGAACTGTTAGCTAACGTTTGTAGCCTAACAAGAAAAATAGTGGGAACACGAATAAGCAAACGAGTGGGAACAATGACCCAGCTGTCTTACAAAAAGCTGTTTTCAAAGGTTATGAATGATGCTGTGTGATATGATGGTTCAGATGGTGGAAGAGGGCTCCAACCTCCTGCGCCGAATGGAGATCTGTGTTGCTGAGTCTGAGAAAAGGAGTGGCAAAAATGCAGTGAACATGCAGGAGACGTTTAGCGTGTACCTCATCGAAACACGGTGAGAATAGCACTCCCCTTATCAGTCATTTGAAAGGAAGTGCTGTTGAGATGTTTTGATATGTATTTATCTCTACTTCCCTCTACTTTTAGCTCTGTGTTGCATGAAGTTACTTTTGTCACTGTGCCAAAACCACCTAACAAAATTGTCTTGTGTCTTAATCTTTAAAGGCCAATGGACGCAGTCGCTGAAGGTCGTAACCCAGCCCCCGACTCTCTGTGGAGAAGATACAGTGAATTTGAACTGCTGCGGAACTACCTAATGGTTACCTATCCATACATCGTAGTCCCACCTCTGCCTGAGAAGCGGGTGAGTTCAGTGTGGCTGTGCTTTCCAAAGCCTGTTCAGTGATACTGGGAGGACGCAGCCTTGCTTTATATCCTTCAAGAAATGTCTAATATAATATGACAGGACAAGTAGGGCTGTCACAATCATGAAATTTTAGTTGACGAGTAATTGTCATACATATAATTGCGATTAACAATGGTCTTTTTCTGTTCATTTTATGCCAATTATATTATAATATAAGCCTAATACCGTATTTTCTCAAATAAAAGGTAGGGTCTCAAATAATGATCGGGGGCGTGCTCCGTCATATAATGTGCATGCCTACTAAGCATGATATACATTTCCATCACTTTAATTTAAAGAGTAACTACACACCAAAATTCTGCTAGCTCCTCCCCTCCCAGCATATTTACGAGATTCAACAGAGGACTGCAGGACAACCACGGTAGGGGGCGTGGCCTACATAGTGTGTGACACAAGAGGTAACCAGACCAGAGTGACTTACTGACAGTGTGACAGACTGACCACGGCTCAGTGTAGCAGGAACAGCCATGTAGAGCTGGCAGTCAGAGCTAACCAGCCATGGGCAGCTGCTGTAAGACTCTTCATTATCCAAGCTGGAAACACACTGAAGCTTTGACAGACAGAAAATACTAAGTGGAGGGGTAGCAAAAACTAGGATAAACTCATGTGAATGATGCATCTCGATCTGCATATATTTGAAAATGAGCACTGTTTCACAGTCTCCCTCTCAAAGGCAGGGGGAGGTGGGCCGCCCACATCTGATTAGAGGGCGTTAACACTCTTTTTTTCCTATAAATGTCATGACATAGATTAGTCCCAAACGGTCGACTCTGCACTGGCCTTGCAAGGTTCAGGGTGACTTAAAACTGTAGATGGCGTGTTAAGCCATTATCAACCCCTGAAATGTAGATTTTCATAAATTTGGTAAGAATGTCAATATTAACACCAGCATTGATTTGTTTTATCACAGTACAGCCATATAATATAGTTTACAGCTCAAAAAACACATTTAAGACAGACTCAGAGATGTCTACCTAGATGTGTGCTGCAGGGTGGCTGTGGATGGACCACCCAAAGAAACACTTGACTGGAAAGATCTTGTTAGACGTTTTTATCAAAAAAAAATAGAGCCAGGAAAAAGAAATGTGCACACAAAGATTGCACAATCTGCAATTAAGTTTTTTATGTAGATTCCTGTGCCAAATTAAACACTGTCATTTGTCACAAAATTTGTTTTTCAACTTTTTTGTTCCATCTTGGTATGCAATTTAAATCTCTATGGGCACTTTCGTCTGTTCGTGATTTTTTCACTTAACCGCACGGCATACTAAAGGTGTGTGCACAAACTGTGTATGCCATGCATGCCTCGCACATTCTCCACCCTTTGCCACCTTTGTCTTAGAAAAATCCAGGGATAACCCTGTTACATTTCTGTTCCTGTTTTTCTCACTATTCTGCCATGACAAAAGTTGGATACAGGAACAGTCAACTGATGTCATATTAAGTTTTATCTGAACTCTGTGTTGTAACTAAATTGTATGTTACAACTATTTTTTACCAAGTTACAGTGCACACTCCCACACACTTGAACTTACACATAGCTGCTGTAACAGCCTGCTGATGTTTGACAGCAAAATCAAGGTTTATGTCATTTATATGGTAGCAGCGCCTCTGGGAAGCACAACATACCATATCAGGTTAATAAAGAGATCACTTTAGCTACAAATAAGCAAAGCCAACACAAGGCCAGGTCAGTGGTTTTGTAAAGGTAGAGTTGTGGCTTATCTCCAATTCTTTCCAGTTTTTATAGAAGATTTACACATGCTTTATTCATCTCAATGGAATATAGTGCAGAACAAGGTGAAAATGGTTCAACTGTGTATTACAATGGTTGCACCAAAACATACAATTGATGAAGTCAAAGAAAAACAGTCAAGCTAAGGTAAAGGTGTAAAAGATGTAGATGCAAAAATGTCAAGTGAAAAATTTAATGCAGACAGTTTCTTTGATCAGGCAGAGTTTGTGTGGCACAAGCTGTCGGCAGACAACATGGACCCAGACTTTGTGGAGCGCCGCAGGGTCGGGCTGGAGAACTTTCTGCTTCGTGTGGCATCACATCCAGTTCTCTCCAATGACAAGATCTTCTACCACTTTCTCACTGAGGTACATGCTGCAGCTCTGGGTCAGTCCAGCAGCTTAACTGATCATTTATAGATCAGTAGCTGATTGAATACCTTTTTTCACTGCTGCGTGGCAGGAACATGGCTGGAAGGAAGTGGTGTATGAAACAGGATTTCAGGCAAAGGTACTGGACATTTGCGTGGCTTCCATCTCTTTATTCTTACAGGCATTTTATACAAAGTTTTTTTTTTTTCAAAGCTTGACCTGTTATTCCTGTTGCAGGCAGATTCCAGGCTGAGAGCTCTCAGTGCCACCTTCAGGGTGAGAAATCCAGATAAGTAAGTTAGTGTTTCCTAAACACATTGAAAGAGGGGCTCAATTGTATTAAAAATGTTGTCAAAAGTTACCATTAATGTCAAAATAATTCATCCCTAGGTAAGAGTTATATTTTAAAGTTGGAGCTATATGTTTACTTAACTAAGATAATAATAATAATAAGGTAGTAAGATGTTAGCTTAACTGTTTGTAGGTAAACGGATGTTTTATACTCTTTATTAGTATTATCCATTTGGTCAGTACAGAAGCAATTGCATAATTACAGAATATTTTTTCAGTTTGTGAAAAGGTGCGCCACCCAACGTGTAGATCCATCTAGGCCTGCAACTAACAATTATTTTCATTATCAATTAATCGGCCCATTATTTTCTCGATTAATTATTTGGACTATACAGTACATGTGTCTTTATTTTCTCTCACTCAGACGCTTCATGGAAATGAAACACTACAGCGATGAGCTGCAGTCTCACACATCTCAGCTGCTCCGAGCACGAGCAGTAAGTCTCTTTCTACCTGTCTTACTCTCTCTCTCTCACACACAGATTGAATTCATGTTGACTTTAAATCTTTAAACCTGCAATAACTGACTATTCAATTCAATTTCAATTAAATTTTATTTATATATCGCCAATTCATAACAGAAGTTATTTCATTGCGCTTTTCCTATAGAGCAGGTCTAGACCATACTCTTTATAATATTAATTACAGAGACCCAACAAATCCCACCATGAGCAAGGAGAGGGAGGCACAATGCAAAGACCACGTAGAATTTAAAAAAAAAAATTTAAATAGTAGAATAGTAATTGTAGTGTTAATATTAATAAAGACAGAACAGTTAAAACAAGTACGTAAGTAGTTCAAATCATGGTTATAAATTGACCTATAGGTACAAATGTGTTGAGTTTTAGTGTGTGTTGTAAAATGTTCAAGCGTGTGCAGCACAAAAACCAAAAGCAGTTTTTCCAAATTAAGTGTTTGCACACGGGACATCGAACTTTAACCAATCACTAGATTGAGTCAAATAATGACTGTGGGACCAGTTTAATAAAGAAGTGCTATCTTGTGGCAAGTTGCCATTAAGGGCTTTATAAATAAATCAAATATTTCCTGTGTCTCTTCTAGAGGGTTGCAGATCGACTCTACGGTGTTTACAAGGTCCATGGAAACTATGGGAGAGTCTTCAGGTTTGACAACAAGCATATGATAATGTATCTGTGCATGACTAAAAAAAGACCTGATTTGTTGATGAATGTGTACTGTGTCCATTGTCCCCTTGTCAAGACAAATCAATTGTAGTCCAAAATCACCTTAAAGGGTTTTACAATCTGTACAGCATACAACACCCACAATCCTTAAACCCTCAGTTTGGGTAAGTGAAAAACTAAAAACTTAAACAGGTCAAGAAGTGGTCAAATTGTTACACAGATAGTCAGTGGTACAGTACGGTGGTCCTGAGGGTCAAAACACAACGACATTTCACAAACAACATTTCACAAAACATAACATTTCACAAAACACAGTTCACAAAACAGAAACATTTTCTTTTAAAAACACCATTTCATAAAACACAACATTTCATGAAACAAAAACATTAAAAAAACATTTCATAAAAACATTTTACAAAACATGCCATTTCACACAAAAACATTTTTTAAAACACCATTTCACAAAACAAAAACATTTTTTTTTTTAAAAACCCAACATTTCACAAAACACAAACATTTCACAAACCCAACATTTCACAAAATACAACATTTTACAAAACACAACATTTCACACAAAAAATTTAAAACACCATTTCACAAAACACAAAAACATTCTCTTTTAAAAACACCATTTCACAAAACACGACATTTCACGAAACAAATTTTTTTAAAAAAACATTTCATAAAATAAGATTTCACAAAACACAATGACATTTCACAAAACACTATGGCATTTCACAACACATGACATTTCAGAAAAACATTTTTTTAAAACATTTTACAAAACAAACGTCTTTTTTAAAAACCCAACATTTCACAAAACATGCCATTTCACAAAACACATTTCACACAAAAATATTATCTTTAAAAAAAACACCATTTCACAAAACACAGCATTTTACAAAACATTTCACAAAACATGAAAACATGTCTCAAAGCACATTTCACAAAACACAACAATATTTAACAAAACACAACAACATTTCATGAAACAAAAACATTTTACAAAACATGTCACAAAACACGGAAACATTTCTCAAAATACATTTCTCAACACACAACAGTATTTCAAAAAACACAATGACATTTCACAAAACATGCCATTTCACAAATATTTTAAAAACACCATTTCAAAAAACACATTTCACACAAACATTTTTTTTAAAAACACCATTTCACAAAACACATTTCAAAAAACGTGCCATTTCACAAAATACATTTTTCATTTAAAACACCATTTCACAAAACACGACATTTCACAAACACATTTCACATAAAAACATTTTCTTTAAAAAAACACTGTTTCACAAAACTCAGCATTTTACAAAACATTTCACAAAACATGAAAACATGTCTCAAAACATATTTCACAAAACACATTTCACGAAACACAAAAACATTTTCTTTTAAAAACACCATTTCACAAAATACGACATTTCATAAAACACAAAAAATATTATACAAAACATTTCACAAAACAAAAACATTTCACAAAACATGCCATTTCACAAAATACATTTTTCATTTAAAACACCATTTCACAAAACACGACATTTCACAAACACATTTCACATAAAAACATTTTCTTTAAAAAAACACTGTTTCACAAAACTCAGCATTTTACAAAACATTTCACAAAACATGAAAACATGTCTCAAAACATATTTCACAAAACACATTTCACGAAACACAAAAACATTTTCTTTTAAAAACACCATTTCACAAAATACGACATTTCATAAAACACAAAAAATATTATACAAAACATTTCACAAAACAAAAACATTTCACAAAACATGCCATTTCACAAAATACAAAAACATTTTTCTTTTTAAAACACCATTTCACAAAACACGTCATTTCACAAAACATTTCACAAAACACATTTCACACAAAAACATTTTTTTTTTAAAAACACCATTTCACAAAACATTTCATAAAACATTTTACAAAACACAAAAATATTTCACAAAACAAAAATATTTAAAAAAAAACATTTCACAAAACACAACATTTCACAAAACACAGTGACATTTAACAAAACACAACATCATTTCACAAAATACAGAAACATTTCACAAAACACAACGACATTTCACAAACCACAACATTTCAGATTACGGAAAAGGAGGGACAGCACTTCTTGTTTGTGATTGAACAGAACCCAAGTCTCTGGCGACAGTTCAATGTCATTTCCTGTTTGTGTAGCCTAGCCTAGCCTACTACTCTCAGAAGTGTCCTTGCACAAATCTTAAACTGAGTTTTAAAGGATGGAAGAGGAGACAGTGATCACTGGATATTATGGATTCATCCTCAGCTCAGAAAAAAATCTATACATTGTCTTTTAAAACAGTGTGGACATTACAGAAAGGCAGCTGTCAGGTTGTCAATAGTTCTCCTGCACCGAAACATTTACCATACTTTACTGTAGTAATCACTGTTTAAATAAAACACGTCTGTATGAAGACACATAAGACACTGGTCAATAAATAATCATTTGTCATGTTGTGATTGGTCGCACTGATGGAACATTCCTATCATAGTTAGCATATCATGTTGGAGATTATGTGAATATTTCTGAGTGAGGATGATTGTGGGCTGAAATTACTTTAAGATTCTAAAACTGGACTAAATGTAGTTTAAAGGTGAGTTTTATAATATAGAATAAAGGCTGCATGTAGTCTTAATGTGATTTGACAGCATTTCAGTGATGTTGTAATATTTACACGTTGAAATATAGCCTGGTCAATAAATGCTGTTGAGCAATATTTTTTAATGTAAAATAGACGTCTAAAAGTGTATAGTCAGTTTGAACTGAACCCACGGCAAAGTCAGCAAGAGTAAATGTCCCTGGTCAAAGCTAGCTCTTCCATAGCACTAATTAACATGTGGCAACAACCCTGACAAAGCGCTCTGTGACCAGAGAGGGCAGCATAAGTCTAAGGGTGTCTATATTCTAGGAGTTTCTCACAGTGAACATCAGGTATTGTACTGTCTCTGTGCCATCTGTGCGCATATGATGGACTGTGATGCGCCATTGCACTGTGACACGTTGACGGAGTATGAACTGGTTATTGATTCTCGTGAAGAAGGTGTGTGTTTGTGCTTGTGGGTACCGAATGGGCCCAGTGGGGTACGGACCACATCCTGCTTCACCCTTATCCTTAGCAATCGCCTTAGAGGGTAAAGTCTATATGTAATACAACGTTAGTTACATAACTCCAGATTCTATGAGTACAGGCACAGCCCTCTAAGCTATGGGCCCCACTGGTTCCTTTAACAAGCCGAAGAAAAAGTTGCTTTTGGGAGTCGGTCTCAGATCAACTTATACACAAGGTGAGACCAAGGTGGGGCCCACGTAGTAATTGGGCGTGGACTAAAAGTCTTCAGTGCTGCACGGGCGAGGGATGAACCCACTAGCGATATCCTTAGCGGGTTATAGCCTATACTCATTGAATCTGGAGTTACAGTACGTAACTAACGTTCGTGCCTGGCCCCTGCTTTGTTGCCAAAAATGTTATTCAGTCCCATCTATTTACATACAATAAAAATGAATTCTACACTGCATATCCAATTTTGGAAAAGAAAATGGTAAATGGACTGCATTTAGTGCCTTTCTAGTCATTGACCACTTAATGTGCTTTGCAACACATGCCAACATTCACCCTTTCACACACACATTCATACACTGATGGCAGAGGCTGCCATGCAAGGTGCCAACTGCTCATCAGGAGCGTTTAGGGGTTCAGTGTCTTGCTCAAGGACACTCTCTGGAGGAGCCGGGGATCAAACCACAAACCTTCCAATTACTTGAGTCTTGCCGCCCCAAAACCTCAAACTTTTTTCAAGACAGTATTTTCTCAATTCTCAGTGTGTGACAGACTGTCCTTGATGATTTGCAAATGTGTGTGTGCATCCATGTGTTCACTGCAGTGAGTGGAGTGCCATAGAGAAAGAGATGGGAGATGGACTGCAAAGTGCCGGTCATCATATGGACGCGTGAGTATATAATCCGGACTCACTGCCTTGTCATAATCCAGTCAACAGATAGAGAGATCTCTATATTTAACACATACTATAGGTTTGTTACTGCCACTACCAGCTGTGTTACTTGTTTATTGTCTCACACCTATAGATATGCTGCCTCAATAGATGATATCTTAGAAGAAGAGGAACATTATGCAGACCAAATAAAAGAATATCTCTTCTATGCTGAAGCTCTGAGGTAAGACCCAATTTGAGCAACATCTTCTCAAAATATTTTGCAGCAATATGTGACATAGTGTTTGCATGAACTAAATAATGTCCTCGGTTGAAACCTGAGACACTACTTAATTTGTACTTTTACTCTTTCTTTCTCCTAAAGAAAGAAAAGTTCACAATCTTATGTATGTGTTGCCACGTAGTTGCTCAGGTTCCTTTGATACCAGTGAGCATCAAGAGACTGAGGCAAGAAAATATGAAAAAGTTTGCCCGAAGAACAGAAGTCAAAGCACAAATTAAACCACACCTGCATGGATAAATACCACGGGGTGATTTTTTTCTGTCGGTGAAGTGACCCTTTAAAAGCCAACAAGCTCAAGCAAACATTAGGGCCTCTAGTTTCACGGAGGTAAACTGGTACTGCTGTGGTGGTTTATGGTCTCCCACTTGCACTGGCCCACACTGCCGCGCTAGGTGTGGTGATCCTCATAGGTGTGTTATGAATAGTCAGCTTACTTCAGAATCAGAAATACTTTATTGATCCCCGTAGGGAAACTCTTTGTTACAGTAGCTTGCCTTACGTCAGTGCACACAGGAGAAAGTACTAGAAAACGATATGATACACTATAAACACTATAAACAGGTCCAAAAATAAATAAGTATCCTGTCGGTATAAGTATAAGATAAACAAAGTGTCGAGTACCAAGTGGGTTTACTGGTTGATGATGAAAGTACAGTATAAAATACAGTGTCACCACATATGTAATAAGTAATAGTAATAATAAGCAGAGGTGCATGTACTGTCAAGAGTAATGGAGGTATATGATATCAATACAATAAATAAGAAAAACTAACATGGGAAAACTAATATTGCACTGGAGTAGTACACCGAATATTGCACAATTATTAATAATTAATTATGGCGGAGATGTAATGCTCAATGTCCAGTTTAGTGACCTAGGGTCAAACAGACTAACCCTTAGAGGGAGGAGTTAAATAGTTTGATGGCCACAGGCAGGAATGACTTCCTGCACTGGCCACCACAGACTCATAGAACATCTTCAGCATTGTCCGGCAGATGTTGAAGGACCTCAGCCTCCTCAGAAAATATAGGCGGCTCTGGCCCTTCCTGTAAACTGCTTGAGTGTTCTTGGTCCAGTCTAGTTTGTTATCTAAGTGTACTCCTAGGTACTTGTAGTCCTCCACAATGTCCACACTGACCCCCTGGATGGAAACCGGGGGTCACTGGTGCCTTGGCCCTCCGTAGATCCACAATCAGCTCCTTAGACTTTGTCACATTGAGCTGCAGATGGTTCTGCTCACACCATGAGACAAAGTTACCCACCACAGCCCTGTACTCCATCTCATCACCACCGCTGATACATCCCACCACAGCAGAGTCATCAGAAAACTTCTGAAGGTGGCAGGACTCTGTGTGGTAGCTGAAGTCTGTGGTGTAGATGGTGAAGAGGAAGGGAGAGAGGACAGTCCCCTGAGGGGCCCCAGTGTTGTTGACCACGCTGTCGGACACACAGTGCTGCAGGCGCACATGCTGTGGTATGCCAGTCAGGTAGTCCACAATCCAGGACACAAGGGGGGCATCCACCTGCATTGCTACCAGCTTCTCTCCCAGCAGGGCAGACCGGATGGTGTTGAAAGCACTGGAGAAGTCAAAAAACATGATCCTCACCGTGCTTGCCGGCCTGTCCAGGTGGGTGTGGATGCGGTTAAGCAGGTAGATGATGGCGTCCTCAACTCCCAGCCGGGGCTGGTAGGTGAACTGAAGGGGGTCAAGGAGGGGTCTGACCATAGGCCGCAGCTGTTCCAGCACTAGTCTCTCCAGGGTCTTCATTATGTGGGAGGCCAGTGCCACCGGTCTGTAGTCCTTGGAGCCACTGGGGCGTGGCGTCTTCGGCACAGGAACGAGGCAAGATGTCTTCCACAGAATGGGGACCCTTTGAAGACTCAGACTCAGGTTGAAGACATGCTGAAGGACTCCACATAGCTGGGGGGCACAGGCTTTTAGCACCCCGGGGCTAACGCCATCGGGGCCTGCGGCCTTGTTTGAGTGGAGCTTCATCAACTGTCCTCTCACCTGGTCAGCAGTCAGGCACACAGCAGAAGTTACAGTTGGGGGAGGGGGGGAGTCGTCGGTCTGGAGAGGGCCGTTAGCCTGATGGGGAGGGGGGAGCAGAGTACTCAGAGGAGCTTGAGGGCCGACAGCAGCTGAGTTAGAGGGGGGATGAGCAGGAGCCAGTGTGTCGAATCTGTTAAAGAACAGATTAAGTTCATGGGCCCTGTCCAAGCTGCCTTCAACTCCTCTACTGCCAGTCGCTCTGAAGCCAGTGATGCTCTTCATGCCGCTCCAGACCTCCCTCATGTTGTTCTGCTGGAGTTTCCGCTCCAGCTTCCTCCTGTACTTCTCCTTGGCTTCCCTGATTTTCTCCTTCAGGTCAGCCTGGATTGCCCTCACCTCCTCCCTATTACCATCAGTAAAGGCCCTCCTCTTGGCATTCAGGATGTCCTTAATGTCCTTTGTTACCCAGGGTTTGTTATTTGGGTAACAATGGACCATCTTGGTTGGGACATTGCAGTCCACACAGAAGTTAATGTAGCCAGTGATGCACTCATTGAGCCCGTCTTGTCTTCTCCATGAGGCTCGCAGAGTGCATCCCAGTTTGTCACCTCAAAACATTCCTGCAGTGTCTCATAGGCCTCCCCTGACCATCTCCTCACTGTCCTTGTGGTCGCAGGCTGCCTTTTAACCAGAGGCACATAGCAGGGTTTGAGGTGAACCAGGTTGTGGTCTGACCTACCCAGAGGGGGGAGGGGGGAAGAGCTGTATGCATCCTTAACGTTAGCATACAGCAGGTCCAGTGTCCTCTCCTCCCTAGTAGGACAGCTCACATACTGGGTGAAATTAGTCAGTGTTGTTGAAACACTGACATGGTCATGGACAAGTCACCCGAGATTAAAATGAGTGCACTCGGGTGTTGAGTCTGGAGTTGTGCTGTGGCGGTGTGAATGGCGTTGCACGCCGATACCGGGTTAGCAGAGGGGGGGATGTAAACAGCCACAACAATGGCATGTGAAAATTCACGTGGCAGATAATATGGCTGGAGTCCCACAGCTAACAGTTCAATGTCCGGGCTATAGATACTCTGCTTGATGGTAATGTGACCAGGGTTACACCATCTGTTGTTAATCAGAACAGCAAGCCCGCCGCCTTTCCGCTTACCGCTCCCGGTGTGATCCCTGTCGGCCCGAACAGTTTGAAAGCCGTCGATGGAAACGTTATGGTCCAGGATATCCTGGTGTAGCCATGTCTCTGAGAAGCACATCAAGCTACACTCACGGAACTCCGTCTGACTCCGGGCTAACGGCGTTAGCTCGTCCATTTTATTCGCCAGCGATCTCACGTTGCCCATGACGAGAGAAGGCAGACACGGCTTAAATCTCTTATTCTTAAGTCTCTTTTGTCTGCACCCTCCTCTCTTCCCTCGCCGCTTCGTTCCACTTCTGCATCCTCGGTGTGTCCTCCTCCAGATCTCCGTGGGGACATCAGTTGTCCTGGGCGCCATGCTGCTCGGCATCAGCGCGATCAGCTGTTCCCTGGTGTAAACAATGCGGCCAAACAGCTGATCTGCAGCGGTGCCCTGACCCGAGTAGCAGATGAAGGAGTTCTACAGCGAAAAAAAGTACAAAAACACTTTCTACCCTCATTTTCGCAAAGAGCGTAGTTTAAATTACACTTACACACAAGTTTGGAAGAAAAAAGGAAAGTTAAAAGTTGGAAAAAGTAAGACGACAAGACGGAGCTACGGCAACAGGCAGCATGCGGGCTGGCGCATGCGCACTAAATCCTTGCCACCGTTATCTGGAGAGACTTTAGTCAGGGTGTACAGACAGTCCCTATAGTATTATACTGATACCAGATGAGAAAAAAAATATCATGAAGTCACTATTGTGTTAGTAAAACAAAACACATTACCATGTCATATGATAAATCAAAATTAGGGATGTCCCAATGAAGTTTTAAGTTTTATGATCTATTGGGTATATACTGAGTCTGATCCAATACTTACTCCAGCAGAGGAGTTGAAGGCAGCTTGGACAGGGCCAACGAACTGAATCTGTTCTTTAACAGATTCGACACACCGGCTCCTGGTCATCCCCCCTCTAACTCAGCTGCTGTCGGCCCTCAAGCTCCTCTGAGTACTCTGCTCCCCCCTCCCCATCAGGCTAACGGCCCTCTCCAGACCGACGACTCCCCCCCTCCCCCACCTGTAACTTCTGCTGTGTGCCTGACTGCTGACCAGGTGAGAGGACAGCTGATGAGGCTCCACTCGAACAAGGCCGCAGGCCCGATGGCGTTAGCCCCGGGTGCTAAAAGCCTGTGCCCCCAGCTTTGTGGAGTCCTTCAACACGTCTTTAACCTGAGCCTGAGTCTTCAAAGGGTCCCCATTCAGTGGAAGACATCTTGCCTCGTTCCTGTGCCGAAGACGCCACGTCCCAGTGGCTCCAAGGACTACAGACCGGTGGCACTGACCTCCCACATAATGAAGACCCTGGAGAGACTAGTGCTGGAACAGCTGCGGCCCATGGTCAGACCCCTCCTGGATCCCCTTTAGTTCGCCTACCAGCCCCGACTGGGAGTTGAGGACGCCATCATCTACCTGCTTAACCGCATCCACACCCACCTGGACAGGCCGGCAAGCACGGTGAGGATCATGTTTTTTGACTTCTCCAGTGCTTTTAACACCATCCGGCCTGCCCTGCTGGGAGAGAAGCTGGCAGCGATGCAGGTGGACGCCCCCCTTGTGTCCTGGATTGTGGACTACCTGACTGGCAGACCAGATTGTGGATCTACGGAGGGCCAAGGCACCAGGTTTCCATCCAGGGGGTCAGTGTGGACATTGTGGAGGACTACAAGTACCTGGGAGTACACTTGGATAATAAACTGGACTGGACCAAGAACACTCAGGCTGTTTACAGGAAGGGCCAGAGCCGCCTCTATTTTCTGAGGAGGCTGAGGTCCTTCAACATCTGCCGGACAATGCTGAAGATGTTCTATGAGTCTGTGGTGGCCAGTGCTATCCTGTATGCTGTTGCATGCTGGGGCAGCAGGTTAAAGGTAGCGGACGCAAACAGACTGAACAAACTGATCCGTAAGGCCAGTAACATTGTGGGGTGGAGCTGGACTCTCTGGCGGTGGTGTCAGAGAGGAGGATGCTGGCCAAACTACACGCCATCTTGGACAGTGTCTCCCACCCGCTCCATGACGTGCTGGCTAAACAAAGGCGCCTTCAGCGGAAGACTCATCCCACCAAAGAGCACCACAGAGCGCCACAGGAAGTCATTCCTGCCTGTGGCCATCAAACTATTTAACTCCTCCCTCTAAGGATTAGTCTGTTTGACCCTAGGTCACTAAACTGGACACTGAGCATTACATCTTAATAATAATTGTGCAATATTCTGTTTACTACTCAAGTGCAATATTAGTTTTCCCTTGTTAGTTTTTCTTATTACTGTTACGGATATACCTCAATTACTCTCGACAGTACATGCACCTCCGCTTTTACTATTATTTATTACATAATTAGTGACATTGTATTTATACTGTACTTCACCATCTACCAGTAAACCCACTTGGTACTCGACACTTAGTTTATCTTATACTTATACCAACATGTTACTTAATTTATTTCTGACCTGTTTATAGTGTATAATATCGTTTTCTCCTGTGTGCACTGACGTAAAGAAGAGCTACTGGAACAAAGAGTTTCCCTACGGGGATCAATAAAGTATTTCTGATTCTGATTCTGATACTTACATTTACTTAAATGTTGGTTAAATACAGTAGTGTTTGCCCCCTTCCTGATTTCTTTTTTTTTTTTTTTTGCATGTTTGTAACACTTAAATGTTTCAGATCATCAAACTAATTTAAATATTAGTCAAAGATAACACAAGTAAACACAAAATGCAGTTTTTAAATGAAGGTTGTTATTATTAAGGGAAAACAAAATCTAAACCTACATGGCCCTGTGTGAAATAGTCTCTTTCTTGTGGTGGAGTCATGAACACTGACCTTAACTGAGGCAAGTGAGGCCTGCAATTCTTTGGATTTTGTTGTTGGGTCTCTGAATGGCTGAAGAAGAACAAAATGAAGACTTTGGAGTGGCCTAGTCAAAGTCCTGACCTGAATCCTATTGAGATGCTGTGGCATGACCTTAAAAAGGCAGTTCATGCTCGAAAACCCTCCAATGTGACTGAATTACAACAATTCTGTAAAGATGAGTGGGCCAAAATTCCTCCACAGCGCTGTAAAAGACTCATTGCAAGTTATCGCAAACGCTTGATTGCAGTTGTTGCTGCTAAGCAAGGCTCAACCAGTTATTAGGTTTAGGGGGCAATCACTATTTCACACATGGCCATGTAGGTTTGGATTTTGTTTTCCCTTAATAATAACAACCTTCATTTAAAAACTGCATTTTGTGTTTATTTGTGTTATCTTTAACTAATATTTAAATATGTTTGATGATCTGAAACATTTAAGTGTGACAAACATGCAAAAAAAAAATCAGGAAGGCGGCAAACACTTTTTCACACCACTGTTAAGTATCTGACACTTTTGAAATAGCAGCTGTTGCAACTAAATCTGACACACCTTATATTTCACAAGCTACGTGATCCAAATACTGAAGGTCCTGATTCAAAACTATGAAATTTCTATGCTTAAATTATTGATGTGTTATGAATGAAAGTAACAGTGAGAATGTGACTCTTGAAATTGATGTGATGCGCCAAAGACATTTCACTCGGTTGGAGTTGTTGGAAGTACAGAAACACTCAGTCCACTCATGCTTGTACAGTGGTGTTACTGAGTGGAGCTTCTTCCTCACAAGCAATCTTTGGCTAAGTACAGATACCAGCTGCAGAAAGCACACAAACCCGACCACAAACTACTTCATTTCGGCCCATTATCAAGTTACTCACAGAACTAACATTAATCAGAGACAGCTGATATGACCTGCAGCCAGTGACGTTTGTCATTTTAAGCGGTGAAAGTTGCGCTCAGCGCCGGCCACCTTGAGAAGCTGCTATCTGAATGTTTTGTACACTGCTCTTTGCTAATGATAATTAGTGTCAGAGCTTAGAGAATCTCTGCATTTTGCCAACCTCACTGTCTGAACTCAGTCACTCTCACCAGTGCACTCAAAGAATTTTTCACAGTAACATAATCGCACAGGCAGCGGAATGCTCAACTCTAATAAAGTTCAGTAATGAAAAGATCAGATTTTGAACCAATATCGATCCATAAAAATATGTCCCGATCTGCCCAATACCAATCCTTAGAATCAGCTCAGGACATGTATTCAATTCAATTCAATTTTATTTATATAGCGCCAATTCATAACAGAAGTTATCTCATTGCACTTTTTCTATAGAGCAGGTCTAGACCGTACTCTTTATAATATTATTTACAGAGACCCAACAAATGCCACTATGAGCAAGCACTTGGCGACAGTGGCAAGAAAAAACTTCCTTTAAGAGGCAGAAACCTTGGACAGAACCATACTCAATGGTGGGTGGCCATCCGCCACTGCCATGTTAGGTTTTAAGAGAGAAAGAGAGGGGGTTATAAAAGAGAGAGTGAGAGGTTTTGGGGAGGGGGTGGGGAGAGGGGAGGCACAATGCAAATACCACCTAGAATTTTTTTTAAATAGTAGTAATGTAATTGTAGTGGTAATATTAATAGATTAATAATAATGGTAGGAATGACAGCTATAGGAAAAATAATCACAGTATTAGTAACAGAGCCAATAACAATAACTGTAGTAGCAGTTGTCGAGCAGGAACACAGGGGCAGCAAGTGACCCACAACCACAGATAACTGACGGCTCTGGCTCCCATTCTACTTTTGGAGACTCTAGGAACCACAAGTAACCCTGCATTCTGGGACCGCAGTGCTCTAGTGGGAGAATAAGGTATTATGAGATCTTTAAGATATGATGGTGCCTGACCATTAAGAGCTTTGTAGGTGAGGAGAAGGATCTTAAATTTTATTCTAGATTTTACAGGGAGCCAGTGCAGAGAACCTAATATTGGAGAAATATGATCCCTTTCCCTAGTTCTTGTCAATACACATGCCGCAGCATTCTGGATCAACTGGAGAGTCTTAAGGGACTTATTCAGGCAGCCTGATAATAAGGAATTGCATTAGTCCAACCTAGAAGTAACAAATGCATGCACTAGTTTTTCGCCATCATTTTGAGACAGGATGTGCCTGATTTTTGCAATGTTGCGTAGGTGAAAGAAGGCAGTCCTTGAAGTTTGTTTCATGTGGTAGTTAAAGGATAAATCCTGAACAAAGATAACTCCTGATCAGGATAAAGAGGTTCCTTATGGTGGGGCTGGAGGACATGGCAATGCCATCTAGAGTAACTATATCTTTAGATAACGTGTCTCAAGGTGTTTGGGGCCAAGTACAATAACTTCAGTTATGTCCTTAAGGCATGCTTGAAGTTTAGTTAACTGGTTAGTTTCATCTGGCTTGATCGATAGATATAATTGGGTATCATCCACATAACAATGAAAATTTATGGAGTGTTTCCTAATAATATTTCTGAGAAAGGAAGCATATATAAGGTGAATAGAATCAGTCGAAGCACAGAACCTCCGTGACTAACTTTGGCGTGCACAGAGGGCTCACTGCCAACATGTACAAACCGATCTGATAGATAGGATTTAAACCAGCTTAGTGCTGTTCCTGTAATTACATGTTCCAGTCTCTGTAATATGATGTGATGGTCAGTGGTGTTGAAATTCAGCACTGACCATCAAACATCTAACAACATCTAACAAGTACAGAGACAAGTCCATTGTCTGATGCAATTAAAAGGTCATTTGTAATTTTCACCAGGGCTGTCTCTGTGCTATAATGCACTCTAAATCCTGACTGAAAATCCACAAATTGTTGTTATTTAGAAAGTCACACAACTGATTGGCAACTGCTTTCTCAGGTTAGCCCCATGGTATAACCCCCAAACCCGCAAATTAAAGCAAACATCACGAAAACTTGAAAGGAAATGGCATTCCAACAACCTGGAAGAATCTCGTTAATCTGGCAAGTTAGTCTTAAAACATATAAGAAAGCCCTCCATAATGCCAGAGCAGCCTACTACTGGAAAATCCCAGGTTTCTTTTCACCAGTGTAGCCAGGCTGACAGAGAATCACAGCTCTATTGAGCCATGTATTCCTATAGCCCTCAGTAGTAATGACTTCATGAGGTAACGATTTATTTTCAAACACAGGAACCTTAGAAACAAATGTAAAACCTGATATATATTTTGACCATATTGACCTTCTTCAGCTAATTTCGACGATTCATTCATCTAAGCCATCAACCTGTCTCTTAGACCCCAATCCAACTAGGCTGCTTAAAGACGTTTTACCCTTAGTTAGCACTTCTTTACTGAATATGATCAGTCTGTCTTTATAAAAGGGCTGTGTACCACAGTCCTTTTTAAAGTAGCTGTAATTAAACCTCTTCTTAAAAAACACTCTTGATCCAGGGGTTTCTGCCAACTTTAGACCTATATCTAACCTTCCCTTTCTCTCTAAGATCTTTGAGAAAGTAGTCGCCAATTAGTTGTGACTTTCTAAATAACAATAGTTTATTTGAGGATTTTCAGTCAGGATTTAGAGTGCATCATAGCACAGTGTCACGCCACAGACACGCCAGGCTCCACCATCAGCCAGTCACAGTGCACTCCTTCACCAGAATACTAATAACACACCTGCTCCCCATCAGCACCTCATCACAACTAGGGTAAAAGCACACCACTCACCTCAGCCAGTTGTCCGGTCTCGTTGAAACGTAAGGACTCTACATGTGGACTTCACAAGACTTCCCCATTCTACTCCAGCGTGTTTCTTCTCTACTTTACTCCAGCCTCATTGTACCTTCATGTGTCATTCCTATTATTATTAACTTATTAATATTAATGTTTCCACTACCATTACATTATTACTATTTTAAAATTCTAGGTATTTGCATTGTGCTTCCCTCTCCCCTCCCCTTCCCCAACCCCCTTTTCTCTCTCTCTCTCTCTCTCTCTCCCTCTCCCTCTCCCTCTCAAAACCTAACACGGCAGCGGCGGATGGCCGCCCGCTCACCATTGAATCTGGTGCTGCTCGAGGTTTCTGCCTCTTAAAAGGAAGTTTATCCTTGCCACTATCGTCAAGTGCTTGCTCATGGTGGGATTTGTTGGGTCTCTGTAAATAATATTATAAAAAAAATATGGTCTAGACCTGCTATATAGGAAACATGCAATGAGATAACTTCTGTTATGAATTTGTGCTATATAAATAAAATTGAATTGAATGTCTATCTCGCAGAGCAATGAACAATGACATCTTGTTTTTGGCTACTGGTGTGTCTTCATGTATCACATCTGTATTCAATGGATATTGGTTCTTTTTGTTCCTCTGCTATGTCAAAGGCTTGTATTAGAGCGTAAGAGCAGATAATGATGTTCTGTTGTGCACTTTGCTTTGGCAGGGCAGTGTGCAGGAAACATGAGCTGACCCAGTTTGAGCTTGAGATGGCCTCCCAGGACCTCATCTCAAAGAAGCAGCAACGGGAGGAGCTGGCTACAGGGGTACACTGTACTCAATGTTATACATGTATTCCTTTACTCTTCCTTTGTCTGTTATTCTTGAGCAGTGATGGCTGATTTTGTAATGTCAAACCAAGGTAAGGCCTTTGAGGACGACTCTAGATGTTAACAACTTCCAAACTAATGTAGTCTCTGTGTTTACGTCTTCCTCAGATTGTGCGGACGTTTTCCTTCAAAGGCATGACCAACAAGCTTTTTGGCCAAGAGGCACCTGAGCAGAGGGAGGCCAGACTGAAGCTGCTGGAGGAGCTGATAACAGAGGGTGAAGAGACCGTCAAAGAGAAAACGGAGGAATGCGAGTGAGTCGTGGACACTGCTTAATGCTGGCAGATTGTGTGCAAAAGTAGCCTTAAAGGTTTTCTGACTTGTTAGCAGAAAATCACATGTCCTGTGCTGATTTAAAGATAATAATAATAACAATTTTGTGTGTGTGCTTTATTTGATCTGTTTTACTGCAGAGAGCATGTTGAAAGGGCGTGGGTGGACATGCAGCGCTTTAAGGAGCAGAAAGACAAAGATCTGCGGGAAGCGCTCCTCAACTATGCTGTCATGCAAATCAGCATGTGCAAAAAGGTACAGAACAGCACATCAGCTATCTGAAGGTTACAGCTGTAATGGTCATATTCATGATAAAAGTGTTTTTATTTATTCCCCCCCCCCTGCCCCCCTGCAGGGAATACAAGTGTGGAGCAATGCCAAAGAATGTTTCCTAAAGATGTGAAGTTGGAGCTATATTCAAAGGATTTCCACCCTCAGTGATGGTCAGCTGTGGATTCTGGGAAATGATGGCAATGTCACTGTGTATAAAGATAATGTAATTGCAAATGTTCAAGAGTGATTTACTGTGTGAGTGATAAACTGTTAACCTTTAGTGGAGTGAAAAGGCGGTGGTGTTGGATCTCATAAAGCACATGACTTGGACACTGGAGACCAGAGTTCACAGGGTTGACTTTCAATATTTAACCAAGACCATTTTCTTTAACCATAAAGAAGCACTTCACCAATTATACATGTTAAAGTCAATTAACTAATCATGGTATTAGTAAATTGACTTTGACAACTGGTGAGTATGGAGTTTGAAAGACGTGGGCATTTACACACGTGGGAGAAGTTTGCCTTGAGGGCTTTCTGCCAGAAAGCCTAACCAAGTAGTTTTGGTGCTTAAACCTAACCAAACTGACCATTTAGGCACCAAAACTACTTGGTTAGGTTTAGGAAAAGATAATGGTTTGGTTTAAAATAATAAGTCAACACTGACTTTTGGTTTCACACGAGACACGAACAGTGGTCTCCCGGGTGAAAGTCCTGTGTTTGACCCACCCCAACCTGCTCCCTATAAGGATTTTGTCGCTCTTTATACTACGTCACCTGACTTCTAATGTTTTCTGCCAGAAAGCCCTGAAGGCAAACTTTTCCCATGTGCACTATTTATCAGGCAGGGAAAGACACTGTCAAGTTAACTGTAGGATCCGGGATTTTTGAGCTTGTTTGGGTATACAAGGGACTAAAATCTGGTTATCTCAGACGGTGCTGCGTTGATTTTGACAGAGGGTGCTTTCACACCTATGAAACCTGTTTGGTTCAAATGGTAAATGGACTGTACATGTATAACGCCTTTCTAGTCTTCTGACCACTCAAAGCGTTTCACACTACATGTCACATTCACACACACTCTCATAGTATGGTTAATAAATAATTACACAACTCCATACAAATACATACAATACAGTCAATTTCATTTGGGCATTCATTCATTAGGCCTAATATGAAACAATTTGTTTGTTGTCATGCATTTCACTTATGCATTCACTTAAAGGAGTCGGTGACCGACACATCACTAGTTACCATGGAAACACGGTTCAGAATTAGCCTGGGGGTTGGGTGGCTAACTTTTTAGACTTAAGTCTTTGACTGTCTAACTTGCATTAGACTAACCTAGAGCAAAATTGAGACAGGCCTAACACTACAGACCAGTCTAAAATATCTTTATGAAATCGGACCAGAGGTGTGTTGTGTATTTTCTCAGTTCTTGATTTAAAAACTATGCGAAATGCGACCACACAGTAGGCTAACTATCCCCCAATAATGTTACATTACAAGATGCCTCTGAACCAAATTGGACCAGAACTGAATGACCAAATGAAGGGAGCTACAGATGTGAAAGCAACCTCAGCTGCCTAAACATAGCTATAAAGACACCGAAAGCTATACTGCTTTAATGCATCATGATGCCAGGAGTGGATATTGTAGTGAAAACAAATGAACCTTTCCTCCACTTGCCTCTGCAGTGAGGTAATTGCTTACATGTATGCTTTAAATTAATCAGTGAGGAGGCTACAAGATGTTGATTATATGTGGGGATGTCCAGGGCAATGTATTGTACTAATGTACAGGAAGCTGCACATAAGATTCATGATACTCATGTCTAATGTGATTTTATTAGACTTTAATTGAATTGAAACTTAAATAAGACAAAAAGATTCAGTCAATAAATTAAGTAACATTTTATTTCCTGTTTTGGAGGGTTGCCAGCAACACACTCTGGGAGTGTACTGAAGTTTTCATAATTTCATTTGTCCATATTCTTTTATATTTCAAATTTAAATGCTTAATTTTGATGTAGCTCTTTTTTGTTCTATTTATTTGAATAAAAATGTGCCATACACTGACTGCATTTCTATTTAGTTTTTGTTGTTACATGCCGCACTGTAGTAGTGGGTATGCCTTTCTGTGCTCTCCTGGCTCTGTGTTTCTGCAGGCATTGCCCTCCCTTGCCTAGCAGCTGCAGTGATTTATTGGTGGCAGCTGTCAGAAATCACCTAATCAGGACCAAAGTATAAAAGGCATGGAGAAGCTGCAAGTTGTGTCAGGGGACCATTTGGCAGGTTACTCTACACTGGCAGCATGTTTAGCAGGTGTCGCTGTACGTGTGGTTTTCTACCACCCGCGGAGGGTGAAAGACGAAGTTTTTGAAATATATGAAAACTTCGTCCTTCATCCTCCGCAGGTGGTCTCATCCTTCGAGCTCGGGTCCTCTTCCAGAGGCCTGGGAGCTTGAGGGTCCTGCGCGGTATCTTTGCTGTTCCTAGTACTGCACTTTTCTGGACCGAGATGTCTGGTGTTCTTCCAGGGATCTGCTGTAGCCACTCCTCCAGTTTGGGGGTCACTGCCCCGAGTGCTCCGATGACCACGGGCACCACTGTTGCCTTCACCTTCCAAGCCTTCTCCAGCTCTTCTCTGAGCCCTTGGTATTTCTCTAGCTTCTCATGTTCCTTTCTCCTGATGTTGCCATCACTTGGTATTGCCACGTCAACCACAACGGCTTTCCTCTGCTGTTCGTCCACCATCACGATGTCTGGTTGGTTCGCCATTACCATTCTGTCAGTCTGAATCTGGAAGTCCCACAGGATCTTGGCTCGGTCGTTCTCCTACCACCTTTGGAGGTGTTTCCCACTTTGACCTCGGGTTTCCAGTCCATACTCCGTGCAGATGTTCCTGTACACTATGCCAGCTACTTTGTTATGGCACTCCATGTATGCTTTCACAGCCAGCATCTTACACCCTGCAGTTATGTGCTGGATTGTCTCAGGGGCCTCTTTGCACAGCCTACGCCTTGGGGCTTGTCTGGTGTGGTAGATCTGGGCCTCTATTGCTCTGGTGCTCAGGGCCTGCTCCTGTGCAGCCATGATGAGTGCCTCTGTGCTGTCCTTCAGTCCGGCCCGCTCTAGCCATTGGTAGGATTTCTTGATATCAGCCACTTCACTTATGTTCCGGTGGTACATCCCATGTAGGGGTTTGTCCTCCCATGATGGTCCCTCCTCCAGCACCTCTTCCTCTGTTCCCCATTGCCTGAGACATTCACTGAGCACGTCATCTGTTGGGGCCTTTTCTTTGATGTACTTGTGGATCTTGGATGTTTCATCCTGGATAGTGGCTCTCACACTCACTAGTCCACGGCCGCCTTCCTTACGGCTAGCGTACAGTCTCAGGGTGCTGGATTTGAGTGATGTGAGGAGCTTTCGCGTCTTAACGTCTGTGGTCTGTAACTCTTCCTTTGGCCACCTTATTATTCCCGCAGGGTATCTGATCACTGCCTGGGCCTTGTTCTTGCCATTGAGCTGGCTTCTTAGGACTTGCCTTACTCCTTGGAGGTATTTGGCAGTTGCTGTTTTCCTTGTTACCTCTTCGAGGTTGCCATTTGCCTGTGGTATTCCAAGGTACTTGTAACCATCCTCAATGTCTGCTATTGTTCCTTCTGGGAGTAAGAACCCCTTCTGTGTGGACTACCTTCCCTCTCTTTGTCACCATTCGACTGCACTTCTCAAGCCCGAATGACCCCAGTGTGAGAGCTGAGATCCTGCTGCCGTGGATCAGTGAGTCGAAGTCCCGCTTGCTCTTAGCGTATAGCTTGATGTCATCCATGTAGAGGAGGTGACTGATGGTGGCCCCTTTCCTGAGTCCATATCCATAGCCAGTCTTGTTGATTATTTGGCTGAGGGGGTTCAGACCTATGCAGAACAGCAGTGGGGACAGAGCATCTCCTTGGTATATGCCACATTTGATGGATACTTGTGCAAGTGGCTTGCCATTGGCCTCAAGGGTGGTTTTCCACAGCCTCATCGAGTTTGCAATGAAGTCTCTTAGAGTCCTGTTGATGTTGTACATCTCCAAGCATTCAGTGATCCATGTGTGTGGCATTGAGTCATATGCTTTCTTGTAATCAATCCAGGCAGTGCACAGGTTGGTGTGTCAGGTTCTGCAGTCTTGGGTGACTGTTTTGTCAACCAGGAGTTGGTGTTTGGCTCCTCTGGTTCCTTTGCCAGTGCCCTTCTGTGCTTTGCTCATGTATTGATCCATGTGTACATTTATCTTAGCCGCGATAATGCCTGACATGAGCTTCCATGTTGTGGAGAAACAGGTTATTGGCCACTCAGGGTGCGCCCCATCCCTTAGCAGCTGGTTCATTTGTGCTGCTAGGTGCTCATGGAGTGCAGTGAGCTTCTTTAGCCAGTAGGTGTGGATCCTGTCAGGGCCCGGTGCTGTCCAGTTTTTCATAACTGAGACTCTTTCTTGGATGTCTGCCTTTGTGATGGTGACTGGATTCTGTTCAGGGAGGTTGCTGTGGTCCTCTCTCAGAGCCACCAGCCACTGTGCATCGCTGTTGTGTGATGCCTCCCTCTCCCATATACTTTTCCAGTACTGTTCAGTTTCCAGCCTTGGTGGGTCTGCTCTGCTGTTATTACCCTGCCATTGAGCGTACACGTTCGCAGGTTGCGTTGCGAACAGCCGGTTTATTCTTCTGGCTTCATTATCTCTCGTGTACCTCTTTAGGCGGCTGGCCAAGGCTTGGAGCCTTTGTTTGGCAGCTTCGAGTGCTTCAGGTATGGGCATCTGGTTGTACTTCCTGGGTACTTGCTTTCTCATTGCACCTCTCTCGGCCTCTGTCAGTTGGCTCACTTCTCTCCGTGCCTCGTTGATTTTTGCCTCCAGCCTTCGTTTCCATGGTGGCTATTGTTTCTCATGGCTCCCATGGTTGCTCTTATAGCCAAGCATCTCGAGGATCACTGCTGATCAGCTCATTGGTTTCAGTGATGGTTGTGGTAGGGATCACCTTCAATGCTGCATTCACATCTTCTAGGAGACTTTCTGATGGTCCTTCACTTAGCCGTTGTAATTGGCGTCAGGGTTGCCTTGCATTCATCCTCGCCATGATCTTATCTTTCAGTTCAGTCGCTGCCTCGTTCAGCGTGATTGCCCTTGGGGCTTCGTACCCAATCTCTGGTTGGGGAGCCGCCACTGGCTCCCCTCTGACCTGTTGTCCTGGCTCCCCCTTGCCATAGCATTTGTGTTGTATCTCCTCAATCTCAAGTTGTGATAGCAGTTGCCGCATGTGGATGTTGGAACACTGAGCTACTAGTTGCTTCGCTGTAAGCCTTGATTGTGGGTTTCGAAGTAACCATTCATCCCACATCCTTTGCATGTAACCCCTCTGACTAGGGTTACTGGAGTAGTAGCATTCCAACAGAGTTATCGCATCTCGCCCATCTCCGTCTTGTTCCAGTAGTCCATTTGTCATCTCGATGCTCTGGTTCCCCAACACCTGACGCAGACCTTGTTTGGCCGGGCGACGTCTGAGCCGGCATGTCATATATTTCATGAGCTTCTTTAATGATAAAATTTTAACTATTAGAGAAAAAATTCATCAAGTCCTGCCTTTAACTGGTGTCAACTTGTCTTCAAACACAAGAACCTTTGGAAACAGCTGTAGAGCCTGATGTTTTGGCTGCTTTGCTCCTGTCAACCTTCTTCAGCTGACTTTGACGATTAATTCATCTCAACCTGTCTTAGACCCCATTCCAACTAGGCTGCTTAAAGACATTTTACCCTTAATTAGCACTTCTTTACTGGATATGATCAATCTGTCTTTATTAACAGGCTATGTACCACAATCCTTTAAAGTAGCTGTAAAACTGCTTCTTAAAAAGCCCACTCTTGATCCAGGGGTTTTAACCAACTATAGACCTATATCTAACCTTCCCTTTCTTTCTAAGTTCCTTGAGAAAGCAGTCACCAATCAGTTGTGTGACTTTCTAAAAAACAATAGTTTGAGGATTTTCAGTCAGGGTTTAGAGTGCATCATAGCACAGAGACAGCACTAGTGAAAATTACAAATGACCTTTTAATTGCATCAGACAATGGACTTGTCTCTGTACTTGTCTTGTTAAATCATTACATTATTACTATTTAAAAATTCTAGGTGGTATTTGCATTATGCTTCCCTCTGCCCTTCCCTCTCCCCCACCCCCCTTCGACACCATTGACCATCACATCCTATTACAGAGACTGGAACATGTAATTGGCATTAAAGGAGCCGCACTAAGTTGGTTTAAATCCTATCTATCAACTCAATCTCAGTTTGTACATGTTAACGGTGAGTCCTCCGTGCACGCCAAAGTTAGTCACGGAGTTCCACAAGGTTCTGTGCTTGGACCGATTCTATTCACCTTATATATGTTTCCTCTAGGCAATATTAGTAGGAAACACTCCATAAACTTTCATTGCTATGCAGATGACACCCAATTATATCTATCGATCAAGCCAGATGAAACTAACCAGTTAACTGAACTTCAAGCATGCCTTAAGGACATAAAGGCCAAGGGCCAAGTGGTAGGCTTGACATGCGTGGAGCTGAGGACCTCGGGCGGACGGCCTGGGGGCTGGACAGGTGTGGAGCTAATGTCCTGAGGTCTGTGACGAAGATTGACACCATCTGGAGGCCTGGCGGAATGCCGGTGGCACAGGAGGAAGGTCACCGGAGGCCGGCAGCGAAGACGGAGAGTCACCGGAGGCCAGCGGCGAAGACAGAGAGTCTCTGGAGGCTGGCAGCAAAGACCAACAACACCAGACGGAAATTACAACATACATTAACAACAATGATCCAACACTGAACAAAGACAGAGACCCGGACTAAATACCCTAGGGGAGGTGAGACAACGAGACACAGGTGCAAACAATCAAGAAAGGGTCAACAATCAAAACTGGAGGGAAAGTAAAACCACAAGACACACAAGAGCAGGAACACACTACAAAATAAAACAGGAAGTGGCAAAACCTTAAACTACCACAGCAACCTAGTGACTTATTCAGACTAAAGCCTTTACATATACATTGAATTACTTTTGGATTCGAATGAAAGATTATATATTGTGTTAAACTAATCATAATATTAAAATTGAGTGTAAAAATGTCATTACACATTTTGAACATGATAAATATAACACTGGTTAATTTTGCATACATAAATGCAAAGTAACAAAAGTTACCCCCAATTTCACTGGATAACAATCAGATTATGTGAATTTAAAGAGTATATTAAGACTCTCAAACTTATAAACACAAAAAAGTAATGAAACATTTAAACTGTATGGCAAACTCTTTAAAGAAGAATAACGTATGTTTCTCTTTTTTTATTAGTATATTATTATTTTATTTGAAGTTATATCCTGTATACTATATACTATTGTATACTATTATGTTCAGTACATGTCTACACTGTTTGTATATTTGATTGTATTCTCAACAAAGATTGAAGAAAAAAAATTAGTACTTGAAGAAAGCACACTGTGGCTATTGGTAAACCCAAACCATAGCCAGACTGTAGCCTAAACAGTCGTTATTAGTTACATGGGTGTTCCAGCCAATGACTTCAGTCCTTAGCAGCTCTGAGAGAGACTCCAGGACTTACATCACCGCAAGGATCCAATTGGCTTAAACTTTAAGCGGTCTAAAATATATGTACAGATTAGCTCTACCAACAGCAAAAAAAAAAAAACATTTAAAAAGGTGACTCAGACACATAGAAGACATCAGTGCAAACGAATAACCAAATAATATAGGCCTAACACATACATGGGCCAATTTTCTTCCACTACTTTTGATATTTAAAGTACATTTACCTGAAAATACTCCTGTTCTTTTACTTAATTACAATTTTGAATGTGTGTAACTTGTAATGTAGTATTTTCTTTTCACATTGTGGTATTATTTTTATTTAAGTAAAAGGTCACCACTGGAATTTGGCAGGTATAATACAGAATACGAGAAAGAAATCTATGATGATGATGATATCAAATAATTGTTATTCAGATTAGTTATATGTTACGTTATATGCTTTATATGGTTAAAACCTTGCAACAGAACAATCAGAGAAAGCTGACAGATGATCCTAGGACAAAGGCATGTTTCGCAGTTGGAGGTCAGAAATGAGGAGAACTAACAAGAATGGGGAATCCCATTGAGCTGAAGAAAGCTGTGGCGGGTAGACACAACTGTGTTGTGAATGGACCAGAGTGGGGAGATTCTGACATAGCTGATAGTGATGATAGTATGGAGATAAGCCAAGGTAGTAAGAGAATGAGGAAATAATTTTTCCAGGACTAGTACGAAGAAAATCAAGAGTAGTGAAGGTTATGGAGGAGGAATAGAAGAGAGGGCTCATTAAGGTTTGGATCATATTGAGATTTGGCAAGGAGAGGGGAATTTCTTCAATGAGTCCAGTGAAATTGACAACCGTTTTGAGAAACCAGGTGGGGACATTGAGATGGCTAAGGTTTTGAAAGATGGTAATTTGTTGATTGTTTGCAGAAATGAAGATCAGAGAGCAGACTGGCAGGATGAAAGAAATTGGGCAGTGCAAGCCGTATTGAAAGAGGAAGTAAGTGGAGTAAGGGAGTGATTTGGGGGGTGCCAGTTGGAGTTACAATGGAGGAAAACCTATAAGGAGGCATTCTGAAACGTGAGAGGGAGTGAGGAAGGACAGTGAGTATGTTGTGCTTGATTTTGAGGAGGAAGTGCTCCCAAAGAAAGTAACTCTTGGCTTCTTGAGTTCTGTCAAAGGTTTGGTCATACAGCCAAGACATGTAAAGGCAGAAGATCATGAGTATGGGCAATGTAATCATGAACAACCAAAATGTTGTGACTGTGGTGGAAATCACTGTGGCTTGTGAGGGATGTGAAGTGATGAAAAGGGAAATGAAGTCCAGCAGGTAAGAGCTCAGAATAAGATCACATATGCAGAGGCAGTGAAGATGGTGCATCAGAAGGGAGGAACTGATGAAAGAAGCAGAGCAGGAAAACAACCCACAAAAGAACCAGACCAGGCAAAAGAGGGAATATTAATGGTTGATTTAAAGAAGCTAGTCACTTACAGTACATACCTGGGGTAGCAAATGTTACAACACAGGTTAAATCCAAAACAGAGAGAATACAAATAATCGTGAAGGCAACAGCTCATCATCTAGACATCAGCGGGCTGACATGGGAGGAGTTGAGGAATGAAGCAAGCCAGGAGCAAGGGTTAGATAGTACTAATAATGGCCCTCCTGCTACAGGAGTTTAAAACATATGTAGATGATTTATCCAGTAAACCAGATGTCATTTGTGTACAGGAAACATGGTTGAGACCAAATTTGGATTTCAGAATAGTTGGATATGATTCTGTTAGGTGTGATTGGGGGACAGAGTAGGGGGAGGATGTGCAACATTTTAGAGATGATATTTCATTTAGAGAGGTGAGTACAGGGAAAAATGAGCAAGAATATGTAACTGTAGAGATATGGACAAGTGAGGGAGAGTTTGTAATTATTACAGTCCTTGTAGGAAACTGGATTTGAGGTTAACACAGATGGTAATAGGGTGTTGGTATGGGGACTTTAATGCACATAGTTATGTGGAGGAAAAAGAACAGATGGAAATGGTTAAGTAATTGAAGAACTGCTAGAAGAAAAGAGCATGGTTTGTTTAAATGATGGGAGAGGGACTAGATTACATGCACACACAGGGAACACTTCAGCACTAGATTTAACCTTAGTATCTAGAAATAGTGGAAATGTGTGAGTGGGATCTATCGGAAGAAACATTAGTAGGTTGTGATCCTTTTCCAGTGTGGTGTAGTGCATTACTACAAAGAAATAAACAAGGGGAAATATTGCCGAAGTGGGTATTTAGCAGTGCAAAATGGGAAATGTTTAAATATATATGTGAGGTAGAAATGAATAAAATACTTAAATGAAGAAATGGAGCAGATTGATTAAAAACAAAAACCTTAACATTACAACCTATAAGCTAAGACGGTGTAGTCCCTCATTCGTCCAGGAGTGTTCTATCGTAAAAAAGGTTTCAGTCGTAGTCATCTGGACACTGTTTTCAGAATCAAGACGTTTCGGCTCCCATCCGGAAGTCGTTCTCAATTGTGAAAAAATTGGACGGGAACTGGAAATTTAAGCTACTCTGAGTTACATAAGCCCTGCCCTCAGGAAGGAATCTGCCTGAGTATCTGTTAATAGCTAGTTTCACCTGAAACTGACCTAATAGTTTCAAGATGGCCCAGTAATCAGTAATCAGGCCTATTGTTTTCTGGCTGCATCTACTTCATCACTGTTAAGTGCCTGATTAGCATGTGATAGGCGTGACCAAGGTGTTAATACACTCTGATAGACTTTGGGCAGATTGAATCTCAGACCACCATTTCTGTTCAAAGAGGGGTTCTCTTTTTTCACAAAAATGGCTTCCTTGACGCCCCGTTCAAACCAACTCTTCTCTCTACTTAGAATCTTCACCTCGCTGTCTTCAAATGTGCGGTTTGTAGCTTTTAGATGCAAATGCACGGCGCTCTGTAATCCTGAGTTAGCGTGTCGTCTGTGCTGATAAAACCTATAAGCTCCTAATCAGTCAACTTATAAAAATAAAAGGAAAAATGAAGAGAAAGTTGTTTTCCTGGTGGACAGATGAGTGTGGTAAAGTAGTGAAAGAACAGAATACAGCTCTCAGGCTATGAAGATCAAGCAAAAGGTTAGAAAGACCTTTTGTAATAAAATTGGTAGATTAACACCTGTGGGAGATGTTTGGAACATAATTGGGGGCTTGAGAGGAATCAGAAGGGAATGGAAGTATCCAGTACTGAAGATGGGGAGGAAGCAGCAATGTCTAACAAAGAGAAGGCAGAAATGGAAATGGAAACAGGAAACATTGATAGAAAACATGAAACTGAGGAAAACCAAAACTAAGGGGCAGAGCAGGACATGACACCTGTTATGCATCTGGAAACAGAGATTAAGAAAGCACAAGTTAATAAAGAATCTGTAATGGCAGTTTTCTTTGATGTAGAAAAGGCATATGATATGGTTTGGAATGAGGGATTAATTATCAAATTAAATATGACAGGAATAGCAGGTAGAACATATAATTGGATTAAAGACTTTTTATTTGATAGATTTATACAAGTTAGAATTGGGACAGCTTGATCAGGAAGATATATGGTCGATAATGGTACTCCTCGGGGCAGTGTCATTAGCCCAGTACTCTTTTCTATCATGATAAATTATGTTTTTTCGCACGTTCAGGGCAATATTGGACGGTTGTTGTTTGTTGATGACTTTGTGGAAAAGGGGAAAGAATATTAATCATATTATGGGAAAAATACAAGCGGCAGTTAATGTGGTTGAAAAATAGTCATATTCATGGGGATTCAAGTTTTCAATTGAAAAAACAAAACAGTAATGTTCAAGACAGGTGTTGATACACAGACAAAGATGCATGGGCAAAGGTGTGAACTCACAAACATGTGAAAGTCTTTAGATTTTTGGGTGTGTGGTTTGACGCAAAGTTAACATGGAATGAACATATTAATAAGATAAACACCAAGTGTAAAAAGATATTGAATGTGATGAGATGTTTAACAGGGTCAGAATGGGGAGCAAGCAGATCTGCAATAAACAACAATTATGTAGCGCTGATTAAATCAGCCTTAGACTATGGGTGTATTGCTTATGGTTCAGCAGCAAAAATCTCATTAAAGAAATTAGAGGTGGTGCAAGCTCAAGCTTTGAGACTTTGTTGTGGTGCTTTCAAAACAACTCCTGTGTTTGCTCTTCAGGTTGAGGTGGGTGAAATGCTGCTGCATAGTAGACATAAACAATAAATGATGTACCACTGGGCAAATCTTCAAGGGCATTCTGAAGATTGACATTCAACAACAAAGGTACTTCTCCCATGTTGGGAGAGAGAAAGGGCCAAATGGGAATGTTTTGCATGGAGCTGTGAGAAAGTAACTAGAGACATGACATTAAGTCAGAAAAGATATATCCCTACAGTACCGTTACCAGTAACACCACGCTGGCTGTTTCCCTCAGTGTCTGTTCTATTTTCTGGAAAAAATGCAAAAACGTCTTGGTTGAAGATTAGTTACAAACATTATATCAAACATTTGTCCCAGTATATACTGATGGATCCAAGGATCCTAATATAGGGAGCACAGGTTTTGCTTTCAGTATACCAGCCTTACACATTTCTGTTAAAAGAACATCAGATCATTTATCAAGAGTTACAAATTAAAAAGGTTATTCTTTGTAGAGATTCGTGTTCTGCATTATTGCCATTGCAGTCCTTTACATCTCACAGTAGGCAGTATATAGTTAATGAGAGATATATG
Source organism: Siniperca chuatsi (assembly GCF_020085105.1). Classification (NCBI taxonomy): domain Eukaryota; kingdom Metazoa; phylum Chordata; class Actinopteri; order Centrarchiformes; family Sinipercidae; genus Siniperca; species Siniperca chuatsi. The sequence continues at coordinate 23,127,078 of NC_058064.1, read as the reverse complement.
AACAGATGTTGTACAGATGTAAAAATATGAATACTTTGATAACATTTATGTAGCTACCAGCTCACAGAGGGATTAAGGGTAATGAAATTGTTGATGCATTAGCTCTGAAACATGAGGAGATCATGGGCATTTCACTCAGTAAATCTGAAGCAAAAGGAATAATCAGTGGCAGCACAGTTGGGATATAGGAAACACAGGACGACACCTTTATGCAACACTACACTTAATAAACAAACCTCCCTCGGGATTATGTGAGCACTGTCAAATAGAGGAATCAGTGGAGCATGTAATTCTTCACTACCAAAAGTACTCTTGAGAACGTGAAACGTTAACGAGTGAAATCAGGAAGCTTGGAGTAGAAGAACTGTGTCTACAAAATGTATTTGCCATGGGGTTAGAGAGGCTATTCCATTATTTGAAAGAAACTGGGCTGATCAAAAGAAGTTTGTGATCAGTGAAATATGTTTTTTGATAAAGTGGATAGATAATTCTGGTCCACACTCCAACATACTAGGTGGCGGTCATGCACCTTAACACTGGTTGTCACCCGCCATAAAACGCAACAAAGAAGAAGAAGAAGTTCTAGCGGAAGTTACTCCTGCGAGCGGAACACGGGCCGTATACGCGTGGTCCAGCCATTATATACAGTCTACGGGTCCAGCCCTTTGAGCTGCGATCTTTCAGCATGGCTGCGATTGGTGTTCACTTTGGATATACATGCGCTTGTGTGGCGATATTTAAGGTACGTTGCGGTTAGTTTAATTCTACCGGTCTTTCAAACGCTGTTCGTTTCCTTCTGATCGATAAGATAGTGACGGATTTGAGCTCAACTCCAAAATCCCACTGAAAAGCTCTGGTTGTTAAGCTGTCAATAAACTATATAGATACGTTGAATTAGTTTAAGTCATTCCATATGAGATTGCTTCGTTACGGTCCGTGTATTATCCGCTCATTCGGTTATTTCATTCAATCCGGAAAACAAAAAACACGGAAAATGGGTCAGAATTCCGTTTTTAAAAAAGGAAAATGTTTTCTTGAAATGAGTAATCTACAAGAAAACCAAAACAAAAAAAAATCTGTTATTTTGTTTTGTAGTTTCTCTGCTTTGCGCAGTGTGTTTTGCACGTGCATGTACCTCGCGGACGCAGGCAGATTCGAAGAAATGTTGGTGAAGCATTTTAGAAATTGAAAATTAATATCCAATAGGCAGCAAAATGATCACATACATTTCCACACTAGAAGGGATTGTGTAACTTACACAAGGTAGTAGTTGTCTGTATGAAGTCTGGTCTAATATGATTATTATGCAGGCTACAGCCTGTCTGTCAACACTGGTGAACCGGATATTAAAGGTTAATATCTGTAAAAAAACAAAATCTCCTCAGAGACCATTAAAATGACTGATAGCATTCCACTTTTTCGTTCTGCAAGGTCCCCCGAGGTGCGTGCACGGGTACAGTGAAGAAATGTCAGAATACCACAAATCTGAAAAAATCTGAAAACACAAACTTGATTTAGTGTTTTAGTTTTCTATTTTATTTGATTACCCACTTCAATATGAACATGAGAAAAGTTATTTTCGTTTAAAAAACGAATTTCGGACCCGTTTTCTTTTTGTTTGTTTGTTTTTTAGATTGAATTAGATAATTGAGTGAACAGATTATACACAGACCGTACTGTTAGTCCAAATACAATTGTAGTTATCTGTTAGGATATCCACAACTGCCAAAGTTCTTAAATACTTTAATTTATATTTCGTCCTTAACAGTGGAACTGCACAATGCACACTTTACTACATTTAGTGTAGTGTCTGTACACTGTAATGTTTTTATAACAGTTCACTGGGGATCTGTTGTGCTTTGAACCAGCATGAACAATATACTGAAGGTTCAAAAGCAGTTTTGAACCACTGTGCTGCTGAGATGCACATAGACTGTATTTTAATTTAAATAAACTTTATTTAAGTATTTACTTTTTATTTATTTATTATTAATGGACAAACTGGCTAAGTTTTGGAAATGTTCTAAAACTGTTGTGTAGGGCTACCTAATGTAACCAAAAAGGGGTACAGGGCAGTTAATTCATGTAGAAGGACGCATTGATTCTATTTTCTACATGCAGTTAATATGCAGTAGGGAAACAAAGCCGTGTTTCCACCCAAGCTTTTTTATGCAAAGCTATCTAATTAGAAAAGCTGGATGGAAGCAAAAATAATTGACAAAACGTATTAATATTTTCTCTCTACTAACGGAATGCTTCCAGGGGTGTGTGGACACTGGAGGACAGCCGACAGCAGACATCTGAGCTGAGAGCCTGCGTCTCTACAGCTGCTGTTGTCGAGGAGGAAAGTTAACACTAGCAGTCCATTAGTAGATAGAAAATTGGCTCTATCTACATTAAAACCTAAAGAAAACTGTCATCAAAAACAATCATTATTTATTTACATTTATTAATCGGAGTATTCACAGTAAGGCACAATTCATGGAGGCTATGGAGAGAGAGATCTGTCGTTGCGCATCAGCTGATTAAGCCCTTTAAGCAGTTCTCTCTGTATACACTTATCTCGTGGCCACGAGTTAAAGTGGAGACGATGTAGTGGCCACGAGTTAATTAAAATGTGCTAAGGAATTGTATCTTGTGGGCACGCAATAGCATTTCGTGGCCTCTATATATTTTTTTTCTATCAGAGACCCTTCTGGTGCTCGGTATATTTTATAATTTGCCTTACTGTTGGCTTAAGTCACTGCATCTCCCGACAGAACGCCACGGTTCTTCAGCATAACCTTAGCGAGTTCTCGTCAACTAGAGTAAAATTCACTTCACCGGTCTCTGCTCTGCGCCGCTCCGTGCATATGTGTGGGCGCCCTGCCCTCGGTAAGCAGAGGAGAGAAACTAGCGTGACTGTAAATGACAGCAAAACGCAGTAAAGACTCTCAAACTGAGCTGAAATTAAACAAGTGTAAAGTATTTCATTTCTTTCTTTCAGGGGTGGGGGGTCCCGTTAAGGCAATGGTATGGGAAACACTGAGCTCCCGCGGTGGAAACGGTATTGCAAAATCTCTACATTTCTACCGTCGCACGGTATATGCCGTCATTTCGCCCAACCCTACCAGCAGCACGACACCCCGAGGGACCCTGTCAGAAGCCTCCTCTTATTCCACTAAACACATGTAGACTGGATGGCCAAAATGTTTTGGAGTAATTTTCTGTAGATCAACGAATCAATTAATTGATTCAAGTAAAACTTCAGTTAATAGCCCAGGCTTTTATTTGCTTCAATCACTGAACTCAACCTTGGGACATGCGTCTATACAGGGCAGTTCTTTAATTCCTTTGGCACAAAACTCTTGCTCAGCAAAAGTGGGAAATACTATCAAATTGTTTATTTAAACCAGTATGAATATTACTTTAAAATTTTGGCTATCAAATAACACATCAATTACGAATCATTCATTTGATCTAGCTCCGAAAGACAGCGCATCTAGGACTAAAGGAATATAAATAATTGAGGAATGGACAAATTCAGACTTTATGACGACTTCGGAGTTAGGGAGTCACCACTTTTTTTCGTCTCTCTTGTTTACCAGGCCGGTAAATCTGAATGAATTATGCTTTGGGTGCTCATGGTTTCCGTAAAATGAACTGAACGAGTGAATTGTCGAGAATCTAACTGATATTGACAAAAGTTTAAACATTTATATTTGTATGCGCAATCTAAGATCTCAGATTGTAATCTAGCTCAAGCGGGCAACTCAGTGGGCTTTAAGAGGTTTTATACATCCAAAGAACTTATAACTATAAAAACCAGACCCGGCGTCTAATTGAGACCTGCGTTTAATTGTCAAAACGTGTAGCCACACCCAGCCAGTAAAAGGGACTCTGAGTTTAATTGCAGTTCAGCTTTTAATTGACGGTAACTGTTTTTGCCCTATTAAGTATATTCGCAACTGAAATGATGTGTTTGTGTGTTGTTCAGGATGGGCGGGCTGATGTGGTGGCTAATGATGCAGGAGACAGAGTGACTCCAGCTGTCGTGGCCTACAGAGACACTGAGCAGGTACAACACGTGCTTTACTTCTCTTCACATCAGTTTTCCACAAGGACCGCATGACCATAGCGTAGTTTCATAAAAGTGGATCAGAAAAGCAAGGCTTATTGTGAAAACGCCTGTCTTGAATTAACCAACAAACAGAACTAGGATCAGTCTGTTTCATAGAGCTGGTTTGGAGCTATTGTGGGCAGTATAAGTCAAGTCTGGTTTATTTCATGACTTTGAAACACAGACTTGAGACATCAAGCACTGATCACATCAATTCACAGTGAAGAAAACTGACTTGACTGAACTCAGAAGTAGAGACGAATTCAAATCAGCTGTACTCCTTTTGTTAGCTCACTCTGTTGCTACACTTTGCTTGTAGTCATGACTACATGAATGAATAAATATTTAATATAATTAGCGCTGAAAATTACTGTGTAGATGTAGAAAATGCAACACACTATTAAAGAACTTTGACTTATCAAATAGGACCCCAGACAGGTCTTTTATTTTGTAGCAAGACAATGAGATAATTAGCTTTTTTTTTTTTTTTCCTTCCGAAAAATAGTGTTTTGCAATCCTCTCTGGTTGAAAGTTTCCTCCTTGTTCAAAAGTTTGCTCTTTTGCACCCAACAGTGATGTCATGGTATACTAACACACCCTGGAGTACACTTGTTGAAGCCACTGGCGGTACACACTGTTTGAATACCTTCAGATTGGCCTCCTGCCACTTTGTGCATTTTTAGTATATTGATTTCTAAGTGTATGGTTTTTTTTATATTTTATTTAGTGACATTTAAAGAGAGAAGAGATGGTAAAAATGTTTCTTACTATGAGGCAACAGTCATAGGTCATAGTTGTTTATTAGCTTTATTTTAATTACAGTGCATTTTAAAGCACATAGAGACTGAAAACATTTTTGCAATCATGAGATTAAGTCATAATTAGTGTGCTTACCTTCTGCGATGCACTAACTTTCTTTTAATTAGATCTTTATTATTATTATTATTATTTTATTATTATTATTATTATTATTATTATTATTATTATTATTCCTCCTCCTCTGGACTTTTTGTCATACTTTCATATATTAGTAACTTAATTACAACTTCAAAATGTTCAGATTCTTGACTAATATTGTGCATCCTTTTAGAATATATATTAGTCATAATTTTGAAATATTAAACTTGTCTCATGATATATACATTTATATTGTGATACTCTACAATACTACAATATTTGTGTGCTGTTGTGTTTTTCTAGCCTTTCATATGTAGACACTTGTAGACTTGATCTGTGCCCATCCAGTTCTCTGTTAAACTGCCCTTGATGGAACCAAATTATTATTACAGTATTGACAGCTGTGTGATGCAGCTGTAAAGCCTCTATAGCTCCTTCACAGAGTAGCAGAGTGGCTAATATTTTGGCATTTGGTTTATAGCTGTTTATTTGTCAGTGTGCTTATTGACTGATTTTTATCTTCTGCAGATTGTAGGTATTGCTGCAAAGCAAGGACGGGTCCGCAACGCTGCCAACACTGTTGTTAAAGTGAAACAAGTGCTGGGGAGAAGGTGATATACTTAATACCGTCTTCTTTGCAAATCTTAAAGCTACAACACTCAGTTGGCTCTTTTGTTGAATATTAAAATCTAAATAATAGGTCAGTAGGCAGAAAAAATGTGTTAAATACATATCATGCAGTTCTAGCATACAAAATATGATAATGATACATCTTTTGGGGGGCTCTACTACTGCTAGAAAAAGCATTCAGTGAGAACAGGGACAGACTTGGTTCAATGGTTTGTCATATACAACACTGAAGCTGGAGCTCTTCCTCAGGCAGCATCTGTCTGGAAATTATCTATGTAATGCCAGTAACAAGTTTAAGTTGTTCAGTAACTGCACTGTGGTTACTAAAATGTCTCCATATGTCATTTCTGAGAACATTTGTGCTTTTACAGAATAATTAGTTGCCGGGCTCATGACTTGAATGCTTGTGGAGGCAGTCATTCATGATATAAAGGACCTGTAATCAGCAAAATCAATGAACTGATTAACTGATGTAATCATCCTATTGGCAACCCTCTCTGACAAGCAAGAGGACACCTGCACATTACAGACATGCAGTATATTACTGAATGAGTTGTTCAGAGTGACTTAAAGGTTTTGTCTTTCTCTGTCTCTCAATGGGCAGCTTTGATGATCCAGAGACACAAATTCACAAAACAGAGACCAAGTGTCAGGTGAGTTTGTTAACAGATCCACTCTGTGTTGTCTATGTAGCTCTTACAAGTTTATGTAGTGTATTACCCCAAAATGTCTAAAATGATTGCTTTGCCACATACATTTTGTTTCCTTCATTTACATTAATTCTTGTCATGCTGTTGATATAGTTCAACAGCTATCTTCAGTCAGAAGCATAATGGCTTGTCGTTAGTTTAACTTTTGAAAATACTTGTTGAACCCATGATTGACTGTACTGGTAAAGCAGTGAATCCTCAGTCTAAGCAGTGATTTCTGTGTTCAGGTGGTCATCAGAGAAGAGAAGCCTTATTATGAGATTACAGCAGGAGAACACCCAGAGTATGTTGCTCCAGAGGATGTCGCAAAACTCATCTTCCACAAAATGAAAGGTAGTTTGTGGAAAAGTCACACACACACACACACGCCTCGTAGATAAACAGTAAGTTAATTGATCATTCCCATTTTCACAGAAACAGCTCAGTCAGCTCTGGGCTCTGATGTCACCGACGCAGTCATAACCGTCCCTTTTGAGTTTGCGCATGCTCAGAAACGTGCTCTGAGGTATGCCACATTACTACCCATTACAACTGTACTATTTTGTTGTGTGACAGTGAACATCTTTCCATTTGTACCTTTTAATAAAGTCTACCACTCTGTTTGTTTTGTGCAGGGAGGCAGCTGAAGCTGCAGGGTTTCATGTACTGAGGTTGATCCATGAGCCTGCTGCTGCTCTGTTGGCCTATAACATCGGACAGGACTGTTCCTCTGGAAAGAGGTACAGCACTGATACTGCATGATGAAGAAAAGGAAGAGCACCGCATTCCTGGCACATGATACATGTTACTAGAGTTGACTTGTTTATTGGTTTACTGACACTGGCCATAAATCAGATATGGTTGGTCATTGCTGATATAATCAAGGACAGGATGGGATTTTATTCTGCTTGCTAATGATTATTGTATTAAGATCGACCAAAAACACTCAAAACTCCAAACCTACCTTTGACTCTAATTTGATTTAAAAGTCTAATATCAACTTCTCAAAGTGTGAGAAAATTTAGGTCTCACTAATGTACATGGCAACCCTGGATAGTTTCTGTCCGATGATAAGTAGTAACAACCCAACATCATTAACAGCTCAGTGTTCTACAGTACACGCTTAATATTTTGTAATCAGACTTTAAGTGTGTGTCACCATTGATCTAATTAAACTAAACTAAATCAAGAAGCAAGTTAAAATCGTGTTCATCAGTTTTTCAGCCTGGTTAGCAGTCTCCCTCCCAAAACATGACTTCACTGCTAATAATATAAATAACAAGCTACCAGCTGTCTGTTCACTGAGTGGAGAACAGACAGCTGGTAGCTTGTTATTTATATTATTTCCACCTTCGCTTAGTGGACTCATTATGACATCAAAATTAATATATTCCAAGTGATTTGCCCTCATACTGATCTGTACTGTGTTGACAGCCATGTCCTGGTGTATAAGCTTGGCGGGACGTCCCTGAGTGTGACAGTGCTGCAGGTCAATGGAGGAATGTTCCGAGTTCTCAACACCCACACTGACCACAGCATAGGAGGAGAGAGCTTCACACAGGCCTTGGCCCAGCACCTCGCCACTGAGTTCAAACGGTAGCTACTGTGTTTTCTGCTGCTCCTTGAAGCTCTCCTTACACTTTGTGACTTAATATTTTCCACCATATGTTACAGTTTTACTCAAGCGAGTTTCACTATGACATTACTTTTTATGTCCAGTAGGGATGTGACAGTATCAAATTTTCACGCTCCAATTACTGTTGCCAAAAATATCACAGTGAATGGTGTTATCAAGATATTGCATCAAACTTCTCTGAAATACTACCTTTAGTGCTGAAATATAATACAATTTGTTCACACAATGCCTTATCAAAGCTAGCAAACACTGACCAGTGAACTGTACACTGCATCCTTGTTGGACTCTGTAGAAGCATTAATATACATGTGTGCGCATGCGCCAACGTGCATGCTGTTGCTCCGTCTCGTCGTCTTACTTTTTCCAATTTTTAGATTTCCTTTTTTCATATAAAACTTTTAACTTTTGTGTAAATGTCATTTTTAAACTACGCTCTTTCTGAAAATGAGAGTAGAGTGTTTTGGTATTTTTTTTCGCCATGAAACTTCTTCTCCTGCTACTCGGTCAGGGCACCGCTGCACATCGCGCTGAAGCCGAGCTGCATGGTGCTCAGGACAACCGATGTCCTCACTGAGATCTGGAGGAGGACACACCGAGGATGCAGAGATGAAACGAAGCGGCGAGGGAAGAGAGGAGGGTCCAGACAAGAGACTTAAGAACAAGAGATTTAAACCATGTCTGCCTTCACTCGTTATCGGCAATGTGAGATTACTGGCAAATACAATGGATGAGCTAACAGCGTTAGCCCAGAGTCAGATGGAGTTCCGTGAGTGTAGTTTGATGTGCTTCTTAGAGACAGGGCTACACCAGGATATCCCGGATCATAACGTTTCCATCCATGCCTTTCAGACTGTTCAGGCTGACAGGGATCACACTGGGAGGGGTAAGTGCAAAGGCAGCGGGCTTGCTGTTCTGGTCAATAACAGATAGTGTAACCCTGGTCACGTTACTATCAAGCAGAGTATCTGTAGCCCGGACATTGAACTGTTAGCTGTGGGGCTCCGGCCATATTATCTGCCAACTAACATGGTCCATTGTTATCCATGGGTAACAAAGGACATCAAAGACTTCCTGAATGCCAATCGGAGGGCCTTTACCGATGGTAATAGAGAGGAGGTGAGGGCAATCCAGGCTGACCTGAAGGTGAAGATCAGGGAGGCCAAGGAGAAGTACAGGAAGAGCTGGAGTGGAAACTCCAACAGAACTACATGAGAGAGGTCTGGAGTGGTATGAAGAGCATCACTGGCTTCAGACCGACTGGCAATAGAGGAGTTTGGACAGGGCCAACAAACTTAATATGTTCTTTAACAGATTCGACACACCGGCTCCTGCTCATCCCCCCTCTAACTGAGCTGCTGTCGGCCCTCAGACTCCTCTGAGTCCACTGCTCCCCCCTCCTCCATCTTCCTAGGAGAGTCCTACTCCCCCCTCAACTGGCTCTCAGGCCCTCTGACCACGTGAGAGGACAGCTGATGAAACTCCACTCGAACAAGGCTGCAGGCCACGATGGCATTTGCCCCCCAGCTATGTGGAGTCCTTCAACATGTCTTCAACCCGAGCCTGAGTCTTCAAAGGGTCCCTGTTCTGTGCCGAAGACACCGCGTCCCAGTGGCTCCAAGGACTACAGACCGGTGGCACTGACCTCCCAGATAATGAAGACCCTGGAGAGACTGGTGCTGGAACAGCTGTGGCCCATGATCAGACCCCTCCTGGACCCCCTTCAGTTCGCCTACCAGCCCTGGCTGGGAGTTGAGGACACCATCATCTTCCCACTGAACTGCATCTACACCCACCTGGACAAGCTGGTGAGGATCATGTTTTTTGACTTGTCCAATGCTTTCAACACCATCTGACCACCCCTACTGGGTGAGAAGCTGGCAGCGTTGCAGGTGGATGCCCCCCTAGTGTCCTGGATTGTGGACTACCTGACTGACAATATACATGCATATAATAAACTGGACTGGGCTAAGAACACTCAAGCTCTTTACAGGAAGGGCCAGAGCTGCCTCTATTTTCTGAGGAGGCTGAGGTCCTTCAACATCTGCCGGACAATGCTGAGGATGTTTTATGAGTCTGTGATGGCCAGTGCTTTCCTGTATGCTGTTGCAGGTTGAGGGAAGCGGACGCTAACAGGCTCAACAAACTGGTCCGTAAGGCCAGTGACATTGTGGGGGTGGAGCTGGCCTCTCTGTTGGTGGTGTCAGAGAGGAGGATGCTGGCCAAAATACATGCCATCTTGGACAGTGTCTCCCACCCGCTCCATGACGTGCTGGTCAAACAAAGGAGTACCTTCAGCGAAAGACTCATGCCCCCCCAAAATGGATCACAGAGCACCACAAGAAGTCATTCCTGCCTGTGTCCATCAAACTCTTTAATTCCTCCCTCTAAGTATCAGTCTGTATGACCCTAAGTCACTAAACTGGACATTGGATCATTAACATCACTGCAATACTTGAAATAATTGTGCAGTATTCTCTGCTTAATACTGCTGTGCAATATACTGTTTTCAGTTTAATATTCCTTGCTTATTGATATTTATTAATATTTGAATTACTGCTGTGCAATATCCATCTAATAATCTGCTACACTTTGACCGTACTGATTATTGCACTATTACTAATTACTTATATTATTACATTGTATTATACTTATCAACCTGTAAATCCATATTTGTACTTCAGTTATTTTAGCTTTTCTACTTAATTTATCTTAGCTGTATTATAGTGTATTTTGATTTGCACATCTCTTCTTTCTTACTAGAAATAATTGTCTCGTGGACTTATTTTATCATTATTTCTATTCTATTAGTACTTCTATTCCTGTGTGCACTGACATGATAGTGAGCAGCTGTAAGTATTTCTGATTCTGATACATTCAGTTGCCAGTTTATTGGGTACAGCTAGGTTAATATTATATCCAACACATTTATATCAATGAGGGTAGAGTAAATAATCACCTGTCAGTAGAATACAACTCAACAGGAGCGCAAATGACATTCTCCTCAATTGTCATACAGTTGAACCTTCATGAAGGTAAGATTTATTAGGGTTAGAGGGGAGAAGTTGGAACAGGTTGTGTCCAGGGTGTGATGGGTCTGCAGTGAAGTTTCTTGACTCTGGAGATGTGCAAGTCCTGAATGGAAGGCAGGTTGGCACCAGTGATTTTCTTTTTATTATTTTTTTTTCCCCCTGCAGACCTGACTGTCCGTTGTAGTCTGTTCCTGTCAGGTTTGGTGGCTGATCCAAACCAGACCGTGATGGATGTGTAGAGAACAGACTGGATGATTGCTGTGTAGAATTGGATCAGCAGCTCTGCAGATGGTTGTGTTGTGTCTGAGTTGGAGCGGGTGAGGGCTGTAAATGTTGGCATATCAAACCTGCAGTAAAACACATTCAGGTCGTCGGCCAGTTGATGGTTCTCCACAGTGTGAGGGGATGGTTTCCTGTAGTTGATGTCGTGCAGTCTTCTCCTCACTGATGCAGGGTCGTTCGCTGAAAACCTGTTTTTACGTAGCTTCTCTTTGCTACACTGATCTCCTTTGTCAGTGTGTTTCTGGCCTGGTTGTACGGGAGTCTGTCCCCACTTCTGCAGGCCTCCTCCTTGGCCTGAAAAAGCTGCCTGAGTTTAGCTGTAAACCAGAGTTTATTGTTGTTTGTGCAGGAAGTTTTAGTTGGCACACATATGTCCCCACAAAAGATAATTATAAGATGTCACAGTGCCAGTGAGTTCATCTAGGTCTGTAGCTACAGTTTCAAAAACAATCCAATCAGTGCAGTCAAAGTAGGCCTGTAATTCCAGCTTTGCCTCGTTGGTCCATCTCCTCACACTCCTGACCACAGGCTTAGCAGATTTTAGTTTCTGCCTGTAAGTCGGGGGAAGATGAATCAGACATTGATCAGAGAGTCCCAAAGCTGCATGGGGGTCAGAGTAATAGGCGTGTGTTTTTATCCCTGGTGGTACACTTAATGTGCTGTCTATATTTTGGCAGTTTGCTCCTACAAATAAAAGCTCTGCAAAACGTTCCGTTGGGTGAAAAGCAGTGGAAAAAGTTTGACAAATGAATTTTCCAATATTCAAAAGTTCCTCCCTGATGAATGTAATCAGAAAGGGAGAGCTGAAAACTGAAAAAATAAACAAAACAGAGAGCCAGAGCACCAAGACTGCCCTCCGTGGTGCCATCTTGAATGTATCATTGTATAGATGATGTTGCATTGCAGTAAAAGTGGAACTAACACTGGAATTGTTGTTGTTTTTTTTGGACGGAGCCTCTGTGTTCACTGTGCCAACACAGTGCGACTGTTAGTCCTCAAGCCCTAGTGGCCTTGCATGAATGACATGCAGCCATAGTGACATCACCTGTCCCAAAGATCAGCCAGTGCGAGAGGGCCAGTTCCAGTATGTGTGTTTCACCACTAGATTTGAATTTGGGCTTTGTGGTTTACTGTATATATTGTAAATATTCTGAAAAGATTCTAAAATCTTGTCATATCCTGATTCAAGGTCCCTTCCCTTCTCACACTCTCTCTCTCTCTCACACACACACACACACACACACACACACACACACACACACACACACACACACACACACACACACACACACACACACACTGCACCTATATAATGTGTTACATACCTTGTTTATATACGACTCCTCACAGCCATCCTCATGTTATTTGTCTGTGTTTGTTGTGCAGCACCTTTAAGCATGATGTGAGCAGTAATGCTCGGGCAATGCTGAAGCTGATGAACGGAGCAGACATGGCCAAACACTCTCTTTCCTCATTGGGATCAGCCAACTGCTTTGTTGACTCCCTGCATGATGGCATTGACTTTGAATGCAATGTCTCTAGGTAAGCTGTTAAGGTGACACAAAGCTTGTGGGGGAGAAAAAAAAAGGTGTTGCAAATAACATGCTGGTGTTAACTCAAGTGATTGGCTCTGTACATGTGAGCAGAGACACCAAGGATAAAACACAACCTTACAGTAACCAAATAGTAAGACTATTTACACATTGTATATGATGTAAATAATATTTTCTTTTGAAATAAAATACAAAGATAACAAGATGTGAATAGTGAAAGAGCCACACATATTCAGCTCCCAAGCTATGGGCTGGTCACCCTAAATGTAGACATTACATTATAGGTAAACTTATTTTATGCATACTGTTTGTCACGGTGTGTGTGACGGCTCTGGTTTGAACATATATTATCATTTTCACTCAGTCATTGTCAGAGCAATGAGTCTAAGTAAAGGTGCATAGACAACAATTCCAACCATCTGTCTTAACATCTAACAACACTTCACCATGCAGATGACAAAAATTATTAGATTTTACCAAAATGTACATGTATAGAAGCAATATCAATAAATAATCTAGATACATACAAACATGCATACAGTGTGCTTCATCCCAACTCTTCATCTAACCTATACATTTAATGCAAGGGTGAAGTTCATTTGCATTTATTTTGCTCACATACCAAAACGACACTGCTAAACTACAATATATATATATATATATATATATATATATATATATATATATATATATATATATATATATATATATATATATATATATATATATATATATATTTATATATATATATATATATACTTTTTTTTGGTAAAGTTCACCATTGCCCCATTGCCCATGACATATGTCAGCCCTTCTAAAATGTCTGTTTACGTCGTCTTCTTTTTTTTATGGTGGCCTCAAAGGACAAAAGACATACAAGATTGAAAACACAAACATTATGGAAATATGCTCTAAATCCTAAAATGCTACAAAAGTGAAAACATGTACAAAAGGTAAAAGCACAAACGTTGCAGGAAATTTGCTTCAAAACGAACAGCTGCAAATAAAATTAAAGCAGCATGGGTTGAATGAATGTGAATGTGTGAAACTGATTGGTTTATAATTGCATAACATTTTGCGATTTGCAATGTTTTTTTGCCTTTATGAGCAGATTTAGTGTAAGCATATATTGTCAATATTTTGATATGCAGAAATATTTTTTTTTATCTATGATTGGAGCTAATGAAATTTGTGGACAAAGTAAGGGTGGATAAATAGTTGTTACAAACATGACAACCTCTGTGATTTATATTTTATTTTTATTTTTTTAGAGCTCGATTTGAGCTCCTCTGCTCATCGCTCTTCAACAAGAGCATCCAGCCAATCAGACCCCTGCTGGAAGAGGCGGGACTCTCCACCAGCGACATTAACAAGGTATGGTGCATGTGAGAAGTTTTTACAGCCACGTATGCTTTCGTTTATTGTTGTTGTTTGAAATGATATAATTGCAATGATAGTTGCATGATATGTATGAGTGATCTTTATTTTGATAGTGAATCAGAGTGAATGTGAGTTAAAGGGGGGAAAAAAAGCCTTGGATCCTTCAGTAATAAACGCAACATGCTTTTCATGTGATGGGTGTGTTTTTAGGTGGTTCTTTGCGGCGGCTCGGCCAGGATTCCTCGTCTCCAGCAGATTATCCGTGATATGTTTCGTGATGTGGAGCTTCTCAGCTCAGCACCTCCTGATGAAGTAATCGCTGTGGGAGCAGCCCTGGAAGCAGGCTTACTGGTTGGAAGAGATGGCCTTGCCCCCGAGGAAGAGTCTGTCACAGTGGATGTATCTGCCACTGACCTTCTAGTGAAGGTATGCTGGGCAACTAAAAACACGATCTATCGATCGTAATTCTATTAGTGGATCTTGCGCTATATAAAGAACTTAATACATTAATTCTAATCTTTTCTGTCCGGTTTCGTGGTGTGTGGGTGTTGCAGGAGGTGGATGAATCTGGAGCCGAGGTGTTCACTGTTCTCCTTCCATCGGGCACGCCCCTCCCTGCCCGCAGACATCACATCCTGAGTGGAGGGGGAAAACTGTCCTCCCTCTGTCTGGAGATTTACCAGAGATTTGTCACGGAGCAGCCAGAAAAACTAGCTAAGGTATAGAAAAACACTGGATCAAATGTCAAACAACATACACTTCCTGATTTTGTTTGAGCGCCCAGTAGCACCCTCAAGTTCTCTTCAAGTTTCCTCCGAGTTCACTGTTGATGTTTTTAAACTCACATGTCAACTGTGTTACGTTTATTAAAAACATAAAAATAATTGAGCTGGGAGGAAAATCCTAGGATTTGGGGGCCCCACTGGGCACTTTAACAAGTTCACATAGGTTAAACATTCCTGCTATTTCATATATGTATATAGGTGCCATGGTGTTATGTGCAAAAGGTCAGGTAAAGTAGAATATAGATCAGAGGGGTAGTGTCGTGTGGTTAAACAGCTTTGCTAATCACGATGAAGGAGAGATGACGTCTTCAGAATAGTGTTTATTTCGTTAACGAAAATTATGACAAAATATATTCCCCAAATCTCCATACATGATGGCAAGAGCGTGGTTTGGTCGGGAAAAACCCATCAAGACGCAACCCACAGAAACTGAGGTAATGATAAGATGTTTAATAATGTTTCTTTACTTTTTAACTTATATTAAATTAAGTCAACTAAATTTACAAAAGACAGTGGTAAAATATGCTGGGCAGTAGCCAGTTATCTAGTACTTAGCTTCTGTTTATTAATATTTTCTTTCCAAATATATGTATGCAGTGTACAAACTATTATAAACACTGACTATAACAGTCTGTAACACAGCCTAGTATGACAATACCACTAAGGCCTAAATAAATGACAATCAAATCAACACCTCTCTGTTACTGTCTGTTGCTGACGGTCTTTAGGTGTCCATTGTTAAGACAGCATGTTCCATTTATCCAGGGGCCTCATTTGTTGAATCGTGTTGGTTCACGCAGTATGCAAATCAGAAGATGTTTCAGGTCTGCATGTATGGATGCTGAAATGAATATTGAATCAGACCAGACACCCTCTCTGCAATAGCTGGCAAAATTAACACTATAGAAAACACTATTGTTGTCTCTTCCAGATTAAAGAAGGTCTGAGTTGATAAAAATGTTGATACACTCATTTAACTGCCTTGAGTTATTATTGTGTGCTCAAAGCAAAGAGCTTAAAGAGCAGCAGTGAGTGGGGCAGTGCATGCTTTGCAGCCTTTTTTTGCCCCGGGGATGTCTCTCAGGTTACATACAGGTTGCCCTACATTGTTGGCAGAGGTTGTATGCAGTGTGAAAGGAATACCTGCAGACTATTCAGGGCTGAAAAAGTACTTCCACCTCCTCTAAATTTTTTTCGAATAAAAAACAAAACAAAAAAACAATAAAGCTCAGTGGACTTTGTAGTAAAGATGCAAGTACATTATTCAGCTTTCCTTTCAAGGAAACTAAACATGATTTTTAATTATGGATACTGCATTAAAAATACAGCAGACGTTAACATGGAATTTAAAAAAATATATATATTTTAATGTTTTTGCTATACTATTAAAATGGAAAACGCAATAACAAATTATTTCATCATAATTTCTTAAGTGCTTGATTGATTTAAATGTAACAAACTAGAAATATAGGTTAAATATTTTTATAAGAGAAAGTACAGTTGGTTTTCACTGAGACACTATGAGAGCGGTGAGAGCCAACCGAAACAGTAAAGGGCAGGACAGCTAAACAATGAGCTCTGTAAAGCCGGGGGGAGCTGCAGATTCAGTTGCTCAAGCACACCATTCACACAGATAAGATTAAGGAAACAAACACACAGAGGGAGAGAGACAAGGACAACATGCACATAAGGTAGAGAGAGAGGATCCTGTCTTCTGATCAAAAGTTAGATAGCTAACTACTGTCAGTATCAATGCAATAAAACAGCAATCTAGATACCTGGGTACTGGTAATGATTTTAAAACAGAATTTTAACTGACATAGGCATCACTAAAGAATGGACAGCAAATTATTCCCTGTAAATCTAGGAAATACTGTAAATTGTAAATGGCAAAATATTGTAGCAGTTTTACAAACCCTTATTGAGTTTGTTTTGTATTGTTTTTGGCTGGTATGGTTCACATTCTGTCTCTAATTTCTAAAAAAAACAACAAAAAAACAAGAAATAATTAATTATTATTAATAATTGAAATTAACCTTTTTATCTGCATGTGTGTGTGTATGTATGTATTTGTGTGTATAATGTATAGATTATCTTGAGAAACCTGCAGCCGAAAGAGGAGAACCACGACATCGACACTGTGGTGACTATGAAAAGGTATCCACCCTTCCAGGATCAGCACATTGGCCATTTGATGTGACTGCTTGTATAGCTTTATTTCTATATGTTGCAGGGATGGCTCTGTTCATGTTTCCTGTGTAGAACAGAGCACTGGAAGGCCAGAGGTCATCACCATAGCAGCTGTATCATGAAGCCACTGATCTGCAGTCCAAACCACACACCAGCACACACTGTCAGTGCAATGTTTTGTTTTGTTTTGTTTTTTTCTCACTCAATAAACATAATCAAACCCAACTATATGCCCAGATTTATTACCTTCTGGATTTCTATACAATCATGGAATAATGCAGAATGCACCATCTTAAAATACTATTTATAAGCTCCTTAGAATCCTCAACTTTGTTGTTCACCATGATAACTGACTGAAAAAGTATCTACCATAAATTCTCACATGAGATTTAATGTTGATGATGCTCATGAAACATTTACTTTATTTTAAAAAAAAGCACGCTTCTAGTATCTTATTTTAAGTCTAGAATTCAAAGTCTCTGCACACGTCACGTCATCATAGCAAATGCAAAAGGAGAATGATAAACATTAGAAAAGAAGACTTCATATATTTATTATTGCAAACCACTACACTTCACCACAGTCTATCTCAATACAGCACTCACATGCCCATATGTACATTAAAAGAGTTGTTGGTCGTTTTGATCGTTGCTCCTGTCCGTACTGGCTAAGAAGTGATCCCTTCCTAACACGACTTTGTAAGAGATGGGGGATTTTGAGCGCCTAGTAACTCTTTCAGTGTATATTTGGTATGTAAGTGAGTACTGTAGTAAGACAAACTTCAAATAGTGTAAACCTATCCTTTACTAGCTGAACTTTAGGCCTCAGGGCATCAACAGACCATCATATGTAATTTGATTCATCAGTTATGATGCTCTGATGATTCAGGTTGAAAAGTGCAGTGTCTTGCAACAGCAGTGTTTGCACGGAGTCTTAGTATCTCCTCTGTAGAAATGACAAAACATTGTATCCATGTTTCTTGAAATGTTTTATATGGTATTACTATATTTAAACATGATATGCGTGATACAGGAGTCTATCATAACATGTATTACACTCATTCCATCCTGTCCATACTCAGCTCATGTTTGTCCACACTGTCACAGTCTTTGGGTTTCAGTAGCACTTCAGTCATGATAGGAGTGAACATACCTGTATATCAGTTAACATCCCATACCCTGCAGATAGAACACAACAAAAACTACAGCTTTATCCGTGTAGTTTCTAATCGTAGCCTTTCCATTCCAACATGTTGATATTTCCGGTTTAAGTTCAACACAGCCTCCATAATTTTCTGGCCTTCAGCATCCATGCTCTGGAACAATGCGACACTTAAGGATCTTCAGGTAGTTCTGGACCTTATTGGAGTCTCGGCGAAAGCAGTAGAGGAGGTCATAGTCTTTCATCAGGTGCCACTCAGCACTGTCAGATGGCAACGAAGCCTCAGGAGAAGCCAGGCTGCTGACAGAGTTACTTATTATCCCCAACATCTGCATCTGGAGCAGAGAGGACACACATAAGCTTTGCACAATTATAACAAACCCGTTTACAAGAATGAAGCCATAACAGTGTTTCTGAGTACACAGAAATCCTGAAGATCAATAGGTACATGCATGCAGAGGTGTTCCTGTTTTTTTTAGCCCACCCTCATTGATTTAAATGTGGTGGACAAAATCATAGAAACACCTGTCAGTATGAGTCACCCTTTTGATTTGTAGAAGAGATATTTTTGGAGGTCTTGTTTTTATTTTTTTCATTCATTCATTCATTCATTGTTTATTTCACCCATTTTAGTGTACTAACATAATTGACTTATACTAACTTGCAATAACTGTCATTTTCTTACAAAGAAATTATAAAACTAGAATATAACATTTCTGTATATACAAAGTTTGTGGAGTCTGCAAAAAATGTAAACAAAAGACGTCAGCTTACCATACATGTTACTCATTAAGTTCGTGACATACTTCATACCGTCTATTTCAAGACATGTTGGAAACGGTTCTGAACATATGATGTCATTAGTATGTAATTCTCTGTCAACCTCAGTTAAATTACTGTTTATGTGTTGTTCTTTGTTATCTATGTTATTAAATTATACTCTATATTGTTATATGAATCTGAGGGTGAAAGGGGCATTTTGGATTTGTTGTGTGATGTAATGACTTTGTTTTTTCATTTAATAAGATCACTGAAAAAAGACTACATCCCTGGAAGCTACATTAGACGGCAGCTCCACGCATCTACTACACATAATGCCAAATTTTGATTACCATTTTATTTGAGGTAGGATGCAACATCACAGAATTGTTGCAACTTTGGGTTTAAAACTTTTTGTTTTCACCTTTATTTATTCAGGGTGGAGTTTCAGGAACACACTGATCACATTCACACAGTTACACCTGAAAGTCATCCAGTACAACCACAGTCTGATCTGCTGGCCAATGAGCAGCTCCACTGGAGCAGTTCAAGAGCACCTCAGTGCTGCTTCTCTAACAACTAGGCCACCACTGCCCCCAAAGTCTAAAACTTTTTGGGTCCTAATATCTTTGAAGCAGGAACCTGGAATTAACTCTACACTTAAAGCAAGTACTGTAACTGGGTGCTACAAGGCTCATGTAAACTACCTCCCACACCATTTCACTTTGGCATTTTATAAGACATACAGTACCTTCTCAGCCACTTTCTCTACACCTTTGCGTAGCTCGTGCACCATGTCACTCATCTCAAGAGCTTTATTGGAGCTGAAGTTGTTGAAGTCGTGGTGAGCTATGCTCTGGTGGAAATGCCACAGAGGATCCCTCCATGCCACCAAGAGCTTCAGAATCACCTCCATCAGCTCCTCTCTCTACAGTGACAACAGTGTGGACCCATTATACATTTAAAAGTCAGTTCAAACTCAAGCCATCCTTCAGAAGTCATCACAGTTGTGTGTAGTTAGGATGAAATTTGTATCACTAAAAGTCATTGGAAGTTTGGGATGATGCAAAAATAAAAGTAAAGGGACACAACAGAAAAAAATAATATGAAGAAACATACATAATGCATGTAAACATTAGGAGATATAAACAACATACATTATGAAATTTTTCCAGCATCCATGTATAGGTACAAGGAAGGGAAATGCTGAGAAAGGATTAGAGAACTCTACATTTTTATTGTAAATATGATGTGGACAATGCATGCCAATGAAAGAAAATAGCTTTTATAAAGGTTAATTCACCGCCATTCTCTGAGCGTTCTCCTTGCCATTTGGGGTGAGGATGGTGGAGGTGTGACAGTTGCGACTGACCCGGCCAATCTGATTCTTACTGGGCAGGAAGTACTGCTCCTGACAGGACAAACATGAACGAAAGAATGAAATGTCAGAGGTCAGGTGTTATCTAAATGTCAACTGTGGCTAGAGTACAGAAGTGATGAATGAAATAGTAGAATGGTCTGCTATTGCAAATAATCACAAATGATTAAGGATATACGGTATATCTCTGTGTGTGTGTGTGTGTGTGTGTGTGAGAGTGTGTGTGTGTACACTCAGTTGCCAGTTTATTAGGTATACCTAGCTAAAACTAATGCAGTCTAATACAACAGTTCTACAATAAATCCTATCTTCATGAAGGTTTTAATGTTCAGTTTTGAACATTGAACTACAATGCGTTATACTGACAGGTGTTTCTATTATTTTGTCCGCATCATTTATATTAATGAGGGTGGGCTAAATACAGCATAATACATAATGAATGAACACACACACATACTCATCCTTAGCATATGTATATATAGCTTTAAATGTTTTAGGAACATCTACACAATTTCTCTAGTTTAAGCTAGAATTTCTATATAGTCCAAATAACACATTTGTTTTGACCAAACATAAATATCACCATTACAAAATCAAACTTATTCATTAAACATCATGAGAAAAGCATTGTCAGAAAATTGCTTGAGAAGACTCACAAACTTGGAGTGAAGGTCATTCGAAATGCCGTGCATCCTGGCTGAGTGTTGGATGACCCGGTCAAACAGGTTAGCCAGGGAGAGGACATGGCACCCAGCTTGGGCATTGGTACAGATGGGTGCTGCACCCATGCTGGTCAGTCTGCTGCAGAACAACAGACAGACGAACACCACCCACACAACAGACACTAGGAGAGACCAAAGACCAACGGAAGAACAAAAGAACTAGATAAAACAAAACTGAAAAAAATTATCCAAAACATACAGCAAGTCTCAACCAGAATCATATCTTATTCTTAAGAATCTGGTATAACTGAGATAAGGTCATGTCCTATGAAAAGTGTGTATGTGTGTTTTTAAGATGTTTGAGTCAGGATAAAAAATCTGAATGAAATAAAGAGACAAAATCATAATGGAGTGGTGGTTTAGGGAAAATGCAGAGGTGAATAGGAAGTGAACAGGATGGCATGCAGAAAGAAGACTGTCAGTTCTTCCTTTAGGTTCCTTTAAAGTTCTGAAATAGCTACCTGATCTGATGTTTCCAGGCATCCTGCAGGGTGCAGAGAGGCTCCTGTCTCAGAGCAGAGGGTGCAGAAGCTTTTCTATTCAAAGACCCCCGCAGCTTCATATGAGGGTCTCTCACTGACCATTTCCCTCTTACACTTTAATATCAAAGAGAAAGAGAGGGAGGGAGGAGGAGAGAGAGACAGAGGGTGGGGGCAGGGAAGGGTAAAACATTTACAATGATTATCAGCTCCTGTGAGCCAGACATAAGCACTACATCATAAAGTACTGTAGTGCTTACAGTGTCTATATATATATATATATATATATAACGGAAAATTGATATTCACATATTATTCATGCAAAATGTTATTTATTTATTTAAGGACAATGCACATTTCTGTAAATGTGCCAGTGTGTGCCAGGAAGTTAATTTTCATCTGCAGTCCTTTGTCAAGATGTTCTATAACAGTTTTTCAGTATCTAATAATAATTATTATTATCTCAGTAAAATAACTTGTACTTAAGCAGTCCTTCGAGTGCTAACGTCCTATGCCTATGTCCTGCATTTGTGTGTGTGTGTGTATGGACTGAAGTAACCTAAGGCGGTCTGCAAGAGTGATGACATCATCAACCTAGGACGTCATTTCAACAAAGCATCATTGGACTATTTGTCCAACACATTTTGGTAGTTGACACTCAGCAGGCATCTCCAGTACCTATTATTAATGTCTGCATGCCTTCCAGCTGGAGAACAGATATACAGCCTATTAAAAGGTCATTTAGAGCATTCCAGGCACTAATAGGAAGAGAAGAGTAAGCTGATGAGTGAGCTTTCTAGGAGCTCAGAACGACACCATAGGGCAGCAGTAAATGAATGTCATGTTGTTTAGAAAGTCAGTTGAATGACGTCAAGTAATTGTAGCCTGGATCAGTTCCTCTTTGTTGTAGACAGTTGACTCACCTTTCTATGTGATGGTCTATGGCATGGCTAATAGAAGTTGGCTTACTTGGCTAATAGAAACATAGTAAGAAAACAGAAAAGGTTATGATTCCTAAGACAATGTTCGTGCTTGATTTATTTTGAAAAGTAAGAAATTTAAACCTTAGAAATCTTTGAAAATATAGAAAGCCTTGTAATTTATAGAATAAAAGTAAATACTAATACTAGAAGTAGATGTTTTGAAATTTTCAGCAGTAGCAGTGGTAGCAGCAGTGGTGACAGTAATAGCTTTAACAATACTAGTTGTATTAGCTGTATTAGTTGGTTAGTTAATATTATGTGTTGCAGTAGTGAATGTAGTGGTAATAGTAACACAAAGTAACAAGCCTAAAAGTCTGGAATCATGCTAGTGACCAGGTAAGACTGGAATGATGAAAAGTGAAGAGATAACTTGTTGCTGTTCTTATCACTAGTGGGGTGGGCCGCCTGAAAGTGGTGCCCAAAGAAAAAATATATGTTCTGTATGGTGGTCATTTTAAGTTATCTCAGACTTGCATGTTCAGATCTGGCTCATTCTTTTTTCCAAATTTTCAATGCTTTACTGATGGCAGTGTACTGTCACTGTCACGGTCATTACCTCAGCTGAAATTACTCATGCATGCTTTTCAAAAAAACATAGATAAAACTGACATGTCATTGATTGAATTGATAGCTTGCCAAATTATTATTTATATTGCTATCTGTCTAATAAATCTTAGTAATTTTTGTTTTTTTACCAAAACAAATTATTTTCCTAATTACTTCTAGTGGCATCTATCTACATGAAAGATAGTTTTGGTGTCATTTGTCCAGGTTTTATATCTGTCTCAGAGCCTCCAGCCCAATACAATGGTGATGTTGCAGCATAGTCACTTGACTTGACTCGCCTGAAATACTGTACAGTACCTCTGCTAACATCTAACATCATACATTATAACGCCACCCTTCTGACACCTCTTCAAAACAAAAATTTGCAAATAATAATATGACAACAAAACATCTGGTATTACCATTTAATATATTAATTATATATATAAATTAGAGAGAGCGAGGTTTTGAGGGGTTTGGGGGAATTCTATGTGGTCTCTGTTTTTTTTTTAATAGTAGAATAGTAATTGTAGTGTTAATATTAATAAATTAGTAATAATAGGAATGACAGCTATAGTAACAGAGCCAATAACAACAACTGTAGTAGCAGCAGGTGGCCCACAACCACAGATCCAGTCTCTGCAGCTACAGAGGCAGAAATACCTGCTGAAAGTGACAGAAGGAGAGAGGAGAGAAACGAGAAAGCACAAAACTACGGGAGAGAGAAGATGTTGAGTTGGTAACATGCAGTAATGGGATAAAAATGCATACAGATGGAGAGGGAGAGAAGGAGAGAGGAAAGAGGTGCATCATGGGAAGTCTCCCGGCAGTCTAGGGCTATAGTAGCATAACTAAGGGATGGTTCAGGACTCACCCAAGCCAGCCATAACGAGAAGCTTTATCAAAGAGGAAAGTCTTAAGCCTACTCTTAAATGTGGAGATGGTGTCTGCCTCCCAAACCCAAACTGGGATCTGATTCCACAGGAGAGGAGCTTGATAACTGAAGGCTCTGGATCCCGGTCTACTTTTAGAGAATCTAGGAACCACGAGTAACCCTGCATCCTGGGAGTGCAGTGTTCTAGTCGGATGATATGGTATTATGAGATCTTTAAGATACGATGGTGCCAGAACATTAAGAGCTTTCTAGGTGAGGAGAAGGATTTTAAATTCTGTTCTGGATTTTACAGGGAGCCAGTGCAGAGAAGCTAATATTGGAGAGATATGATCTTATTTCCCTAGTTCTTGTAAGTACACGTGCCGCAGCATTCTGGATCAACTGGAGAGTCTTAAGGGACTTATTTGGGCAGCCGGATAATAAGGAATTGCAGTAGTCCAGCCTAAAAGTAACAAATGCATGCACTAATTTTTCTGCATCATTTTCAGACAGGATGTGCCTGATTTTTGCAATATTACGTAGATGAAAAGATAACTCAGAGGTTCCTTACGGTGCTGCTGAAGGCCAGGGCAATGCCATCTAGAGTAACTATATCTTTAGATAATGTGTCTCAGAGGTGTTTGGGACCAAGTATAATAACTTCAGTTTTACCAAAACAGGCTGACATCCTGCACAAACTCATGAGAAAAAATTAGGACATCCCATGATATATTTAGTTATTTTTTAAGAACTAAATATATCAAGATTTCAGTATTTGATCTTCTTTCAAACAATATCTGTAGATAAAAGTGATGTAATTGAACCAAAAACAATTAAAATTTTACTTTGTTACAATATATTTAACAAAAAATGAACAAAGATGCCAGTTTCTACTGAGGAAAAGTTACACACCTTACACCCTATACCCTAATAGCTTGTATTGCCCCCTTTGGCTGAAATAACCTCAATTAGACATTTCCTATAACTGTCTATCAGTCTCTGACAAGCGTGTAGGAGAAACTACAGTTGTTCACATAATCGCAAAAAACGCAAAGTTAGTGTAACAAACAAAAGCTAAGAGTGTGTGTGTGTGTTTGGGGGGGAGGGTGTTAATGGGGGACATCCCTGTCCTCCTGTAGGCCTACACTTTTATATGACCTAATAAATAGAGACTGTAAGCATTGAATTAAATGATAAAATCCTAAGACTATTTAATGTTGCTGCTATTCAAGTGTAAATTATATCATAATTTTAAATAAAACATACAAAATAAGGCGGAATCTAAATATAGGCCCAATAGGCAGAATAAGAAAAAGATCTGTTTAAAATAAGAATATTTGGGGTAGTGACAACAATACGCTGCCGTAGGTGTACACGCATGTTTCATTCAATGAAAGTTTCAGTGATGCCTAGAGGCTGGTGCTCCACGTGACTCTCCTGCACAATCACACACACACACACACTCACATATGCACTGGGGAACATAGTGTTGTTGGGCAGACAGTCTCGTGTTGTCATATTCAGGCTGACCTGCAGAGTAACAGGGTGACTGTTACAGCCGTACATGCCCACAGGCCAGCACCCTCGCAGGCTTTGGCCTTTCACTCAATTTTTTACAGCACAAGAACTTCTCCTTTGACGACTGACTGGCAACTGAAGCTACCATATTGAAAAATACAGTAGTTTTGTTCATAATTGATACCTTCAGTAGTGTAATTTAGCACTGTCATTCACATGCACTGGTATCGTGTAATATATTTAATTGTCATAGTTAATTCAGTATAGTGTTTGTCAGATGAGATTAATTTTAAGAATTCCCACATTTAAATGACAGCTGGCTTGTCACTCTGCCTTCGAGTGTAGCCATTCGGATAAACTATAGACACATTGCCTTCTGACATGAACTACTTCTTTTCTAGCATAACCCAGCCCTTATAGCTTTTACTGTACCAGCCACTAGAGGTGTTCCGTACGAACAAATCTTCCATCACAGAATTTTCAAACTGAACTGACTACAGGGCCATATGTGAGCTAGGAAGTCAACTAGGGTGCCACCAGCAGGAGGGGCCCCAAAGAGAAAGACATTTTTTGCAATTCATTTAAAAATGGGTTTTTAATTAACTTTAGACACCCAATTGACTTGTAAAAGTCAAACTCATGCCAATGCTAGCATTACCTTGGTAAATAAGCCCTATGTTGCAATGCAATATACACCTGATTTTGATAGGAGACTGCAGGCAGACTCTGTATGGAGACACTGGGAGCTGTGCTGACACTCGCTTTCATATTGAAACTACTCGCTGACGCTTATTATGTGACCCACACAGATTGGTTTCTCACACCACTGCGTAAGAATCACAGGCATTGAAACACATACATGGATGTTCCTTGCAAACATGTTGTGAACTTCAGAGCCACAAAGAAATGAGCTGCAGCAAGTAGTCTCAATTAATGATACGACAGCGAGTGTGTAAATGATGCGTGAATATCTTCTTTGAGTTGTAAAAATTTATGTTTTGTAGGTGAACCATACCTCTAAGGCTGCATCCAAACAAAGTTTCATTTAAAAACGGCGTTTTAAAATGAAAACTATTTCTGTCCAGATGACTGTTTCAGAAATAATCTCCATCCATACTTACACGCCTGAAAACGCATATCACATAACCATTCACGTACACTGGGCATGCACATGCCGGTGTAAACAGGAAGCAGGACAAAAATAATGAGGCAGAGAAACGTGACTGCTCTTCACAAAATCCTCCCAGCTTTTAAAGAGCTCATAATATCTTATTACCCTACTAGAACACTGCGCTCCCAGAATGCAGGATTACTTGTGGTTCCTAGAGTCTCCAAAAGTTATCAAGCTCCACTCCTGTGGAATCAGATCCCAGTTTGGGAGGCAGACACCATCTCCACATTTAAGAGTAGGCTTAAGACTTTCCTCTTTGATAAAGCTTAGTTATGCTGCTATAGGCCTAGACTGCCGGTAGACTTCCCATGATGGTAAATGGACTGTACTTGTATAACGGCTTTCTAGTCTTCCTAGTCTAAGCTTCACACACTACATATCACATTCACCCCCTTCACACACAGATGGCATGCTAACTTCTCATCAGTCCAAAGAAATTAACTAATCATTCACACACCGAGGGCTATGCCTTGGGGTTCAGTGTCTTGCCCAAGGACACTTCGACATGTGGGCTGGGCTGACCACTAAGCCACATCCACCCCGCACTGAGCTCCTCTCTCTCTCCATCTGTATGCATTCTTATCTACATTTTCTCTCTCCTGTAGTTTGTGCTTTCTCGTCTCTCTCCCTCTGTCACTTTCAGCACGTATTTCTGCCTCCGGAGCTGCAGAGTCTGGATTTATGATTGCAAGGCATCCTCTGTTCCTGCTTGACAATCTCTACTACAATTATTATTATTAGTCTTACTACTATTATTATTACATTATTATTCCTGTCATTATTATTACTATTATTATTTTATTAATATTTATATTACCACTATCATTCTGGTCTGGTTCTGCTCTAGGTTTCTGCCTATTAAAAGGACGTTTTTCCTTGCCACTGTTGCCAAGTACTTGCTCATGGTGGGATTTGTTGGGTCTCTGTAAATAATATTAAAAAGAATACGGTCTAGACCTGCTCTATAGGACAAGTGCAATGAGATAACTTCTGTTATGAATTGGCGCTATATAATAATATATAATTGAATTGAATTGTATCAATGTGAATGTGTTTGTTCCTTATGGTGGGTGCTAGGGAGTGAAAAGAAATACACACACTTCTTGCGACAGCACGCTCCCCATGCACAGCAGTGACCCCCTAGAAATAATTACTATACATTTGCCATAGCTGTTTCACCTGCTCAAGCATATTTTGATCTGGTGGCAAATCCTTCATATCTCTGCTTGTCCCCGATCCAAGTCACTATTTAGTTTCACTTGCTGCAGCCTGTAAGTGTGCTACTTCCTGTAAGTGTCCAGAGCAGCAAGTAAGATTAAGAATGGTTTCTAGTGGTGATGTTATTATGTAATTTAAAAAAATTAAAATCATTAAGTTAAGTTACCTTATATTATTTCTGTGTTTTCCCTTACATACAGGTGGAGAAGGAATGCCCTATAGGTGTCATACCATCACGAGCCTCCAGAACAATTTCAGTGCTCCTTGTCATAAATTCTCCGAGTGTATGGAACTCGACTGGAGGGATGAACAGCATTCTTTTAAAAGATATTCCCTCATTTGGTGATGGTGATGGTGGTGGACAGAACTGTCTAATCCAAAATCTCTCATAGGTGTTCAGTTGAGTTGAGATGTGGTGACTGAAGGCCAAAGCAGATGATTTATGTGATTTTCATACTCATCAGTTCATTCAGTGAGCCTTTGTGCCCTGTATTTATGTGTTCATAACACATGCACCATTGTCAAAAAGTGATATTTTAGGTCAGTCATCATCACTAACAATAGTTTATGGCACTAATCAAATAACACTTGTAAAAGTGCCTCATAATAAAGGCCATCAGAACATGATGAAACATAATAAAACACCAAAAACACAATAAATCTAAGCACACACAAAAATAAAGTTTGACTAGCCTGAAAGATTCCCTCCAGACATGGTATAAGACATCAAAATTCTCTGCTTGGAATAAGACCTTGTGTCTGAATTAATTATGTAGTTAAAAATTCTTAAAATGATATCTACTTCTTCTCTATCATTGAAAAATGAAAATATTTCATATTCATTTCAAAGGTTTAATTGCTGGACACAAGATGTCTCCTACTTCAGTGAAAAGTCCATTCTCAGTGTATATGCATTGGAGGCTTCAAGTTTCCACATTACACTTGTGTAAGTTGCACACTGGACCACTATTGGCTTCAAACTTGTGTTGTCACAAAATCATGTTCATATGTACATTTCTTAAACTCAGATTTAAGGAAGCACAGTGAAACATTCTCCCTTCATCAGATAAAGGTGAAAACAGCCTTCTAGTATCAAAGTCTTTACATACATCATTCTGCACAACGAAGCTCAAACATCCCAGTGAAGGAATAATAAGTAAAATACATTTTTAAGAGCAGGAGGACTTTAAAGATGAACATTACAAATTAGATTTGCAACTGTGGTACACTGGTCTGAGGTGCACTCCACACATTCTTCTTTTATAAATACCAGTTTATGTGTGGGGAATTGTCATAGTTAGCCACTATGCCCCCTGATCCTCTTGTACTCTTTTGTATCTGCCCTCCCTTGTGTTTCTTGGCTGTCCCCTGTCTGTTGTTGTCTGTAAGTGTGTGTTCTGGCTGGCTCTCCGATCTCCCGGCTGCGGTTGATTACCGGCACACCTGTTCTCCATCATCTATCACAACAGTTTATCTACTGGGCTCATCCACACTTCCTGCGCCAGATCGTCTTCATACCCGTGTATGCACAACGTGAAACGGCCTCCGCACGTAAGCAAACGGTTTTAGTGCTTAAATACTTACCTTGATGGTAACCTCGTCTGTCTCTGTCACAGATCTACGCCTTGTCGGTAATCTCCGTTCCAGTCATTCCCCGGATCCCCGAGACTTCCACTCCACGCCAGCGGTCACGACGCTCCTGTTCCCCCGACTCCCGGACTTCAGTACCAGGTTTCACGGACCCATCGCCAGGTCAGCCCAGCCTGCCGCCACACCAGCCAGCCCAGAACCAGTCCCCGTCGTCTCCGCTCAAAGAGCCGCCACTCGGCCTCGGTCCTGGTCCCGTCGAGTCCACGGAACGAGCACGAACAACGCCGGACACTACATATCTCCTTGACGACAACAATAAAACTGTTCGAGCCCTTATCTGCTCTGTCCGTGTGTCCTGCTTTTGGGTCCCCAGTTCGGCCTCCCGACAAGAATGACATATAACCAGCTACTTCATTAGTCAGAATTAAATTAATCTATAATTAAAATTATATGCAAAGAAGAACTTCTATTCTTTCCAACACTACAGTTGTTATTGCTACCTCACTACTGCTGCTGCTTCTGCTATTTTTATTACTACGGTGTGTTACTACAGCTTCCTCTTCCTCCTCCTCTTTCCTACCACTACCAACAGAAGACCATTATGATACACTGAAAACTTTGATAATGTCTTGACAACACAGGCTGTTCTCCCTGCAGCGCTGAGCGGTGTATTAATATCGGTCTGGATTGGTGAGTGTTGCTGCTGTTTAGGTGGTGACCTTGTTGACTCTGAGAAGTCTGCTCTCACATTCTTCACATTTCCCACAGTCATCCTCAAACCCCCCTTCTACAAACTTCTACAAACTTTTCTTAGAGGCAGAGCTGCTCTGGATGCACACATCATCGTATTGGCTCAATTAAAACTTAATGGGTACTAAATGTTTTTGGCTCAATTACCCTGTTAAAAAAAAAAATAAAGACTTCATATTCTGAAGCCTAGCACGCTACTAACTAAAAATGTAATCTAGCCTTGTTACATTGTTAAACAGACTGGTTGTTGATTACAAAATCTCTAATGTGTGTACACGTGACAGAAATGCACTGAGAAATTAAATGTTACAGAAACATTGTTTGACAAGAATGTAAACATGGGGGTCACCTTCAGTGCTAAACAGGAGATTAGCAACTTGGGTAGCAGGTGCCCCAGTTCAATATTATCAAGATTTAAGGTCATATATTGCCATCATCAACATAGTCATGACATGGTAAAAACATAAAATGACTATTGTCAAACAATGTGTTTACATGCACATTAGTGAGAAAGGAGCCAGGGTTTGAACTTCTCTCTCAAACTCTCTCTTTTCATTCTTGACACAAGTCTATCACAAGGGTGACTGTCTGAAAATGTACGCCATAACAGATTTGTACAGATTTAACAAACGAGATATAACATGTTCATCAGTGAGCTGTAGAGGTGTTGATAGGCAGATTTTGTTACCTTTGTTGTAGCTGTTTCTCTACTCTTTTCAGTTTAAAATTCCCTATTTATTGATATGCATTCATACTTCTATTACTGCTGTGCACACCAGAGGAGTGCAGTATCCACCATCGCATAATCATCTTAATAAGCTACACTTGACAGTACTATTACTTATTACTTATATTATTACATTGTATTATTATACCGTTAATACTTATAATCATAATTATTTTAACTTACATATGTAAGTTAATTTACGTAACGTATTTAACTTACGTCATGTACATAACTTAACTTAACTGACATAACTAATGTACTTATTTGAACCAAAACCATGATCTTTTCCTAAACCTAACCAAGTAGTTTTGGTGCCTAAACCTGACCAAACTACAACCATTTCAACCACATGTTTATTGTTGTTACCATGACGACAAAGGTCACCTGACTATGAGGACGAATGTCACCTGACTATTGTTACCATGATAACGGTCACCTGACGAAGGCCACCTGACTTCGTCTTTTCCTGTAAGTCCTGTATGTTATTGAACATAATCTGTATTATAAAACATAGCTATCACCAAAAATGTGCCGTGGAATTAAAAATACAAGTTCAGCAAAAGATGGGGGCCTGAAACATAAAAAAATAAGACAACAATTTTCAAAATCCAAGTGTTAGCTTTCATCACGGTGTACAGTGCAGTGTCTTCTTAAAAGTTCCTAGCAAAGAGTTTCCTCCCTGTTGCATTGGATATGGACATCATATTTTTTAATCAATTTACTCCTACATTGATTGGTTGACAGGTGACAGGTCTGTATCCATGATTGTGAAATAAAATATTCATCAACACCTAGGAGTGTGAAAAGGAACTAGATTGGATGAAATTAGATTAGATTAAAACATTTACAATAAAATTATAAATAAAATTAAATAACAAATAAAAATTACTTTAAATTAAATTAATGAAAATGTAATTAAATAAAAATATTACATTACATTAGATTAAATAATTTAAATTAAATTAAGCTAAATCAATTGAATTAATGGAAACATATTAAATTATTAATTAAATTAATTCATTAAATTAAAATAGATAGATAAATAGACTTCATTAACAAATGTTTTAGATATTTTATACATTTTATATTATCTCACAAATTTCACACATGAAACAGTCAAATATTGACTTGTTGAACAAATTGAACTGAACAAATCTTCATCCTTTGGAGTAATTCCACATAGTCTACATGTAATCCTTTGATGGCCATGATATCAGCTTTATTTATTGATGTTTTTCATTTGGTGATTACTTAATGTACACTTAACCAGAAGAGTGCACAGAGTGCAGATCTCTGCCAGGCCTGCTATCACCAAGTGGCATATAAACAACACGCCAATGTCATAAATCATTTCACATGTTATCACAACTCCTTTTTTGCTTTTTGCGTGTCATTTCATGCCATTAAGTCTCTACTGACTTATATTGTGCAGAGACAATTTCAATGTCAAAGTGAAAATGCCAACAAAAGAATCCGCATGTAACACTAACATGACATACATTGTCCCTAGCGTAGAAGATGGGCGGATGATACCGAAGCTCTGAAGCTTGTTCCAGTCCTGTGAAGGGCACTGTTTCAATACATTGTGCCGGAGCTTGTGTCAAATGAATATCACATGACTGTTGACGTCTGACGCTTCAGACGTCATTGGTGCTTCGGAAAGCGCTTCATTCAGTTTGACACTTTTTTTTTCAGTTTTACAGCTAAATAAACTATGTGATCAGCACATTAGTGGGATAAGAAGAGAGGAGAATAATTGAGAAATATGGTGATGTACATTAGAAAACGAAATTGGAACGAAATTGGACTCAGGCTGGCCAAGCAAATGGGAAATCTGAGACTGTTATGTACATCTTTGCAGAGACCTGCTCTACCAACATCCCAGATCAAGTATTAAATGGACCGTGTTCTGAGCTGAAGAGCAGTCTCAACACTGTTTCCAGATGTCGAACATTTTATGTGAAGATAATAACCATATTATTATCTTCACTATCTTGTTGCTGCTGTCTTGCATTCCTCCAGACGTAAATTCAAAACATTCACTAAATTATTTCCTGAATGTATATGTGTATGTATATATGTAAATAACTGTAGGATATATATTTTGAGGATATATATGAAGGGACTACTAACTTAATTTTGGTGTACAACCTTGTGTTGTATAAATATATTACCTTGTACCTTGTATATTTAATGCAGTACTTATGAACAAAAGTGTACAGATTTAATTAAATAACACACAGGCTTCTTGGATGTTTTTTGCACACATATGAGACTAAACGTGTTAATATCAGCGAGGTGTGGTGGTGCTTCGGCCCAAGTCTTGAAGGGCTACTATAAGTTTTACAAGCCAGTGAGAGAGGTTTTTTTTGGGGGGGGGGCACAATGCAAATACCAGCTAGAATTTTAAATCAGTAATAATGTAATGGTAGTGGTAATATTAATAAGTTAATAATAATAGGAATGACAGTCATAGGAACAATAATGACAATAATAGAGCCAACAACAACAACTGTAGCAGCAGGAACACGGGGGTAGCAGGTGGCCCACAACCACAGATCCAGTCTCTGCAGCTCCGGAGGTACAAATACCTGCTGAAAGCGACAGAAGGAGAGAGAGAAACGAGAAAGCACAGAACTACGGGAGAGAGAAGTTGTCAATTTAGTAACATGTAGTAATGGGATAAAAATGCATACAGATGGAGAGGGAGAGAAAGAGAGAGGAAAAAGGTGCATCATGGGAAGTCTCCTGGCAGTCTAGGCCTATAGCAGCATAACTAAGGGATGGTTCGGGACTCACCCATGCCAGCCATAACGAGAAGCTTTATCAAAGAGGAAAGTCTTAAGCCTACTCTTAAATGTGGAGATTGTGTCTGCCTCCCACACCCAAACTGGGATCTGATTCCACAGGAGAGGAGCTTGATAACTGAAGGCTCTGGCACCCATTCTTCCGTTAATACATTCAGTTAAAGTCACAAAAGAACAAATTAATCTGTGGAGTCCCAGTGATCCCAACAAAACAAACAAGCAAACAAACCAGAAATCCTATTTGAGTTGTGCATCCATGAGTTTGAAGAAAGAAAACATAGTTTGTATTACTGTTTAGACAGGATTTTTCAACTCTGGAAGGTTGCGGCATTGCAACATTTGTTAGGTAAACAGTAGAATTACACTTTTCAAGGTGGAAAGTAATCCACCAGGATTGTGTGCTGGCACGTATTTGATTAGTCAACGAAGTATGTTGCTAGATGATGTCTCATTGTGAAGATTCCATCCAGGATCCAGTAACCAGACAGCTCTATGGATAGCAGTGTCTGTGGGACCAGCTGGTTGATCCACCACAACAACTATTGGATGGATTGCAATGAAATTTTCTACAGGGATTTATCACTTTGATGATTCTCTGACTCTTCATATAGCAACATTTTTGGTTTAAAATGAAACGAAACAATATGCAATTTTGACTTCAAAGATCTTTCCTCAAATCAGAACTATTAAATCATGCAATGGGAAAAGTCCCAGTTTCATACTATACACTGAAACTATTCACTAGAGCCCTGCAAGGGACAAAAACTCCAGCCTAAGTCTGCAATTTTTCGCCCCAAGCCCGAGCCCAGCCAGAGAATGTCACAATAGCACTCGCGCTCTCTCTGATACACGCAAAAAACACACGCACACATAACTTCTCCCTGATGCATGTACAACTGAACTGTCATGTGTAAGGCATGTGAATAATATGCATGTAATGCTCGTGAATAAAATGCGTGTAATGCATGTAAATAAAATGTGCATGTATAATATTTATAATATAATCAATATAACAATATTTCATACAGTTGCTTATGTGTGCTCTGCGCGTATATGGGCACAAAGAAAGGAAGCAAGGACGGGCTTGCAGACCTCTACTGTACAGTGTGTTAGTATGTAAGGCAAGGCAATTTTAGTTGTTTTGCATATTTCATTACAAGTAAACTGTGAAAGTGTTAGTGAGCTTTAAATTAAAATGTGCTTTACATTAAAATGCACACAATACCCAGTAACATAAGAGAGGAATGTAGAGGAATATAAAAATTTAAATACAAGAAAATGCAACCGTACCAAAAGAAGAAAAAAGAATAGTACATGTATATATCATGTATAAAATGCAAAGCTGCAGCAACACATGATTTACTGAAATGTAATCTTTTGTATGCACATCCATGGTGTGGAGGAACTTTGAGATGTTCTAGAAGCCTGGAAACCAGCAGATGGAGCCTTCTCCCTGCCAGCAGTGACACTGCTGAATAGAGTGCCTTATGAGAGATGGCTAGGTATTACTGTAAACAAAAGAAGAGAACCAACAACAAGTCCTGCTCAGTGCCTATTTGAAATGTTATTTTTGTAACTGATCATAAAATAAGAGGTGATAATCATGTTTGTACTTCCCATCACATCAGCAATGCTACATCACGTAAGGTTACTAAATGAATCTCATAGCAAAATGTTTTAGAAAATCTGGTTATGATCTAAACAATGTCAGAAGCCACTGTTAAATTTGATGAGATCCCTGCAAAACGTACCTCTTAGCGGCAATTTCTTTAGGGTGCTGACAAAGAGCCCTTGGGAGAGACTTCCATGTTGTAATGTGACCTCTGACCTCTGTGGGTGTGGTGGCTGGATTCCACTGCAAATCCATTGGAGTTCAACTGCACTGCTTTTAAGGTCACTGTTGTTTCTTTGCTATTGGCTTCCTCTGTATCTCCCACAGGAAATAAACATACCACTTTGTGACAGAAAACACAATTTGTGTCTGCACTACTGAGTAGAGGAGAATCACTGAGGGGTCAAAACATAATGGTGTACATTTGGTGTGCAGAGGTTTACTGTATGAATTCTCCTGTGTATCAACTTCCCCCACAAGACAAACTGAGCTTGTTGTTTCAGTGGAGAGAGAAGGCATATGAAGCTTCAATCAAAGCACTGACTTCATACACCACCCAACATAGGTCATAATATGACAGCTCTGGTCAAAGGTCACTGTGCAATTAAGTAGGGTCAGCTCTTTGCCACCAGACGGCAGCCTGACTTTGAGGCCAAATTAGAATAACATGGAAGCAATGAAGGTACTTGAGTGCATGACAGGCCAAGTAATGAATTCTAATTGGATATGACATCTAAATAGGACAAAAAGGCATGTTGTGATTGAAGAAGGATCAGTGTGTCCACAGGA
Source organism: Siniperca chuatsi (assembly GCF_020085105.1). Taxonomy (NCBI): domain Eukaryota; kingdom Metazoa; phylum Chordata; class Actinopteri; order Centrarchiformes; family Sinipercidae; genus Siniperca; species Siniperca chuatsi. Next base: position 23,090,824 of record NC_058064.1, on the reverse strand, counting down.
TTAGAGCTAACCTTCTTTGTTTTATTATCTTCTTTTTTAGAGGGGCAATAGAATCGAGTGTCGTTCACAGTGAGCCTGCAGCGCTATCAACTAGTTGGTCAATTTGGGAGTGGAAATGACCATGGAATTAGCATAGGAGTCCTCTGTTATATTGAGACATAGCACTGAGTTAAATGCAGATGGAATCGCTTCCTTAAATTTAACTACAGCACTATCAGATAGACATCTAGAGTAGAAGTTTTTCTCTAATGGTGTGTAGTCGAAATAGGGGTTCAAAAGTTATTAAATAATGGTCCGATAAAGAAGGATTCTGTGGAAAGACTTAAATGTTCAATTTCAATGCCATATACCAGAACAAGGTCGAGGGTGTGGTTAAAACAGTGAGTGGCTTCATGTACACTTTCACAGAAGCCAATCGAATCAAATAATGAGATACTAAGGCTATCATTTTTCAGAATTAAAGTATTTCTGAAATAATGAGATACTAGGGCTATCATTTTCAATGTCTACATGAATATTGAAATTGCCTACAATAATTACTTAATCTATTTTAAGGACTAAACTTGATGAAAACTTGAGAATTCAGATAAAAATTCAGAATATGGACCAGGAGCGCGGTAGACTATAACAAATAGAATTGGCTGTCGTGTTTTCCAGGTTGGGTGTGATAGACTAAGAACAAGGCTCAAAATAAGTTAGAATTCAGGGTTGATTAATAGGCTTGAGTCGAAGATGGCTGCAACTCCACCTCCTCGACCGGTGCCTCAAGGAATGTGAGTATTAATATGACTGAGTGGATTCATTTAGGCTAACAAGGCTTCATGACCCAGCCAGGTTTCAGTAAGACAAAATAAGTCAATATGATACTCTGATATTAAATCGTTCACTAGTACAGCTTTAGATGACAGAGACCTGATGTTTAAGAGTCCTCATTTAATTCTCCTATTATGTTGTGCTATTTCAGCTGTGCTAATTTTAGGTTTTTATGTATAACTCCTCTTCTGTTAACTTTTGATTTTATTAATTTAAGTGGTCGGGGGGCAGACACCGTCACTAAGGAGTTTTGGGTGGGTAACTGCTCTGGATGCGTGTAGGACTGCAACTCTGCCTCCTGGTCTCAACTCTGGGTTGTCTGGGTTTTGGTCTACTAATAAACTCAGCCAGATTTCTAATATGAGAGCTGCTCCATCCAAAGTGGGATGAATACCGTCTCTCCTAATAAGACCAGGTCTTCCCCAGAAAGTCTGCCAATTATCTACAAAGCCCACATCATTTGCTGGACACCACCTCAACAGCCAGTGGCGGAATGAAGACATGTGGCTAAGTATGTCATCACTGGTCAGATGTGACTATGATCTTTGGTGTCGCTAACTTCACGTTTCTCAAAATGGAGCTGCCAATAATAGAGTTGGTTTCTCAGCGGGTGTGTTGCTGAGTGGGGAGAACTTTATAGAAACGTGAACAGGTTGGTGGTGAACTGTGGGCTTCTGCTTAGGGCTATGCTTCCTTCGGACAGTCACCCAGCTGCCCTAACGGCTAACAGGAGCTACCTCTGGTCGGTCATTTTGTAAGAACTGCCAAGTGCTTTCTCGGCTTATTTGCCATTAAATAATATGTTAAATCTATAATTATCTGTCCTTTTCAAGAGTAGCAATTCATAATCTTGTTCAGAGAATTTACCTTCCAACTCTTGTAAATCTGACACAATTACATCATCTTGATGTTAATTAATGTGTGTTGTCCCTGATAAATAAACAAATACAATACAGTAGTGACACAGACACACACACACACACGATGCTCGATGGACAGACAGCAGATTGAAGGCTGTCTTTGTTGCTGATATCAGATCTGGTCTCCAGTAAGCTCCCATTGCTGGGCAGGCCCACACAGTCTGATGATGGCCACGTTCTGCCTGATTTTTGTAGCCAAACAGGTCTTCATGGAGCCAGGCTGGTCAGGGCAGGTCAGCAGGGTCCTGGGAATGAGACTTGCCTTCACCTGTTCCAAGCTCAACAGGTCCATTTACAATCGGAGTCACGGCAATATAAAACCTCAAAGACTATTAATAGACAAGAGTACCCTGGAGTTTACAAGACCCCCATACTCACCCGTTGTTTGTGTTCTGTCCACTAGAGAGAAAGGAAGAAGACATTAGACAAGGATCATCATTTGTCTGGATAAGCACATGCTCCCCCTCTGACATTCATACCCCCAAACACACCACACACACACACACACACACACACACACACACACACACACACACACACACACACACACGCTAGTCTCACTACAGCAACCTCTCACATGAGCTGAGTTGTGAGTCGGCTGCAGGAGCAAAATGTCGTCCAGGAAAGTGTGAGCATGAGGACAGAGAGTCTGTGTCTGCTGTGTTTAATTGGTTTGAGGACATCATTGTGGTGCGATGCCCTGAAAATCTGTTGGAAAATAATGTAATCTGAGAGTAGATAGAAATAAAAATCCTTAAACAAGTAGTCAATCAGTGTTTGGCAAAGGGCGTTTCAGCACTGTGCACCATAAATGCATCACATATGTGCTGGTGCTTTGACGGAGCCTGGAAGGAACATATCTGGAGGGGAAACAGTTAAAACTGACTTTGAGTGGTAAAGATGCTGCAGTCAAATTCAGATATTTTAGTGTGCTGTGGACAATTCTTCCTCCTGCTTTACCAAAAAACAAAACAAAACACCCAACAATAGATAAACGGACCAAGAATGTGTTCATTAAATTATCATTAGCTTAGCAAGTCTGGCATTATTCTATATTTTTCTTATAGTCAACAAATTCCATGAAAAGACCCAAACCAACAATGTGTTAGTCCGTCTCGCAGTACTTTCTGACTTGCCTACCCTGTCTGTGGCTCTCAGCTCTAAGCCCATTTGGTTCCTACTGAAGATGTAAATCTTTAAAAATATCACAAATATATATATATATATATATATATATATAGTTTTATTTTTTTAAAAAGGCTCAGTAATTTCCTAAAACAGCTGGAAAACAGGAGAAAATACTGCATTTGCTGGGGACTATTTTCAGTGGTGGATTAGTATCCATTCTAACCATTAACTCCTGTAAGTTTTTGAGGTTGAATATAAGACTTAAAGGATGTGTTAACATTGATGTTTTTGCTGCACCACTAGCTTTCAAAGCAGAATGTGTCTGTATTTGAATCATGTTGGTTATGTACTTCTTCTAACTCTGCTGCATTGGTATTGCTCTGCTTCATATTGTTATGGTTTGAGGCTTGTTGTGTAGTTATTTCCCATTTTATTTTGAAAAGCTTTTCCCCCCTCATGTGCCTGGTAGTTTAACTTCCTGTCTTTGTTTGCTTTTCCCGCCAGTCTTGATTGTTGTTGTCCTCTTGGCCTTGGCTGAGGGACTCGGTTCCCAAGTTCCTCACAGACTTCCTCTGTAACCCCAAGCCTCAGCCCCAGGTCCTCAGTCCTCCACCAACCAGCTATCTGCCAGCTCCAGTTCCTGAGACTGCTAGCCTTCAGCACACTGGCCTCCAACCTTCACCCCTGCCTGCTAGCATCCAGCCCGCTAGCTTCCTGTCTGCACCTTGGTCTGCAAGCCCCCAGACTGCACTCCAGTCTGCTAACCACCAGCCTTCACTCTGCCCTGCCTCCTGGTCACCCTCCAGACCTGCTTGGCTCTATAGTCCAGCCCTCGGGCTATCCGACTGAGGTTGTCTGCCCCACACCTGTGTCCAGCCCAAAGGTTCCTCTGCCCCTGTACTGAACTCTGGATTTCCTGCCTGCTCCTTTGGACTTGGTTGCCTGATTTGGACTACATTTACTGTTTTGACCCTTGCTTACCTGACCATCCCTGTAAGCCCTTTGTATATTTTCTTTTTATTAAATCATTGAACTATACCAGCTCTGTCTATATGACTGTGTGTGGGTCCAACCCCTGTAATTTCCTGTGTCTCCTGCTTGACATCTAAACGTGACACATATGATACAGATTCATGTTGTGCTCAGTTAAACCCACAGAAATGTATTTTCAGTGGTCTTGGAGGTCTAATATTTGCAATGATACCAAATATGTTAATCTGAATTTAGTGGAAATGTGTATAAAATTATACTCAACACATCTAGAATATTATCAATTGATGGAATGCTTAAGCCATAAAAAAAGGCATCTTTAAAATTCAAAATGCTCATCATTTAGCGTCAATGAAAAGTTTGAACCTGGAACAAACTGATACAAAACATGTAATACAGTGTGGAAAATAAGTGAATTAAAATTAATAAAAAATGTAATGGGAAATATAGAATATTTCACTCATGGCCACAGCACTGTCCACTTTGACTGTTGTATAAAAATGCATGTGTTAAAGTACACATGCACTTATATTTTAGTTCTTATTTAGTTTTACATTTTAGAAAAATATGATGTCTACTTTGAACACACATTTAAATGGGGCAAAAATACTTATTAGAGATGAAGTGTGTGTAAGAACTGGTTGGTTGCTGGATATTTCAATTTAAATGATTCAGCTGTTGGCAGGCTGCTGCTTTGAAAGCAGCTTAGCCAAGAAGCTCTTCCTGTCTCCCTCAGCTCTTTCTTTCTGCACTTGTTGCCTCTTTACACTCTCTTCAGAGGGAAGAATTGTCACTGTAAACAATGTGCAACACCCAATGAAGTTTAATTTAGATTAGCGATTAGTCCATTACAGTGATAGGAATGATGAGCTCCAAGATCTCTAATGCAACATGATTCAATTCAATTCAATTTTATTTATATAGCGCCAATTCATAACAGATGTTATCTCATTGTGCTTTTCCTATAGAGCAGGTCTAGACCGTATACTTTATAATATTAATTACTTAATTAGACCTGTTGAAGAAGGTCATGAGATGCAGCTGAAAACTTGGGGGGAAATCTAGTAATTGGATCTGAGTTAAGAATTTTTTGTCAAACTGCTATTTTCATGGTCAAGAATGAACCAGTAAGCTCAACATGATTTGCACATTTGTATAAACAGTTAATAAATGTTTCATGGTCCCATATCACAGTAAACAATGCCCACACAAGGACAAAAAATAGAACCATTACAACAAAGAAAAAAATAAGAGTTCCTCTCGTCTCTCTTTCCTCTGGATGATGACATCAATACTTGTAGAATAGGTGCTTGGTAAGATTTCTCACAATTACAAAAAATTACAAGAATATAGGTAACAACAATCATAACAAATTTTACTAATTATAATACTAAATCTGATGTATATATTTGGTCCAGAAGGGCACTTCAGCCAAAGAAGGTGAAATGTCACTGGCTTAAGCAGTATAACGACAGTACTTTGTCTGTCCCCGCTACTGAAATGAATATTCACTCACTCACTGACTCTCATACACACACACACACACACACACACACACACACACACACACACACAAAAGCTTTCTATTTCAGTGCAATAACACATTTATTTCCTCATTTCATTGTGCCTCAGCAGGCTCACAGAGCTGCGTGCCCAGCACAGACGTGTCCATGAAACCACCCTTAGGTAATGGATCTGTGCAGCCATTGATTGTATTGGTTTGATGCTGACGCCTTTCTGTCTGAAGGGGAGGGGTCTGCACAGAAACCCCTTCTCTAGGGGTCTAAGGGCTGTTTTTTATGAATGAAATGAATGCCAACTACAAATTAACCACACACTCTCTCAATAAATCAACTGTCTCTGTGGGCGGATGTCATGCAGTTATGAAAATAAATGTTTTGTACAACAACATGCATTTTGATGATATTCCTGTTAAATTTCAGAAAGCTCAGAATGTGGCTGATATTCACTCAGCATTAAGCTACTTTTGTAGCTCGGTGGCCAGTGTTATGCAGTGAGAGCGTGGAGAGCAGGCTACAGGACCGTGGGAAAGGTCCTCCACGTAAGGCACTTTATTCTTTGTCTGTTGTTCTTGTGTAATTGATCTCACTCCATGTCCATGGCGGAGTGCTTCAAAGCCCCACAATTTTTTATGGCTGCACCATTCCATCAAGTGATTTTATACATAGTATCCTCTAGAATTTAAAATAAAATTCTGTGGATTAGAACAAGGCAAGATTAAGACATAATTCTATCTGGAGTATAAGTCTCCTTATAGCTTACTGTATGATGAGGAGAGGGGAAAAGGCATGCATAGGAACTCAGCAAACACTTTTGTGAAGGTGACAGAAATATTAACAGACAGGAACCTGAGGGGAATGCTAGTGATGTTACATGTTTGCTGGGTATATGCGGGGGTCTTCCTTCATGGACATGTTAGAAACAATCATTCAGGTTTTACTTTAAAATCCTCATGTATGCATTTAACTGTTGTTCTAAACAGGGAGATGCCATTCACAGATGAACTGTGTTCATATGTGTTCTGAGTAAGGTTTGTGGACAAAGTTTTAAACAAAAAGGCACAGATTAAAAACAATTGTAGAAAAGGGCAACCATTTCTATGAAAAATTCACCTGATATTTTCAGCTTCACATATGAAAATTTACTTTTCACCTGGAGAGTATATAAATCTTAACATGTGTAGAAGACATTTCACATTTTAAAATGCAAATTCACAACTTGTGAATTTTAATTTCACATATGCAAAATTTCACATTTCATTTGATGTTTGAAAATCACTATGTTTATCCACATTTGATTTTTTTCATGAGGGATATCTGTTTTCAAATGTTACAATCCAAAAGACAATGAAATAAAGTTATTTGCTTTTACACCTACAAGCAGGCTGAGTATATGTAAAAAATAAGTTTTATTAAGCTGTGCCAGTCAAAAGGCTGTAAAATGACAAAATGTTAAAAGAAATCAATGATGATTAGTAGCAGTGCATATTATTTGTGGCAGCAGCTACAAGTTATAGCCTATTCATTCTTATTCCAGTGTTCAGGTGATACTGCCTCCCCAACATTAAGCAAGTAGGCTACTTCATATTTCACAGAGGTGAAATGAATTGCTGTTCAGGGTCCGACAGCAGCGGATTCCAATGAAACGTGTGAAAATGTGAATTTAATTCATAAATGCGGCCTGCCATGCCTGGCCCGCGGGCAGGATTCCTCTCCTCTCTGTTTTCTCTGGCTCCCCGCCCACGGGAGAGGTGATTTCTTTCTTTTTTTTCTTTTTTTTAAACCCATCCTCATTGAGTGGAGCCTGTGGCTGCGGTTATTATGCCCACACTTTTCAGACGAACCGTGCCGAGCTGTGACTGTCACGCCTCGCTGCTGCATGGTCCTTGCCCGATGCCGCGGTGTGTTGTAGCCGAGTTGGAGTTGGAGCTGCTCGGCGTGTCAGACTCCGCTGTCCCCGGTGTTTTGCCTTCTTATGCTCATTGAGCCAAACCTTCCTGCTGCTCACTGGCTTGTTTTATCTTGTTTTATTTAGATTCAAAGTCGCCAGTCCTCCTGCCTGTGGAAGACTTAGGCCTACAAGTGGACGACAGACCTGTTAAAGTGCCATTGAAACTATAGGTTCCCTCTATTTCTTTCTTTTCTTAAGTCTTTTCTGTTCACCGGGATAACGGAGGAACTGCAGCACCGGGAACCATGAGCGGACGCGGGGACGAGGCCGGGGAAAACTCTGGCTCCCGCTCCCAGGAGCCCATGGGGGCCGCGGAGCCCCAGAAGAGGAGGCCGGGGAGACCGAGGAAGCCCCAAAAAGTAAGTCTGAGTTTGAGTCTCACTGTGGCGCACTGTGGACAGGCAGACGTCCTGTCGCTGCTAGTCTGAAGCAAATCCAGATTGTATCTGCACATTGTATGACCTAGATGTGCTCCTTTCCTATAGGCTAGACTGTTTACTTTGGTCGGGGAGTTGAGGTAAAACTTTAGCAATGAGGTGCCGCTCTAATTTAGTCTAGCCTATTTCATGAAACGGCACAAATGGCATATATTCTGTTTTAAATGAGCTGAATTTGTAATCGATTGTGCCCTATTGACATTGATGCAGGGTGTGCAATCCACCATAACTACTACTATATACTATATACTTCCTTTATGCACCGTATGGCTGTGTTAAGTACAATTTTCTATATACCTAATGGGGCGAAATTTACAACTGCTATTTTGATAGCCTGTAGGCCTACTTTATGACTGCTGAATATAGCTTACTTCCCCACAAATAATTTTCCAGTCTTGGCCGATGATTATTCATTGACAACATGAGTAAAAAGAAAAGTATGGGGATGAATGGAATTCTGCAGATCTTCCAATCAGAGAAGCCAACTGAGGGTTTTGAACTGTTTATGTGAATGTGTTTATAGATGTGATTCATCACATTCCCACCAAAATGTCTCACCAAAAGATGTCAATTGACGCCACAGGCTACAGTGTTACTGCAGGTGCTGTAAGTTCTTTTAGTCAGACTTGAAACATCTTGAAACATTATGAAGTGCAACTACCAGGCTGCTTTAGGTTATTAGGATAGGTTATAAGAATAATTGCCGCATGTGTGCACGCGTGCACACACACGCACAAACTTTTGTTGCCTGTCCTCAACACCATGTCATGTTCCCCCTCCCTTTCAGGAGCCCAGTGGAGAGCCTGTCCCCAAGCGACCAAGGGGCCGCCCCAAAGGAAGTAAGAACAAGGGCCCCTCCAAGGCAGCACAAAAGGTGAGGAGCCTCAGCACCTGAATGACATACACATGTTTGCTAAGGTCACTTTTAGGGATATTTGTGACTTACATTCCATAACATGGCTTAAGGAGTGGATATGTGTGGGACCAATGGCAGTATAGTTCTGATTGTTTTCATTGAGATTATTTTAAACATTCCTTTTTAATTGTGACCATCCACATCACACGTGTAAGAGGAAGAAAATAAAATAAAAAACTGTCCAAAATGGTGAGCAACAATGTCTTGGTGTACCATGAGTAAGAACATATTTTGTAATCCAGATCATTCAGGTTTCAGTGCAGACCCAGAGATCAGCTGAAGTTCTCCACAGTCCTTGTTGGTCAAGTTTCTCCAGCTACCATTTCATTCAAATGTGACATTTTCCTCAGTTTCCTTGACTTTTCATTTTTTAAGGTAAACTGTTTTTGATGATTCTTGCAGGATTTGTGTGGTTGCCTATCATCACTCTAATCATAATGTACCCGTGTGTTTTCTCTCTGTCAGTGAGATTAGTTTACATTTGAAAGATGCCATTGCAGCATATTTGAATGAAACTTAGAATAAGTTTTGATGCTTTGACTTTTGGTTTGCACTGTGCTTGAGCTGCAAACCTTATCTCAACCATAATGTATCCTCAATTACCACACAAAGCATTTTAGCTGCTGCTTCCTTAATTGGTTGAAACCCCACCACAAAGCACAAACACACACACACACACACACACACACACACACACACACACTGAATATTACTGTTGCCAGTGATAATGACTGTGACAAAAAACTTTGGTTATCACTTGCAGCCTGTAATGCTGGTGCCCTGCAAAAAAAACCCCATCTTTTCTCCCTTCAATTTTATACTGATTCACCAGTTTATTAGGTTTACCTGTACAATCTAATGGATTCTTCAATACAACAGCCCTGCTATAAATCCTGTTTAGTGAAGCTTACAGCATAGTGCTGAGTTTGTGTCAAAGATGAGTGGATTTAAATATTTTTGAGGTCATAGTGGTGGTTTTATATTCGATTGCACAGGTGTTTCTGTTTCTTCTGCCTGTCTCATGTATGTAAATGAGGATGGATTACATAAACACTAGAAACACCTTTCAGTTTAATGCAGTTCAATACAACACCACCACTGACTACGGCCTCAAAAATAACCACCATAGATTTTATTGCAGAACTTTTGTATTGGATTGCATTGATTGTGCAGGTGGTCGTAATAAATTGGTGGCTCAGAGTAATTCTAATATGAGTAACAACTGTCATGGAGAGCATTTATGACCAAACCAAAAGTATTACACAATTACACATTATACAAAATGTTGTGCAAAATGTTTAAAACAAATGGAAAAGAAAAAGTTTTTTCCTAAATGTTTGAACAGGTATGCATGAAATATGGCATGCAATGTCTGGACAGATTTGTAGTCATGTTTACTTTTTCTTTCATCAGACATCATTGAAATTTTCCCAATGTTAGGCCATTTTATATGGGCAAAGTTCTTGTACTGCTGCTTGTGTTTAAACAAGATTTAGAATTTGGAACGTTTGGGTTCTTTTATTCAATGAAAAAAAAGTTAAGTACAAAAACATGTTTATATTCCTCAACAAAAGGTAACTAGTAAAACAGTAAAAGGTATCTTCTATATAGGTCCTTAGACATGTTGGGTCACTAACTAATCAGATAGAGTATGAGGCTGAAATTATACTAAGACAGGTATTAAGGGTAACAGAAAAAATATGTTTGAACATTAATATAACAGCAAACAACTATTTGCTATGTAAAGATATAGTGAAGTAATGGCGACCTGAGCAGAGAATGACGTCACACCCCCTCTGCCTGTGTTGTTATCAGAGCTTCTCTGTGCTTTGTTTATACAGCTGCACCAGCGTGTTAGTGCACGTGAGTCCCTCCTTGTGAAACTTTGTCTGTGAGGAGAGCGATATAACGGCTGGTTCTTTTCTCATCTAAGGCGGTGAATTAAGGATTTATTTCGACCAAACCAGAGTTGGTGATTGTTGGAACAGTGGAAAGACTAACAAAGGCGTTTTTGGTGAGTTTTATTTTGTTTCTGTTGAGTTTGAATGAAGTGTGTTTAACGATGAGCTGCAAGGTAAAATTATTGTTTTTTTCCATTGGAGTCTGGTGGCTAGCGAGAGCGATATAACAGTTGTTTCTGGTTAAACAAAAAGGATCTTACTGTTTAATAAAAAGGTCTGTCTCTGTAGGGATCCTTTCCATAATGTTGTCAGACACTTAGAATAACAATCTGAGCCTGTCAGTGGCAGAAACAAGCACTTATAGTGGACATACTTTGATTGGTGCATTTGTCCCCAGCAGCCTTTGCAGCCTGTTTTGCGGCTGTCGGCTGAGGCGTAGAGCCAGAATATTTGGGTGAATTAAGGGTTTATTTCAACCAAACCAGAGTTTGCGATTGTTGGAACAGTGGAAAGACAAATACGGTTTTGATGAGTTTTATTTTGTTTCTGTACAGTTTGAATGAAGTGTGCTTTACGATAATCTGCAATGTAAAATTACTGTTTTTCTCAATGGAGTCAGGTGGGCTGTAGAGCCCATTTGTGTTGGTCTGAGATGCTGGTGCTCTAGTGTGACATTTAGTGACAGTGAATGTTGCTTACAGCTCCTTTAAAGAGCTACATACCTCAATAAACAAGATCTTCCAACAATAGGAACCCGCTTAGGCTGTAGAACCCAATTGCAAACATGAAAACATATGAAAACACAGACACAGGCCAGCGTATTTGTGCAGATAGAAACATGCAGCCATAACTCAACAATTCAATTTTATTTATATAGTGCCAATTTATAACAGAAGCTATCTCATTGCACTTTTCCTATAGAGCAGGTCTAGACCGTACTCTTTATAATATTATTTACAGAGACCCAACAAATCCCACCATGCAGCACCTCACACACTTGTGTACATCCTTCCACAGAGAGAGCGAGACAAGTGTGCATGAGAGATAGTTGATGAATGACAAAAGATTAAAGTGGCAAAGAAAAACTGATCCAGAGAAAAGCTTTGGAATTTTACAGCAATAGCTCACCTAACTTTTGGGTTGTGATACTGTACATCTCAGCAAGGCAAGTCCCTGTGTCTTCATTCATTAGTTAGATGAAGCTGTTAGGCTGATGATGATGGCAGCCTTAGTGCTCGGTTAGTGCCACTGTAAACATTCCCAGCACTTTGAAAAGTGAACCACTCTGCTCTCGCCATAATCCAGTCTCATGCCATCTGGCATTGTTATGATAAACACTGAGGATATAAAGGAGTCCTGGGTCAGCCTACACCTTTAACATTGACGCTTTAAAAGTTCACTTCCCCTCCCAATAAAAATCACTTCTGCAATCTCTGTATCATGGAAGCTTGTGCAACAAACAATTGTACCTTGACTGGACTATTACTTAAAAATTAAAAAAAGAGCTCCAAGAGAAGTTCAAACCCTGCCTCCTTTCACACCTGCACACACCTGGCCAGTCACTGTGTTAAGCGAACCTGACTTGGATGGTCTGTTTTTAAAAGTTACATAAATTGTCAGACATGCCCCCCCAGATTTTGCTGACGGAAAGCAGGTTTTAGATCTTGCTAGTCGTTGTTGACATGCTCACTGAATACAATCCCTTCGATCATCAAGTAAAGGTCTCCTCACTATACCTAGAATCAATTCTAAATCAGCTTATGGTGCCTTCAGTCATTATGGTCCTACTCTCTGGAATTCTCTACCACATGAACTAAGGTCTGCTACAACAGTATCTTCTTTTAAAAGTAGCGGAAAAACATATCTTTTTTTACAAGCTTTTAATTAGGTAAAGTGTGTGGTTAACAGGTACATTTTTTTTTATCATAGAATCAGTATTTGTCATTATTATTCCCTTTTTAATAATAATGATAATACTACTACTTATCTTATTCAATTTATATTGTAATACCATTTTATCTTATATGTTTCCATATATGTAATACCTCCTTATATGTTGTCATCTTGTATGCATGACTTGCCTATAAAAACAATTTCTAATGAAAAACTTTGACAAGTATGGGACATCAGTTTATCCATTGGTAGGCAGAGAGGGATCACCACAGAGAACGTGCAGAGTTTCATGCTTCTCTCCCGTTTCTGATTGGTGCAGTTTGAGATGTTACAAAATATTGCTTGTTTAAAATGTGTAAAAAATTTCAATACTATAGTAAAATAATAAAACTTTATTTATAGAGCACTTATAAAAACAAAGTACAAAGTGCTTCACAGAGAGAGAAATAAAATACCACAGTGAATGATAAAATAAATAAAAAAACAGTCTGACAGTTCAGGTAAAATCAGGATATGCTTTCCGATAAAAATGCGCTTTGAGAAGAGACTTAAAAGAAGACACTGACTCATACAATCTAATTTCTTTGGGCAAGTTGTTCCAGAGCCTCAGGGCCCTGCTGGCAAAAGCTCTGTCCCCCTTAGTTTTCATCCTGGACTCAGGAACAGACAGAAGGCCCCTAGCTGAAGATCTCAAACTACGTAATGTTACAGTACAGACAGGCAGGGGACACCGAGATGGACCAGAATGTTCTTTATTGAATGACAGCCAGATATGGTGGGTATGGAGAGAGGGATAGTCTGTAGGAGGGAGATCAATGGAGGCAGGGAGGTCACTGGAGGCAAGCAGGGAGATCACTGGAGGCAAGCAGGGAGATCACTGGAGACATGCAGGGAGATCACTGGAGGGCCGAAAAACCCCACCGACGTGGTCGTCCTCCACCACGGGGAGCGGGCAGATCCGGGGGATCGGCCGTAGCCTGGGCAGGTGTGGAGCTGGGAGGCCTCGGATGGACGAACAGGAGCTTGGATCGGTGTGGATCGGGGAGTCTCGGGCTGATGACCAGGAGTTTGGACCGGTGTGGAGGAGGGAGTCTCGGACTGATGACCATGAAGCCGAACCAGGGTGGAGTTGAGGACCTCCGGTGGGCGACCCGGGGACTAGCCTGGCGCGGGGCTGGGGACCTTGGGCGGATGGCCCGGGGGCTGGCCTGGCGAGTGGCTGGGGACCTCGGGTGGACGGCCCGGGGGCTGGCCTGGCGAGGGGCTGGGGACCCTCTGGAGGCTTGTCGACCGGACAGGGGGCCGGCGATGGGACCTCAGGACTGGGGGCCGGTGACGGGACATCAGGACTGGAAACCGGCATCTGGGCCTCAGCACTGGGAGCGGGAGGCTGCTGTGATCCAGCAGGGACTGGAGGAGGCTGCTGCAATCCAGCAGAGACTGGAGGAGCCGGCGCTGGGACTGGAGGCGGTGGCGACTGAGCAGGCGAGCAGCTGGGAGGCAGAGCAGGCGAGCAGCTGGGAGGTGGAGCTTCGGTGAGGGCAGGTAGTGGGTTGGTAGACGGGAGAGTGGTCGGTAGAGGTGTGGGATGAGGACTGGCTGGCGACTTGACGTTTGGCGGGCCAAACTCCTTTCTGAGGAGCGATATGAAGTGGCCAAAGGATTGTGTGACAGCCTCACCTCTCGAACCAGCGGAGTGCCGCTCTGTCGAGCCACGACACCAAGAAGGCCACCCTGGATCGCTCGGTGGGGTACTGGTGTGGGTATAGGCCGATGACCAGGGAACACCGCAACAAAAATCCCTTGCAGTCATCTGCTGAGCCGGAGAAGGTCTGTAGTTGCTCAATCATTCTGAAAGCCAGAGGGGTTGAAGGAGTGTCTGAGGAGGCGCTGGTGGGAATGACTGATGGTGGATGGGTGAGGAGATGTCGCCGGATAACATCCTCCAGGTCTGGGAAGGGGTCATCTGGGAATCTGGCTGTCATCCTTACGGTTAGGTTCGACCTTCTGTTACAGTACAGACATGCAGGGGACACCAAAATGGCCCAGAATGTTCTTTATTGAATGACAGCCAGATATGGTGGGTATTGAGAGAGGGATAGTCTGTAGAAGGGAGATCAATGGAGGCAGGGAGGTCACTGGAGGCAAGCAGGGAGATCACTGGAGACAGGCAGGGAGATCACTGGAGACTGACTGGAGAAACACTGGAGACTGACTGGAGAAACACTGGAGACAGGAGAAACGAAGTGTTATGCCAAATGAGGTCGGACACATACTGAGGTGAGTGCAGGTCTTTTATACTGGCTGTGATTGGGACTAATGGGGAGCAGGAGTGTAATTGGGAGCAAGTTTGAGTGATTAGTGGATGGTGGAGCCTGGCGTATCAGTGACACGTAAAGGTTCATAAGGGATTAAAAGGTCTAAAATATAATCTGGAGCCAGGCCATGAAGAGCCTTTAAAAGTAATCAGTAAGATCTTAAAATCAATTGTGAAACAAACAGGGAGCCAATGTAAAGAGGCTAAAACAGGTGTGATGTGATCTTACCTCTTGGTCCTGGTTAAAAGCCTAGCAGCTGAGTTCTGTACAGTCTGCAGTCGTTTCAAAGTTTTTTGATTAAGACAAGTGAACAGACTGTTACAATAATCAAGGCTTGAGGAGATAAAAGCATGTACAACAGTTTCTGCATCACTAAAATTTAAAATAGATCAGATTTTTGCAATATTTCTGAGGTTATAAAAACATGATTGGACAAGCTTAGTGATATGTTGCTCAAAACATATATTGCTATCAAACAGGACACCAAGATTTCTTGCAACAGGCTTGAAGTGTTGACAGGTAGCAGTAGATGGCAGTATTTGTTATGTGATATGTTGGGGCCCAATGATAAGGATTTCTGTTTTATTTGAGTTGAGTTGAAGAAAATTTATCGACATCCAATTTATTTATGTCAGACAGGCAGTCCTGCAGAGAACTCAGCGTACTAAGGTCAGTGGGCTTGACAGGGATGTACAACTGTGTGTCATCCGCATAACAATGAAAAGAAATACCATGTCTGTGGATGACATCTCCCAAGGGGAGCAAATTGAAAGGTTTTATTATTTTCCACAGCATCAAGAAGCTGCTTAGAAATTTTTTTTTCGAGAACCTTGGAAATAAAAGACAGTTTGGAGATTGGATGATAGTTATCCGGGAGGGTAGGATCAAGCACCGGGTTTTTTTTTTAGGACTGGTTGGACACAAGCTGTTTTAAAGTAATCTAGGACGCAGCCAGTAGACAGCAAGCTGTTCAAAATAGTTAGCAAATGGGGCGCAATACAATTCATAACTTCCAATGAGAACCTAGTTGGGATTTTGTCCATAGGGCTGGAGGATACTCTTATAAGAGACATGATGTCTGTTAGTTCAGGCAGAGTAGCAGCAGAAAAATTGCTCAAAGAATCCCTGAGCAGGTGATCCACATCTAAAAAGGCAAGATTGGAGGTACTACCAGATCTTATTAACTCCAACTTTCCAGCAAAGTGCAAAAGAAACTTTTCACAATCAGCAGGGGCACAAGAAGAGGCTGGGTTAACTAACTGATCCACAGTCTTAAATAGGAATCTGGGGTTGTGCTGATGGGCAGAAATAAGTGCAGCAAAATGGCATGTTCTTGCATCCTTCACCATCCTATTATAAAGGAGTAATAACTCTTTCATAGCCACAAAGTGGACCTGGAGACCTAATTTCTTCCATCTGCGTTCTGCTCTTCTGCAATTCCTTTTACAGCTTTGAATACTGTCATTTAACCATGGCTGTTTTCTAGTCTTTGAGTTTGGTCTATTTTTCTGAGGAGCTATGAGATCTAAGGTTGAAGAATACAGGTAGTAATCAACCAAATCATTGGTGTTGGAGGAGTCAGGAAACACATTGCCAGGAGAATTGAACAGTGCACAGAATTTTGAGGCACTATGCTCATTAAGGACACGTGTGTACTCAGAGCGGGATAAGACAGTACTAGCAGCCTGTAATTCACTGTTAAAAACAATGCATAGGTGATCAGATACAAACATGTCCCTGAATTCCACGGATGGTATTCTCAGACTGAAGACTAGGTCTAAAGTGTGGCCACGGGAACAAGTTTGGCCAGACACATGTTGTTGAATGTTAAAAGAGTTAGTGATATTTAAAAAATCAGCAGCAAGGGCATTAGAACACTTATCAACATGAATATTAAAATCACCACAAAAAACAATGCTATCATAATTTTTTAGAGAGGGATCTGTGTCTGTTATTGTGCAATATTCTGTGTTCTACTTACGTGCAATATTAGTTTTCCCTTGTTAGTTTTTCTTATTTATTGCTACTGATACTATATACCTCAATTACTCTTCGACAGTACATTCACCCCCGCTTATTAATATTATTTATTACATAAGGAGTTACATTGTATTAGACTGTACTTTCATCATCAACCAGTAAACCCACTTGGTACTTGACACTTAGTTTATCTTATACTTATACCGACATGATACTTAATTTATTTCTGACCTGTTTTATAGTGTTTATAGTGTATCATATCGTTTTCTAGTACTTTCTCCTGTGTGCACTGACGTAAAGATGAGCTGCTGTTTCCCTACGGGGGATCAATAAAGTATTTCTGATTCTGATATTAAGGACCTATGCAAAATTACCACAGGAATTTAAAGGAAAAGTAGCGCTAGAGGGATCCGGGCTCCAAATAGCAGCACTATGATCAGTCCACAAGGGGGAGTTAGTGACAGCAGAGGGTGCGTGGCTGTTTTTGGTGGGCAGAGAAGAGAAAGAAGCGAGTGGAGACAGGTGATGTAAATAGTCAATTACATGAGGAGGACAGTACAACATGCTACAGGTTAGTCGGCAGCATGCGACTACCTGACTTGTTTGGGTGAGAACCGTCTCGTGCAAGGAACAAGGAAGAACAATCCCAGAATAAGTTTAAAATTGTGAATAAAACCGATGTCATGGGTACTGCAGACAGACAGGAGCCAGGTATGAAGGCTGAGGATCCTGCTAAAACACCCAATTCCATGACCCGTGTAAGAATTGGACCCGAAATAAAAGCATGCTTTCCACTGCTGTTGAGCAGGTCAAAGAGGCGGATAAAGTCTGCTTTCGTCAGCTCAGATTGCTGACTGGCGGTGTCATTGGTGGCGACATGGACTATGATTTTCATGATAGTCTTGGGGAACTTTTCGAGGATGTCAGCAGTCGTAGCTCCGGTAAAGCAGTATGTGACTGCATTAACGAAGCGGATATTCCTTACTATGGAATGTCCACCTATCAGCGTAGTTGTGGGAGTGAGAGGAGGCAGAGTCGATGATCGTGGGGACCACCGAGTTCTATCAACCATCCGTGGGATTGTCGTGGCCGGGGACTGCTGTGGCGAGGGGGCGGCGTCCTTCTTAGTAGAGGTGTGTCTCAGCTGTCTCTGGACGAATGAGACCTCCAGAGCTTCTCCTGAAAGCCACTTCTTTCAGTAACTTGCGGCGAGAGGAGGAGGAGGACTTGACCACTGGAAGATGGGAGCGTCCCTCCAGTGGAGGAAAGTCCTGCGTATGCAGGATGTCAAACCTGTTAGCCAGCGGGAGGTCCCGATGTGAAGGAGGGGGCGATTTGCACCATATCTATCCTTGCAGGCTGCAGTCCAGTGCTGCGGTTGACGTGGAGTCGAACTTACTCGAGCCATCTCACCCCCGCTGACGAGTGACCATGTATCCACCGGGGCTTGGCAAGGAGTAGAAATGGCCATTGCTTTGGTCTTTGCACCCATGAAGAGCCACGGATCTTCAGGCTTAGCTGAAACAGCTTCATGCTACAGGGTGCCAGTGATAATGGAGCCAAGCCACGGAAGAGTGGGATCATTGTCCAGTACTGGAGTGGAGCAGTCAGGGGAGTGAGATAGGATGGTTGCATTCCGGTTGCCGCAGCCAGAGGAGCTGAGTACTGCAAGGTGTTTTGCCTGGGCCGAGGCGACAGTGGAGAACTCCAGGATGAGCTTGTCTTTTTCTCTGAGCTTGGCTTCCAGACAACCGATACTTTTCTTCAGATTTGAGACGGTAAGGTGGCAAGATTTACACTCAGCCATCACGCTTGCAGTTAGTCCGTAAAAGTGCTAAAAGCTTAAAATCCACAATAAAGTCCATAAAAGTGCTAAAAGCTTAAAATCCTTAATAAAAGCGACTGGCCTAGCCTAGCCGCCAGGCTAAAAACAAATCTAGCTGAGCTAGCAGCAGTGGAGGCACGTCCAGCTTTAAATCACTTAAGATCTACACGCCGATGAGTAAAAATTTTTACCATGTTAAAACATATAGGTAAAACAATAGCCAGGAAAAAAGTATAGTGTACTTTCACTACTAGGCTACTATTACAAACCAAAAATAATAGTTGAAAAATATGTTGCTTTTCAGCCAATATGGCAGTATTTAAGGTTAAAACAACTTCTGATTCATAGTCATTGAAGAGTTTTCCATAAAAAGTTGGCACCTGGCAGGAATTGAACCCCAGTCTCCAGATTCAGAGGCAAAGACGTAATCACTGGACTACGTCACAAAATACATAATAACTCACCATTTTGATGATGTCCAGCAACGTTACAATTGCCCCCAACCATACCACCCATGACACAAGCTGGCTAGAAACAATGAAGCTAACATTTGACAAAGATATCAAATGTTAAACAATAGAATGGTCATCAAAAATAGACAGATATAAAATCATAGACATTAATGGTTAAGATAGTATGAGGAAAATACTGTAGATGAAAAATTACATTCATACCTCAAAAATGAGTCTTGGCAGAAAGACTTTGACAAGAATGAGACATCAGTTTGTCCTTTGGCAGGCAGAGAGGGATCATCACAGACCGTGTGTATAATGAGTACCTTGTGACACTTTCCTCCCCCCAAAAAGCCGACAGCGTCAGTTGTTAGTTTACATGCCTAAATATGACCTATGTTTAACTGACAAATACCTTTAGTGGCATTGTGAATTATATTTTTTGTCTGTTGTGACATTGTCATACAGCCTACAGTCATTTTTCTGCCTAAACCTTAACCACAGTAGGGGTGTCAACAAATATTCTAAATTTGATTTTATTTATATATCTCGCATCTCGCGATATGATACGATGCGATAACAAGGCTCTTTTGGAATACTACTACTCCAGTAACCCTAGTCAGAGGGGTTACATGCAAAGGATGTGGGATGTGGATGGATACCATCAGAAAGTCTCCTAGAAGATGTGAATGCAGCATTGAGTGCGATCCCTACCACAACCATCACCGAAACCACTATCTCATTGGTTTCGAGATATACACTTCAGCAGCAGTGATCCTCGAGATGCTTGGCTATAAGAGCAACCATGGGAGCCATGAGAAACAGTACCCAACATGGAAATGAAGGCTGGAGGCTAAAATCAAGGAGGCATGAAGAGAAGTGAGCCAGCTGACAGAGGCCGAGAGAGGTGCGATGAAAAATCAAGTACCCAAGTGGTACAACCAGATGCCCGCACCTGAAGCACTCGAAACTGCCAAACAAAGGCTCCAAGCCTTGGCCAGCCGCCTAAAGCGGTACACGAGAGATAATGAAGCCAGAAGAATAAACCGGCTGTTCGCAACCCAACCTGCGAAAGTGTACGCTCAATGGCAGGGTAATAACAACAGAGCAGACCCACCAAGACTGGAAACTGAACAGTAATGGAAAAGTATATCGGAGAGGGAGGCATCACATAACAGCGATGCACAGTGGCTGGTGGCTCTGAGAGAGGACCACAGCAACCTCCCCAAACAGAATCCAGTTACCATCACAGTGGCAGACATCCAAGAAAGAGTCTCAGGTATGAAAAACTGGACAGCACCAGGCCCTGACAGGATCCACGCCTACTGGCTAAAGAAGCTCACTGTACTCCACGAGCACCTAGCAGCACAAATGAACCAGCTGCTAAGGGATGGGACGCACACTGAATGGCTTACCAAAGGGCGTACAATCCTGATCCTGAAGGATCCCGCAAAGGGTACAGTCCCATCCAACTATCGGCCAATAACCTGTCTCTCCACAACATGGAAGCTCATGTCAGGCATCATCGCGGCTAAGATAAGTGGGCACATGGATCAATACATGAGCAAAGCACAGAAGGGCATTGGCAAAAGAAACCAGAGGAGCCAAACACCAACTCCTGGTTGACAGAACAGTCACCCAAGACTGCAGACCCCAACACACCAACCTGTGCACTGCCTGGATTGATTACAAGAAAGCATATGACTCAATACCACACACATGGATCACTGAATGCTTGGAGATGTACAACAACAGGACTCTAAGAGAATTTATTGCAAACTCGATGAGGCTGTGGAAAACCACCCTTGAGGCCAATGGCAAGCCACTTATCCATCAAATGTGGCATATACCAAGGAGATACTCTGTCCCCACTGATGTTCTGCATAGGTCTGAACCTCCTCAGCCAAATAATCAACAAGACTGGCTACGGATACCGACTCAGGAATGGGGCCACCATCAGTCACCTCCTCTACATGGATGACATCAAGCTATACGAACGAGCGGGACATCAACTCACTGATCCACACCACCAGGATCTACAGCTCTGACATTGGGATGTCATTCAGGCTTGAGAAGTGCAGTCGAATGGTGACAAAGAGAGGGAAGGTAGTCCACACAGAAGGGGTTCTTACTCCCAGAAGGAACAATAGCAGACATTGAGGATGGTACCTGACAAGTACCTTGGCATACCACAGGCAAATGGCAACCTCGAAGAGGTAACAAGGAAAACAGCAACTGCCAAATACCTCCAACGAGTAAGGCAAGTCCTAAGAAGTCAGCTCAATGGCAAGAACAAGTCCCAGGCAATAAACAGCTACGCCCTGCCAGTGATCAGATACCCTGCGGGAATAAGACGTGAAAGCTCCTCACCATGCCTGGAGGGTTCCATCCCAAATCCAGCACCCTGAGACTGTACGCTAGCCGTAAGGAACGCGGCCGCGAACTAGTGAGTGTGAGAGCCACTATCCAGGATGAAACATCCAAGATCCACAAGTACATCAAAGATAAGGCCCCAACAGATGACGTGCTCAGTGAATGTCTCAGGCAATGGGGAACAGAGGAAGAGGTGCTGGAGGAGGGACCATCATGGGAGGACAAACCCCTACATGGGATGTACCACCGGAACATAAGTGAAGTGGCTGATATCAAGAAATCCTACCAATGGCTAGAGCGGGCCGGACCGAAGGACAGCACAGAGGCACTTATCATGGCTGCACAGGAGCAGGCCCTGAGCACCAGAACAATAGAGGCCCAGATCTATCACACCAGACAAGACCCAAGGTGTAGGCTGTGCAAAGAGGCCCCTGAGACAATCCAGTACATAACTGCAGGGTGTAAGATGCTGGCTGTGAAAGCATACATAGAGCGCCATAACCAAGTGGCTGGCATAGTGTACAGGAACATCTGCACGGAGTATGGACTGGAAACCCCGAGGTCAAAGTGGGAAACACCTCCAAAGGTGGTAGAGAATGACCGAGCCAAGATCCTGTGGGATTTCCAGATTCAGACTGACAGAATGGTAATGGCGACCCAACCAGACATCGTGGTGGTGGACAAACAGCAGAGGAAAGCCGTTGTGGTTAACGTGGCAATACCAAGTGATGGCAACATCAGAAAAAAGGAACATGAGAAACTAGAGAAATACCAAGGGCTCAGAGAAGAGCTGGAGAAGGCTTGGAAGGTGAAGGCAACAGTGGTCATCGGAGCACTTGGGGCAGTGACCCCCAAACTGGAGGAGTGGCTACAGCAGATCCCTGGAAGAACACCAGACATCTCAGTCCATAAAAGTGCAGTACTAAGAACAGCAGAGATACTGCGCAGAACCCTCAAGCTCTCAGGCCTCTGGTAGAGGACCCGAGCTCGAAAGGATGAGACCACCCACGGAGGGTGAAGGACGAAGTTGTTTTTTTAAAAAATATATAATCAAAATGTAAAAAAAGTAATTTGATTGTGGAAATAAATATTTGATTGTGGGAAAAAAGTAGCACTACCGTGGCTGTCAGTCTCGCGAGTTCTCGTGCACTGCATTGAATGCACTGTATGACGGGAATGACACATCGTCACTTTCATGGATTGATAATGAAATGTAGGTCAAGCTGAAACGAGCGAATAATTCAACAACAACAACCGTGTGGTAATGATGGCAGAGAGTAACAACCCAACTCAGCTGCAGAGAGAGTCATTTGCACTTCGAGCAATCTAAAAAGCCCCGTTTGGAAATACCGTAAAACTTCACCAGTAGCCCACCTTAGAAAGGATGAAAGCTGAAGGTTACCGTAGTTATTTCAACTTTGATTAATTTTTATGAAATCCCGTTTTGATTCTTTTGATCGGTGGACCTTGGAATATAAATAATCGAGGAATGGGCACATTCGGACTTTATGACCGCTTAAAAGGTAGGGAGGCAACACTTTTTTTGTCTCTCTTGTTTACCATGTAAATCTGAATGAATTATACTTTGGTGCTCATGGTTTCCATAAAACAAACTGAACAATTGAATTGTGGAGAATCTAACCGATGTGTAGCATGTCCATATTGACAAAAGTTTAAACATTTATATTTGTATGCGCGATCTAAGCATCTTAGAACTAGTTCAAGTGGGCAACCCAGTTGGCTTTAAGAGGTTTTATACATCCAAAGAAATTATAGACCTGGCATCTGATTGAGATTCGGATTTTGGTCAGTAGCTGGCAAAATTGTAGAACCACATGATAAAGTTGTATGCAAGCTATGTAAGCTACAGTTAACCTACCATTCCAGCACTAGCAATCTAAGGGCACATCTCGAAAATATGCACCCAAATGAGCATGGCCTGATGTCCAGAACTCCACCCAAACCTTATTTGTTTATTTTGTAATGTGTAGGTATGTAGATCTACATAATATTATAAAGAGTACGATCTAGACCTGCTCTATAGTAAAAGTGCAATGAGATAACTTCTGTTATGAATTGGCGCTATATAAATAAATAAATTGAATTAAATTGAATTAGATCTTTATAAAGACATTTTTATGTTGAAACAAATATACCTACAAGTAGTTATGTCTCTCATTGTATTGGTTTGCCATCTTATGGACATAATGCGCAAAAATAGAAATTTGAATAGTTCAAACCGATGTGTTTTTTTAGAATGAATAATCAAATGTCATTTTTGACCAATTTTGACAGCACTAAACCACAGCAGTGGTAGATCAGAAAATGATTTGTAATGGTTCTGGAAGGCTAGCCTACTGAAAGGGGCGTCCGATCCCTGGGTATTCAGTGCTGCTGCGTCTATCTGCTCAGGCATAATTCACTGATGATTAATTGAACAGGGTGTTGTCTTTCAGACCATTAAATCTCCACATAAAAAATGCAGCATCCCAAACAGAGAACTGCGATTACAGTGCACAGATTGGCTAGCCAGCAATGTGATGTGTCATGATAGAGACCTGCTAATGACATCATCATTGATGTAAAAAAAAAAGTTTATAAAGTTTTAGTATTGCGTTGAAGCTTAATACACTCCTGATTCTCTTACCAGCACCTGCTCCCGCTTGATACAACCTGATAGTTATTCCTTTCCTTCTACTTCATGACAAACGGTAACAGGTTTTTCAGATTGAGAAGCTAATTTTTTATAGAATCAGTAAGAGTTGTTTGGTGAATGCACATTGAAGACTAGGTGCTGTTCATGGCAATGATGTATATTGAAGAGAAGATAATCACATTAAGCTCCAGTGACTTTATCATCATATTTTCTCATTTTGGCACATAACATCACAACTTGTTATAGATCCTTTGGTTGGACGGTATTCCATAGAGTTGGAGGTGATTAAGTAGGTTTAGATACTGATTATGTTCACTTAGAGAGCATATCATATGGGATGCAGATAATAAAAATAAATGTGCGTTGTTTATGTACAATGCATGTGCTTTACAACCTGGTCAAGGCAACTGTATGTCATGAGTGCATGCATGTGCACCTTGGGAAGAAAGACTATCAGAGATGCATGGACCTCTTCAAACCTTCATCTGAATGTTTCTGTGATTAAACTCCTAAGAAAGCCCAGCTGCTGCCCTTGTTTGTGCTTGTGCTCAGTCAGATAATGTACATTCTGTCAACACGCTATCAGCGCTATCTCATTGGTTTCTAAGAGTTGACCATCCACACTAAAAAGTCAGAGCAACGGAAAACCACCTTCTTTCTCTTTAATATAATAGTAGTCAGCAAACAATAGAATTGTGTAGTGCCACCATCATTTAAAAAGTCGTGAAATGTAGAAGCGTAGAAGTGAAATTGCACTGAAGCACTATTAAAGCACTATGCTTAAATATAGTGTACTTTGATTCTTTCCACCTCTGGTATTTTGTAATTGCCTATAGTGAAATACAAACATACAGGGCAAGTTCCTTGGAAAATATACTAACGCATTTTTTATTACTTAATACTCATTGAAGTAATAATACGTTTACTTTTTACTCCATGTTAGCAGTAAGTACTAAAATAAAAGGTGCCCCCATTCTGCATTTAACATGTGTAGAAATTGAATCAAAATGTTGTGCAAGTAGCCAGTCTATGGTTTGGAGGTATTTACTGACCATCAACAGATCAAGTCAGCAAAAAAGTTGATCTCCCATAATGTTTGGAACAGAACATTTGATTCGTAACTGTAATTGCTGAATATTTAATAGTAATTCCTTACTAATACTATCCAACACTGGTGATTCCAAAAAGGTGGAGGCAAAAGAAAGTTGGCTTCTAAATGTTCCAACTACTGTGAAAGTAATCTACCATGGCTGTGAAAGGTACAATTGTAATTGTATGTTTTTTGAAAAGCCCAGTTATCCTGTGCATGCCATAGTGTGAGCCACTACTTTGAGTGGATGGCCAAAACAGAGAAGAATTTCTTTGCATAAGTGTGGACTTGGTCTAAGAGGTCTTGCTTCTGTGTATTTTTGACTCTGGAATCCACAGCAGGTGAGGTGTTGAAACACTCCACCTGCTGCCATGTGACCAGGCTTGGTGACATGTACTCAGTGTCAGGCTGACAAAGGAGCTGGTGTTGTTTACTGAGCCAAATAGCTGAGAAAGCCACAGACATACCCCGACACCACCATATCACTGATACCGGCCTTTTGCTGGTCATCGTCTACAAAATTCATTACAGCTCAGCAATTTGACTAAGATTTCACCTGACTCCCTGCCAACTAGAGCCATGGAGCCTGGATATATCAGATGAATTATTGACACTGGTCTGGTCTGTTGTGGATGACTTCAGGGCTTGGCCTTCTCGCTGCGATGGACTGTCTGCAGGGTCCAGTCTCTCCCAATTCTCACAATTGTCAAATCATTCTTTTATCTTAGTAAGAAAGGCTCCCCTCGAACCAAACAAACAGGGACATTCCACTTGGAGGTATCCATCACACAGTAAGGGAATGCTCTGTAAACATACCCACTTGGCGCTTTTCTTACTTAGGCCATGCTCATGCTACAGTGAATACATTTAAAAATGCCTTGGTCATGTTGTATCGTGGAGCTGTGACTTAATACTGGCACATCAATGTCGAACCTGATGATGGCGATAGGACAGAATTTCATTGAACCATTAATATGGACAACAGAATAATCAGACTTAAAGTAAAAATGCACTCAAACAACAGTTGCTGCAGCTCATCGCTGAGCAGCAGTGTGGGAAAGAGTTGAGCGCAGCACACAGCTGCTCCATGTGGCTCCATAACTGTCGGTCAAGCTTCCCATCTGTTAGGTGACTTGATAGTGACCCAGTCATTTCCACTTGATTAGCGTTACATTTTACTGGTGAAATATTACTCTCTGCTAAGAAAGCAAACTTTCGCTGTGATCTCACTGAGATTAGTTGGAAGTGGCAGATTGAGACAGTGGGGAAGTCCCATACATGCTACTGATAGAGTACTGGTGTAGAATACAGCCAGGCCACCATAAAACCTTAAATGAAAGTGTTTTGCATGTTTCAGCTGTTTTACTGCAAATCACATACTGTATGTTTTACATTACTGCTAGTCATATTCTAAAGCAAACAATAGTGTTGATTGTTGTATATTTGATTGTGTTTTCCCTTCCTTCCAGGCAGTCACTACTTTCTGTATATTTCAGTACAGTATGAAAGCCAACTTGCAGACAGTCCACCGCAGTGAACATGATTTTGACAAAGTGCAGTCCAAACATTTCAAAACAATCTGCACTGCATTACCATGCAACTATAGCATAGCCCTAACAAAAATCACAACCAGTCCCCTCTATTTAAAGTGGAAATTTGGCAACTTTTATGTGGATGTCTAATCAGTGATGATGGTAAATGCAGTCGATTGAAGCAATAAATTCCTCAGTGCTTGCGATATTGACCAAGAAAGCTGAGTTTGCCAAGAAGTTCTTGCTGCATCCAGTGCCATTATTTGACGTGACAGTGATGTAGTTGAAGGCAAGGAAGAACTACAGGCTACTTCAGCTTGAATTTCTAGTCTCCATCTCTGTGTAGCCGGGGGGCATGCTCTAGATGCCGCTCAAAAACAGAACTTCCTTGTTCTCTTCGCTTGTATTGCCAACTTGCTACGTTTCCAACAGCAAAAATGGCATCCTAAAATATGAGTGCAGAGGATATTATGGATGAGGATACATTTTACAATGTTTTAGCTGACTCGAATAGTCAGGCGTATTTATTCGAGCCAGAGTATACAGCCAAAGAAATGCAGCAGAGAGAGGCCGAGGCTGCCACTTGCAGCTGCAGCCATGCAAGAGAATATGGCTGGCGGGGACCATCCAGAAATATGAGTGCAGACGATGTTATGGACAAGGATGCATTTTACAGTGTTTTGGCTGACTCGGATATTCAGCCATAATTATTCAAGCCAGAGTATATGGCTGAAGAAATGCAGCAGAGAGAGGCAGCTGCATTAGCCGTGCAAGAGGATATGGCTTGCTGGGACCTTCCAGAACCTGAGCTGCTGAGAGCAAACAGCGACTGGTGGTTTTTGTTGGATGTTGTCACCAATCCTGAGAGAGCATGAGTGTTCGTTACTTTGCATGAAAGTTTTACTCCAAACTTGGATGGAAGTGTGCTGGAGACTTTCTTCAGGATCCCGAAGATAAACTGGAAAAGACAACCAAGACCAGCAGGGCAGAGAGGACAGATAACCATTCAGTGAGTATTTTTGTCACCTAATGCTATGTTTTGGCCAACAAAGCAGTGTTAATTTTGGCAGCTATTTTAGATTTAGTCTTAGTCTGTAGACGAAAATGTTTATTAGTTTTAGTCACATTTTAGTCATTTTTATCCTTGATAGTTTTAGTCTAGTTTTAGTCAACGACAACTCAAAACGTTTTAGTAGACGAAAAGTCATTACATTTTAGTCAACTTTTAGTCAAAGTGTTTTCTCTCTTCAAACTAAACTAATTCATTACCATTAAAATCACACAACTGCTGAAACAGTTAATCGATTAATATGCCTTCCTGGCCTTAGAGCTAAGAAATCATATATAAATATCTTCTAAATAAATTGCTGTGTAATCTTAGAAACAACAGTTTGACTAGATAGTAACTGCAAGTTACAAGTTGCTTGTTCAAATATATAAATAAATAAACTTGCAGGCTATAAGTGTTATAGCAGCGACACGTGATGCGCACTGACACATTGGGGAACAGGTCTGAAAAGCCAACACGGTTGCTCCCCATATGTTTCAATATATGGTAAAGCATTTCACAACGTTAGCGTGGAAGCCAGGTTCATTCATTAATTTATTACTGCAAACTGAAAACTTTTTTGTGAGAAAAACTGGCTTCCAGCCAGGCTAAGCCAATGTGGCTTGCTAGCAAATTTGCCACAAGTTGACATAGCCCAGTTACACTGACTTTAGCAAATTTATATGCTTAGTTAACATTAGGACTTACAGTTAACGACTTCAAGTGTCTCTTCAGGTTGGTTGTATTCTTCCCACCTAATTTGAAGCCAGTCTACGGTTTGGAGGTCATTTGAAGCTGAAGGTTACTGTAGTTATTTCAGTTCGGAGGAAGGAGTTTTTTCAGTTTTAGAGTTCGGAGGAAGCCAGTCGCCGTCTGTGGTTGTCCTGTGGTTAACTTGCTTTGTGCTCCTGTTAGCATGTGAAGTTAGCTAAGTTTCCAACAGCAAAAATGGCATCCTAAAATATGAGTGCAGAGGATAGGAGAGAGTTCAGGTGGGTGTCTGCTGGTGAGCAGACAGCCACGGCTGTCCGCCGCAGTGAAATCTTCCAGGAGAAAAAGCGCGAACAAAGCATCGCTGACCTTTTTATTGACATGGTGACATCTGGGTCACAGGTCAGACTGGCCAATGCTGCGTTTAGTTGCTCTCAGGATTGTGGGACACAGGAGAATACAGTTAACAATCACCCAAATGAATGAATGAATTCATCTGTGGAGTCCCAACAGACAGCATCTGCACACGCCACATCAATCTGCACCACACGTCAATCAATGACAGGGATGCCTTTTCTATATTTTGACAGACAGACTAGACGCACAACTGGGGGAAAATATCATGCATTTTGTGAATGTCCGATAGCCCACCACTAACAGTCCCGTCTTGGCAACGAAAACAAAACATAGCTTAGCTTGTCAACGTCTCGTCTTTGTCATGGAAAAAAGGTTGTTGACAACATTGACAAACTGTGTGAACATTAAGCCTTATTTGAAGCCAACTAATAACGAGAGTAGTAGGTTGGATGCCACTAACTGATTTTTATGTTGCTTTTTGTGGAGCTTTATAGCATATTTTATACAGCTTTATACCAACTGTGAGACCTCAAAAATAGGGAGGATTTTGAAACCAAAGTGGGGGGTCTTGGGGTCCGCCCCCAGAACAATTTGAGCATTCTGGTGACTTTTAAAGAATGGAAAATAACAAAATAATAAGTACACTGCAACAGCATTTTCATGTAAATTCAGGAAAGAATACAGAATAATTTGCCTCTCTGGCATAAACTAATATTCATCAGTTTTCATTCATTCATTCAATTTTTGCCCCCTTAGAGGGCCACTGCCCTCTGTGGCCATCTATAAATGCTTATTGTTGTTAAAAGTGCAATGCTTTGCACTTTCTCACTCACTGAGGAGGACGAGGTGCGAGCTGCTCTCTTCCGCTTTATGTGTGTGCCAGGAAATGACATTTGGTGTAGCTGTATTGTTGTCCGGGTGGAAACAGTAGATTTTTAGAGTCGTGGGGCTTATACACGCTGTACAGTGCCAGAAACTATTTTTGATAACGAAAAGGAAAAACAAGGTGTGAGAGTGTTTCATCAATCGGGAGAAATACGGGAGAATTGTGACCCTGGGAGGAAACTGGGAGAGGCCAATAAAAAAACAGGAGTCTCCCAGGAAAATCGGGAGGGTTAGCAAGTATGCTTTACACTATAGCACTAGCTCAGCTAGCGTCAGCCTTGTTGTTATACCCCCGCTCGGTGGGCGTGGGCATCTGAAGCTTGCGCGCAATGCATCCTGGTACATGTAGGAACACGGCTCTGCAAGCAGGAGAACTCTGCTTTCTTGGTCAATATAGCACATACTGAGGAATTTATTGCCCCAAAGAAAAAAAATATGTGGCTCTCTGTACAAATTTAATTTTATTTAATTTTATGTCTAGTGAACCTTTTAAAGGATAAGTCTGGCATTACTCTGTATTATTGTCAACAAATCCCATGAAAAGACCAACACCAACAAGGTGTTAGTCTGTCTCTCTATACTTTCTGATTTCCCTACCCTGTCTGTAACACCCAGCCCCAAGCCCATTGATTCCTGATTTCCTGTGAAATGAGAAATTCTTAGTGACATTTCAGGAGTGCTCACTTTCAGTTTGACCTCCAAATAAAGTGGTTTAGACAATCTGGATAAACTGTTGGTTTGTTTTCAACCTGTCTGATCGCTAGTGTTTCTTGACTTGTTGGACTTTGTTGTAGTGATCTCATCGTGTTCCTAGATCTCAGCAATTAATTTGGAAAGTATAATGTTACCATAACTAATAGAAACAATAGCCAATGCTATGAAAATAAGACCCAAGTTACAATAAACCGGAATGATCTTTTAATGGAAAACAATGGCTTAAAAACAAAGCTCCCAGAAACAGTGCTGCGCTGGAATATTGATGTTCCAGCACAGCATAGCCACAGTAGGGCTTTTTGACTTTTTATCATACACTTTCACTACAAATGGAATGGCTGTAAAATAATTTATACATTTTTCTGAGCGTCACAAACACCCTGAACTGTCTCTTTGTATAACCAGAATTTGATCCATTAGGTCCAGTAAACAATTTTTGTTATATTCATGTTCTATAAGGCCCGCAAATGAGAAAACCCTGGGCTATGCACTTCATTGGAATGAAGGCACCATCTTGGAACATGGTATCTAGTGCTATTAATACATCCATGGAAAAAACACTCTCAAACTCCTTAAATACTGATGTGACTTAAAATGCATGTGAGAGTATATGTCACTTTTTATTTTATCTGATCAGGTGTTTTATATAAAATGTTCATGTCATGTATGTCAGGATAAAGACTGATTATATCGCTACTAATCTATGTCTTCACAGAAAGCTGAGGCAACCGGGGAGAAAAGACCCAGGGGGCGACCCAGGAAATGGGTGAGTCAGTGTTTCTCTTAAAGTCTGAGATTGTGTCTGCTGCTGGCATGCTGGATCCTGGAAAACATGTATACAACACAAGAGGGGCTATGAATTGACCTATGAGTTGTGCAAGTTGATGAAATCTGTTTGCGGCAAGAGGTAAATGTGCATGGCAAAACCTGTCAGAGAAAAAGAAACACTTGAGCAAGTGATTTTATTACTACACACTTGTTTCTTATCTTTCAAAAGCATTTTGTTACACGAAGAGTTTCCCAGTAGGTATAATGCCAGGTTTTAATGCATTTTGAGATGGACTGTTTCAACAGTTTGAACATTTTGTCGCAATTTCTC
Organism: Siniperca chuatsi; assembly: GCF_020085105.1. Taxonomy (NCBI): domain Eukaryota; kingdom Metazoa; phylum Chordata; class Actinopteri; order Centrarchiformes; family Sinipercidae; genus Siniperca; species Siniperca chuatsi. The sequence goes on along the minus strand of NC_058064.1, from coordinate 23,059,315 downwards.
GTTATTAACTTCATTATGTGGCCTGAATATATAGATAGATAGAGTTTTCTCTCTGGTTGTTGCTGGTGTGTGTGTGTTCAGGGAGATCTCCAAAATGTTTGTGTTATCAGTCAAAGAAAATGTTTACTCACCATGCTGACCGCAGGAGTACCTAAATAATTCCGCTGACAGCTTGAAGGCCTCAGTGTTTATCAGCTCCAAAGTAACAGGCCTGATTGACAGTGCAAGGAAAAGCAGCTGGCAGTTAGAAGTGCCACCAGGAAGGGTGAGAAGAGATGCAGGGAAGGTGAACTGTCTCCTGCAAATATCATGTCAGCATTTTTATGTGTCAAAGGGGAAAAAAAGTGAAAGCCTGCAAGAACAGAGTTGGAGAGTCATAAAGTATGCATTTTATATTTATTTTCATTTCCTGGAAGGAATGGTGTGTTCCAAGAATCAACTGTTTCATGTGCACTGAATTCTCAGTCTTTATGGCCACAGCTTCCAGAACGACACTGCAGGCTATATGTCAAGTGTAATGTCCTGTGGAGTAACTCACAGTAGGTCACAGTAGCATGCAATCGGCAATGAGACTTAAAAGACCAGGCATACCAAGTGAACTGCACAGCCAAACCAAATATTAATTCTTTCATGCTTTGCAACCTGTGCTTACAACAAACTATTTAATATATACCACCTTCCTCAGTATAGCCTTACCAAACTTAAAGGAAAATACTATCTATGTTATATTATAAGGAAATGGAAATAATATTTCCACCTGGCGTATTTCCCATAAATGTGGCCATTGTCATTGTCATGCTGACTTTGCACTCACCACCTGCATTGTAGAGACTTGGGGAACACAGCTTTCCAAATATACATGATTTTTTCATGAATCATCTCAAACTCTTGTCTGAGTGTTACCAAAAGTAAACACAAAGTAGCCCCCTAGAATGGCCATTATGACTAACTGAATAGGGATCTACATCCCATATGAGTTAGCAATAACTGCATAGGGATGTAACGGCAAGTACAAAGTTAGCATGACCAATAGAGTCACAATGGCAATCACATTTATGGGAAATACGCAGGTTGAAATAAACTAGACTTTACCTTTAATCATTAATTAACACAAAACTCATGCAAGTAAAGAAAAATGACCCACAATAAATTCAAAAGGCTATGGACATTATGGCCGGTACAACTTACATAAATATGTTAATCCAATGTATAATCAAAAAGTATAATTGTTATACACTGCAGCAGAATAGAGCTGACAGAGATGTAACACACAGATGTGTGTGCGGCTGTGGCTTAGAGGTAGACAGGGTCGTCCTCTAATCGAAAGATCGGCGGTTCGATCCTTTTCTACTGATGAGCAGATGGCACCTGCCATCAGTGTATGAATATGTGTGAATGAGGTGAATGACATGTAGTGTAAAGCGCTTTGATTGGTCGGAAGACTAGAAAGGCGCTATACAAGTACAGTCCATTTACCATGTATAAGCAATTAAAAGATGGCGCAGAGGACGGCTGTCTCGAGCTCCTCCTCCACCAACACCATCTGTAATCAGCCTGATCACCGGCGACTATGAGACTTTGGCCTACAGAGAGGAGGTTGGAGCCCTGACAGGACCAAGTGGTAGCCCTCGGGCGGACGGTCTGGGAGCTGGACGTGTGCCGAGGACCTTGGGCGGAGGGCCTGGGGGCTGGATGTGTGCCGAACGGGGAACCTTGGGCGGACGGCCCGGGGGCTGGACGTGTGCCGAGCTGACCTCCTGAGGTCTGTGACAAAGATGGACTCCCTCCGGAGGCCTGGCAGGATGGTGATGGCACAAGTGGATGGTTACCGGAAGCTGGCGACGTGGATGGAGGGTTGCATGAGGCTGGCGGCGGACACTGAACCTTTCTGGAGGCCGGCGGCAAACACTGAACCATTCTGGAGGCCGGAGCCAGCGACTGGGCCTCGGGACATGGAGCCGACGACTGAGCCTTGGGACAAGGAGCTGGCGACTGAGCCTCAGACCTGGGAGCCGGTGTCTGGAGCTCCAGACATGGAGCCGACGTCGGGACCCCAGGACCGGGCATCAGGACTTCAGGGCTGGAAACAAGGAGCTGCTGCGACTCGGCAGGGACCGGAGGAGGCCGCTGCGAGGCAGCAGAACTGGGAGCTGGCCTCGGAACTTCAGGGCTGGGAGTAAGGAGCCTCTGCGATCCAGCAAGGACTGGAGCCGGCGACGGGGCCGCTGGGCTTGGAGCCGGCTTTGGAACTCCAGGGCAGGGAGCAAGGAGCTGCTGCGATCCAGCAGGGACTGGAGGAGGCTGTTGCGATCCAGTAGGACCTAGGGCCGGCGACTGGACATCAGAACTTGGTGTCGGGGAATCGTGACATGGTGCCGGGACGACAGGACATGGCACCGGGACGACAGGACATGGCTCCGGCAACTGGACATCAGAACTTGTTGCCAGTGTTGAGAAATCCGGACATGGCGCCGGAACGGCAGGACATGGCGCCGGCTTCGAAGCAGCAGGGCCGGGAGCCAGCGACTGGATCTCATGACATGGAGAGCTTCGGAACTTCAGGGCTGGGGGTAAGGAACTGGTGCGATCCAGCAGGGACTGGAGGAGGCTGCTGTGACCCAGCAGGGACTCCCATGTTGTGCTGAGATCCCACCGGAAACAGAGATGATGGTGATCCAGCATCGGCCAAGGATTGGTGCTGCTGCGATCCAGCTGGGAAAGGAGTCTACTGCGATCCAGCAGGGAGTTCAGGGAACTGCTGCGATCCAGCCTGGAAAGGAGTCGACTGCGATCCAGCAGGAAGTCCAGGGAGCTGCTGAAGTCCGGCGGAGAGTCCAGGGAGCTGCTGAGGTCCAGTCAGGAAGAAAGGCGACTGCGATCCAGCAGGGAGCAGGGAGCAGTTGCCACCAGGCAGGGATTGCTGTCTGCTGCGATGACTGCTGCGATCCAGTAGGGCGTGATAGTGGCGACTGAGGCTACAGCGGACTGGCAGAGGCGGTAAGCGCTGGCTGCTGCGGCCCGGCGGCGGCAAGGACAGGGTGTGATCCTGTGCTGTGATCCAGCGGTGGCATGGAGCGGTGGCAGCGGGGCAGGTGAGGAGCTAGGCAGCGGGGCAGGCTGACGACTGGCGGGTCGGGAGTCAAGCTGGGAGCCGATACAAAAATCTTTGCCCACTCCAGAAGTGAGTCCCACAGCCAGGGTGTGCAGGAGACAGCAAAACGTGCCGTAGTTTTGGCTGCCAACCTGGCCTGCTCGCTGCTAGCTGTTCCCCACATTTCCAACAGGCTTGACAAGTCCAACACCAGTTCTTTTAACTCTTTCGATCGGTGTTCCGCTGGGTCCATGCTGGCCAGATCGTTCTGTTGTAAGAGCTATTTTTCAGGACCCAAAAGCAGGAACTCACGGAAACAGAACTGGGTATTTCAGACGGTTTTTATTGTGTAGATTATTGCAAGTGCAGACGAATGCAGGATCCGGCGTCACCCGTGGCTTCCCCGAGGATTCGACCGAGCCGGGTTGGAGGCGAGACTGGCGGCGCTCCGGACGAAGACAAGGTGAGCTGGCTCTGGACTGGCGAGCGGAACGGGAAGGCTGAGCCGACCAGGCGGAGGATCACTGAAGCCGGGCGTGTAGTGCGGGTGCGGGCAGTGTCCGGAGGCAAAGATCGGCCGGATGGCAAGAGTGGCATGGTAGTGGATGTCCAGATGATCTAAAAGGCAGACTGAGGCAGTGATCACCGGCAGAGCGAGAGTCTGTAACAAAGACAAGTTATTACCACGGTGAGAAACAAAATAGAACTTCACTTATCTTAAGCACTGCGCGAGCCGTTACGTTATATTCGTATGTATGTACGGAGGATGATCTGGCGTCGGTAGTATGGAGGTGCCTGGTATATCAATCGTGTCGATCAGCGACGATTGAAGACAGGTGTGCCGGTAATCAGTCACAGGCGGGAGAACAGGAAGCCAGCCCAGAACACAGACACACCCACACACCAGGACAGACAGAGGACAGCCAGAAAACACGAGGAGAGACAGGTACACCAAAGCATACAAGGACCGGGGGGGCTCCGTGGCCCACCATGACATTGCGATATCTTGTAATGAGTCATTTACAATGCTGTGGAGGAATTTTGGACCACTCATCTTTGCAGAATTTATGTAATTCAGCCACATTGGAGGGTTTTTGAGCATTAACTGCCTTTTTAAGGTCATGCCACAGCATCTCAATAGGATTCAGGTCAGGCCACTCCAAAGTCTCCATTTTGTTCTTTTTCAGCCATTCAGAGGTGGACTAGCTCGTGTGTTTTGGATCATTGTCCTGCTGCAGAACCCAAGTTCTCTTCAGCTTGAGGTCACGAACAGATGGCCGGACATTCTCCTTCAGGAGTTTTTGGTAGACAGCAGAATTCATGGTTCCATTTATCACAGCAAGTCTTGCAGGTCCTGAAGCAGCAAAACAGCCCCAGACCATCACACTACCACTACCATATTTTACTGTTGGTATGATGTTCTTTTTCTGAAAGGTGGTGTTAGTTTTACGCCAGATGTAATGGGACATACACCTTCCAAAAAGTTCAACTTTTGTCTTGTCAGTCCACAGAGTATTTTCCCAAAAGTCTTGGGGATCATCAAGATGTTTTCTGGCAAAAATGAGACGAGCCTTAATGGTCTTTTTGCTCAGCAGTGGTTTTCGTCTTGGAGCTCTGCCATGCAGGCCATTTTTGCCCAGTCTCTTTCTTATGGTGGAGTCATGAACACTGACCTTAACTGTGGCAAGTGAGGCCTTCAGTTCTTTGGATGTTGTTGTGGGGTCTCTGAATAGCTGAAGAACAAAAATGAAGACTTTGGAGTGGCCTAGTGGAGATAAGTTGAGCAAACTGTTTGCGATTGTTTATTCAACATCTGTTGCATAATAGCCGAACCTTATATGGATTAAGATGTGAATTTGATACAGCATTCTAGTGAGGCTGACTGACGAAGAAGAAGAACAAAATGAAGACTTTGGAGTGGCCTAGTCAAAGTCCTGACCTGAAACCTATTTATTTGTAACCATGTATAATTTTCCTTCCACTTCACAAATATGCGCCACTTTGTGTTGTTCTATCACATGAAATCCCAATAAAATGCATTTACGTTTGTGGTTGTAACATGAAAAAATGTGGAACAGTTTAAGGGGTATGAATACTTTTGCAAGCCACTGTAATTGGGTGCCCCCCTTTTAAACATTGTAAATCACAACAACAGTCAGCATCATGTCTGTTGTTAGGTACATTAAAGCATTGCTGACCTTTTTATTGACCTGGTGACCACAAAACTACTTGATTAGGTTTAGGAAAAGATCATGGTTTGGGTTAAAATAAGTAAGTTACGTTAGTAAGTCATGTGACATAAATTAAGTACGCTACTTAAGTTATGTACATAAAGTACGTAACGTAAAATAAGTCAAAGTTGACTTTTGGTTTCATATGGGACACGAATCTCCTGGGTGAAAGTCCGGTGTTTTTCCCCCTCCATTCAACTCCCTATGCGGACTTTGTCGCTCTTTATACTACCTCACCTTTTTTCCTCCTTTTCTCCCATCATAATTACTGAGGCCACTAGAGGTTGTCCCCTAACAATACACTTAACAGCCTCCTGGCTCACGATTACGTGGGTTATATACGAATTACAGTGCGTTATTTTTCAAAGGTATATGTACGAACAGTGAATAAGAACAGCCTGCCCAGGAACACATACCTACACACCAACATCTACCCACAAAGCTTGTGGCAGAACTAGACAGGCCACACTGCACACTAGTCAGTTGTGTATTGTAGATAGTGTACCTTTCTGCCTGCTACAGGGAATATGCTGACACCCACATGTCAATCAAAGGTCTTACCTTACAGCTGCTTTCTGCTTTATCTGAAGTGTGTGGACAAGAAAATGTTTAACTAGCACAGTGATCTATCAGCAGGGCAATTAGTCTGTTTGGCTACTTATTGTTTAGTTTAACCATAGCTCACCATTAAATGATTCAGGAGAAATGCAGCAGTGAAATGCAATTGCATGCCTCAAATGTGACTGTTCCCTACATGAATTAGAAATTCACTGTAGATATCAAAGAGCAAAGCTACTGTTCAATTCAATTTTATTCATATAGCGCCAGTTCATAACAGAAGTTATCTCATTGCACTTTTCCTATAGAGCAGGTCTAGACCGTACTCTATAATATTAACTATAACATGTCAACTGTTAGTTGCTCTTAATTCAGTTTTACATCAGAAATTGACCAACTGACCTTTAACCTTTAGCTCTTGCCTCATCATCACCTATATATCTATATATGAATATATAGATATATATTATATATATATTTTATATATATATATATATATATATATATATATATACAGTATATATATGTTACATATTCAAAACTTAGAAACAATAACAAGACAAACAATGGGATCCATCAAAATTAGACTTAGATTTAGATTAGATTTTTTACATATGTTGTCAGACTTTTTATTGCAGTGATATGGTGTTGCATGTGTTGAAATTGTATGCATGCCTACACCAGTGTCTAACAGGAGACAGTGTTTTTTTTGTTTGTCCCACAGCAGTCAGGGCCAAATCCAGGCCAGGTATAGGCCAGGTATATATTCACATAGACAACAGGGATCCCACATATGTTTTGTTGTGACTTTTACTGAGTGGAGCTTGTGTATGGAAGGTAACCATACCTTCAGCTCATTGCCATGCAGTGTCTAGCAGCTGAACTAACTTATTGACTGTGTTTTGAACTGCCTTTGTGATTTGTAGTTTCACTACACAAATGATTGCGTATCGGTATGGCAGCTGTATTCTTACCCAAGTAACCCAACCAAAAAGAAGGAACAGAAATGATTTGTTTTGTTTTGGAATATCAGTGTGGATGGTGAGCTTTTAGAAGTGTCTTATTTGGTCATATATTGTGGATGGTGAGCTTTTAGAAGTGTCTTATTTGGTCATATATTGTATGTGAAATGAAGCACTGCTGCAACATGATACATTTATTTGGCTGTAACCCAGTGGTCCTGAGTTTGACAAAAATAATAGCAGCATTCACTTTGTGTATTTTGTTGCAGGTCAAGATGCATTTCTAAACATTTTCTGTTTTGAAAATGAAAGATTTTGGATTGTGCAGAGGTAACCGCTACCCAGTGTGTTCTAGTTGCTGTGAGCCCACAGTTGGATCAATGTATGTAAATTATTATCAGAGGGATGCAAACACTTGTTTGGCCTTGTCTGCAGCTCAGGTGAGTGCCATGCTACTTTAGGCTACTTTAGGCATTATAAGGGAAAATGTGGCAAAAAAAAAAATCAGTCTTTGGTCCACTTATGTGTCATTTTCCTCCTTCACCTCAGAGTGGGTGCAGTTTAGTGTGGAAACAAAAGTGGGATGCAGAAGTTGAATTGTTCATCCATCCCTCCATTATCCATACCCACATATTCTGTGCACAACTGATCTTTATTATCCCAAAGAGAAACTGATTTCCAGTGTGGGCTCAGAAAATGAACATATGCAATAAAAACAAATCGAAGGCATAGTCCACACATAACAAACACATAATGGTGACAGTATACATGATAACACATAACATCACAAGCTCCTCCCTAAATTCACCTTTTAAATTCAAGGGAGTAGCATATATTTTTCTGTGCTCTAACTGAACAAAAGGGATTGAATGAGTGATGTAATTCTATTGGCTGAGCTACAAGAAAAAAAACATGATGCTACAGAATGTGTCTGATGTAGGAGTTGCTTATTACAGTATGTCATTTTATCTTGCGATGTCTCTCAGCCATTTGAAGGTGGGATAGGAAAACGTCCCTATAGGTTGTTTGTGCAAGCAGCTTATTACAACCCATGTTTACGTTTATTGTAGGATGTGACCTAGTGGTTGTGGTAATTATGATGGGAGCAAACCAGAAAGTCAGGTGAAGTAGTATAAAGAGCTAGAAAGTCCACTTATGGAGGTGGTGGGGTGGATGGATGGCACAAACAATTTGGCACCAATTTAGGAAACGCTCCTGTGGGTCATATTAGGAGGGTAAGAACAAACGACCCATGTGGTCGTATGGGTTGGAGGACTTGTATGCCCAATTATATGTTACAAGTCTGTGAAGGAAGAAGAGCTTTGGCGTGCTGCTGTTAGCTGGCTATGTGAATGACCTGGTGACATCACAAGTCACAGGTCAGACTGTGTAATGGTAGGTGGAAGCTGGATCCATGGGGGGAGTTTACAGGTGTGAAGTCTGGAGGATTGTGGGAAACTGAGTTCTATGGCTTTCCTTTGTTTACAGAACAAAAGAGCATGTGGTCTCATAATAAAACGTTCAGTTCCCACAAAAGTCTCAAGTCCCACAAATGAACAAATTCAAATGGTGGATCAATTTATAGTGCTATATCTTATTGAAATTACTGGCAAGGAAATACCACAGTAATGGCTTATTGGTAGAAAGGCATTAAGAGTCAAAGGCATCAAAGTTACTTAGAATGGTGACAATATTGATCAACTAACATATTATATTATGGTACTAGTCCCATACCATATTTCTTCTGGAGATTAGCCGCTCTTGTACAAAGATCTCGTATGGAGATGGATGGAATATTGTTAAAAAATCCAAACGTCTGCTGAATATCTTTGTAGGAGTGATATCTCCAATTCAGTTCCCCGACGAGTCGATCTATGACGGCGATAAAAACTGTTGCTTTGAACTTGTCTGGGCCTGATTGCCGACAGTCAGGTTCAGTGGATTCATCTACTTGTTTTTTCCTTTTTATGTACCTCTTTGTGTCCACTTTGTAGTGTTGAGACCAAGCAGCAACCTCCAGGGCTGAAAAATTAAGCCAACCCGGAAGCTGCAGTTCATCGAATGGCCACTTGAGGCTGGCTCCAAAATGGAAGTCTTCATGTTAAAATTTTACAGCAGCTTTACAGCAGAAATAAACATGTTTACAGCCTGGTACAAAAAACAATTTTGGTCTCTAGAGTTAATTTCCCTCTTAATGACAACTGTGAGAATTCTTTTAGAACTCACCCGTTTAAATTATATTAAGGCTTAAAATTCTGCATAATTAAGGATGTGGCTGCTTTGAGTGACAGGTAGGGGCTGCCAATGCCGTCACTGCTAACGGTCTGCTGTCTGCTAGCCGCTTGTCACCTCAGCTCAGCGAGTCACCGAACTTGACCTCTCAGCCGTGTTTGTGCTTTTTGGATATTTTTTCATGAAAATATCTGAAGAATAATATGGCTTTCTGTGCGGTTAATTGTACCAACAGAACATACAAGAAGTCTGTGCTCCAGTTTTTTCGGTGAGTGAAATTCTAGTGTTTTATTTATATATTAGCAATAATTACCAGGTACACACCATACGTGGCATGTTAGCTAATTAGCCAGCTATTGAATTAGCCTTGGGTTAGCCTTCGAGCAAGACACGCAGCTGTGCTAATGATGCTAACTTAAAGGGAGAGTGTGTTAGCCACAGTTATTAAACCAGCATGCACCAAAGTCAAAACGTAATAGAATAGAATAGTTAGGGTGATATTACTTTTGAACAAATGGTGTCTATGTGAGGTTGGAAAATAAAGGTCCACCTCTTTAGTTAACTAACGTTGAGCAATTTTAAGGTTAAACTTACAATACAGGAAATGTAGTGTTAACGTAACGTTAATGCTGGACTTGGGAGTGAGTTGAGTGGATAAGCTTTTCTTGGGAGAGGCACGTGTTGCGGCCAAGCCTAGCAGTGCACTCGGTGCTTGGGGCGGGTGCCGTTAGCATGCCGGTTAGGGGCTGCCAGCAGTGAAGACAGGTAGCTGGGCTGTAGGGCGAGGTTCCTGATTTAGGTAAGGTTAAATTAGTAGTATTAGGACGTGTGAGGGCCCCCTGTTTAGTCTACTTGTGTGTGCTTTGTCAGTAACTGTGTCTGCCCATGTTGTCTTTTGAGGTGCCAGAGAGCTGACTGCAGTATCCAACCAGATTTGCAGCACCTGGGCCCAGTGCTCTACAAGATATAGAAGTCCCAGCGTCCAGCGTGGCGTGCTCTCTTCCCTGTCAGCACCTGCACCCTATTGCTTTGCTTAGCATTTTGTTTTACTTTTACTCCAGAACACCTTATCCTGCACTATCCACACACATCCACATGAACACTACTGCTTTCATGGACTATACAGCTCATATCCAAAGTTAGTTTATTTTCTTTATTACAATAAATAACTTGTATGTATTAGCATTCTGTGTTTTCCCGTTTTTGTTGTGGCCTATGGACCGGGTTATGACAGACGCTTGAGGAAAGTTACAACGCCTAGGCTAATATGATGTGTACTCTAAGGTAAAGAAGTTGAAGGCATCACTTGTTTCACAAGACAAATTAGGATACTGGGTTATTATCCCTAAGTTCTATCATTATAATTACTGTTACACATCTTTTCATTTATTTCAAGTGTACTTAAGTCATAGAAAACAACTTTTAAATTCACAACCTTTAATATTGATGTTTTCATGAATGCAAGATAAGATTTTAATTTGTTAAACTGTTGCTTGTGTAGTGGTACATTTTTGTTATATAAAATGGATCAGACATACTGTAATGTAAAAGCATATTCTTAAAAGCTTTCTGTTACGGACAGAACAACCGGAGACAATGGTAAGGAGACTGAGAGAGTTTATTACAACACAGAGGTAATATGGGATGGTATTGATACTGTCCTTTATCTCACTGCTGGTGGAAGAGTGTGGGCACTGGGGCGACACACTCAGGAGACTGGAAACACACAGGAGCCTGGAGACACACAGGAGCCGGAGGTTAGAGCGACACACTCAGGAGACTGGAGACAGACGGGAGCCGGGAGCTGGAGCGACACACTCAGGAGACTGGAGACAAACGGGAGCCGGGAGCTGGAGCGACACACTCAGGAGACTGGAGACAGACGGGAGCCGGGGTTCGGGGTTCCAAGTGGTAGTTTTCTCAACGTAGCGTAGTGGGTGAGTCCGTGTAGCATTCGTAGGAAGACTGCGATGCTCTGTCCTTCGTATGAACGAGACCGGACACTGACTGAGGTGAGGAGCTGGGTAATATAGGTGAGTGGAGTGGCTGATTACGTGCAGGTGTGCGATGGGTGACAGGTGCTGGGAATTAATACTCAAGTGAGGGAGTACAGAGTGAAGGGGAGTGACTGGAGAGAACAAGACAGACTGTGACAGTACCCCCCCCTCCACGGCCAGCTCCCGAGGGCCGAAAGACCCCCTTCCCCGACACCGCAGCCTGTCCCTAAGGGCCAAGCCGATCCCGGGAGCTTATCGGAATCCGGTGTGTCGGGCGGTCGACCAGGAGCTTGGGCCGGGCTGGAGACCGGAGCGACCTCTGGCGGTCGACCAGGAGCGTGGGCCGGGCGGGAGACCGGAGCGACCTCTGGCGGTCGACCAGGAGCTTGGAGACGGCGGGAGACCGGAGCAACCTCTGGCGGTCGACCAGGAGCTTGGAGACGGCGGGAGACCGGAGCGACCTCTGGCGGTCGACCAGGAGCTTGGAGACGGCGGGAGACCGGAGCGACCTCTGGCGGTCGACCAGGAGCTTGGAGACTGCTGGAGATCGGGGAGAAGACTGGAGAGGAGATCTCCGGGCTGGAAGCCGGAGCCGAGACCTCTGGGCTGGTAACCGGAGCGGACTCTGGCCGGCTGCTGTCCTCCGGGCTGGTAACCGGAGCGGACTCTGGCCGGCTGCTGTCCTCCGGGCTGGGAGCCGGAGTGGACTCTGGCCGGCTGCTGTCCTCCGGGCTGGTAACCGGAGCGGAGACTGGAGAGGAGACCTCCGGGCTGGGAGCCGGAGCGGACTCTGGCCGGCTGCTGTCCTCCGGGCTGGGAGCCGGAGCCGAGACCTCCAGGCTGGTAACCGGAGCGGACTCTGGCCGGCTGCTGTCCTCCGGGCTGGGAGCCGGAGCAGACTCTGGCCGGCTGCTGTCCTCCGGGCTGGGAGCCGGAGCGGACTCTGGCCGGCTGCGCCTCAGGGCTGGAGGCAGGCGGCGGCGGCTGACAGACAGGTTGGGGATTCGTGGATGACCATAGGTTCGGCGGGCCAAACTCCTGGCAGAATCTCGCCAAGAAGAGGTCCAGAGAATGGAGAACTGCCTCTTCCTTAACCGCCAGGGATCCAGCCCAGTGCAGTGCCGGACCGGCCAGCCGAAGCACCACGAAGGCTACCTGTGTCCGCTCAGATGGGAACTGATCAGGGTGTAACAGGAACGTGAGGCAGCACTTCGTGAGGAACTCTTCGCAATTTTCTACTATACCGGAGAAAATCCCCGGCTGTAGAAGCTCGTCCACAGCAATAAAGGGACTAGGGAGGCTGAGGATATAACGTTTGGCCAACCCACTCAGGTGAAGTAGGGGATTCTTGGCCGTCATCCTTGTTGGGGTCCGGACAGGACAGACTGTGACACTTTCATTTATCAGATAATAGTTGAAATGAAAATATTAAGACGGTATTTATAGGTTAACATTTTGCATAGAGCTTAGCAGAAAGTAAAAAATGAAAAGATAATGTTATGTGCTGTTTTTGTTTGGACATTTCTTTAAGACAAATGTGGACATGAGAAACTATACTCTATACTGAAAACAATTATCTGCACACATAGTTTTGAAGCCCCCTAGGAGGTGTGAGTCATTTGCGATCTCTGAGAAGGTCTTGTGGGTATTGCACAGGTATTGTAAAGCCAATACTGTATAGTGAGGAAAATAAAAATAAAAAACATGGCTGATTGAATGCACCTATTTGCCACAGATGCATTCGATCACTCACTATATAAGCCTCACAATACCTGTGTATTTGCCTGAGGAAGACCTTCTCAGAGTTTGCAACGTCGCAAATAAATGATACCTCCTAGGGAGATTCATAACTACTCAGTGTGCAGGTAAGTCAGATTAAAATGTGAAGTCTAACATTTTTCAGTCAGTCAAAAAGGAGTGCAAATATAAATACAATGTATTCAAATGTGAACCATGTTTTTTTAAATAAAAAGACAGCACAAAAAGGTGGACAAAATTTAAAACTATAAATGTAAAATTATACTCATTTATTAAAATAAAATCAGCAGACTAGGCCTGTGCAAGGGGTAACAGCTATGCCAAGAGAGCTGCATAGTACATGTGGTAGTAGGGGGAGAAAGGGATGAAGGGTGGGATTGTAGGAATGAGGAAGAGCAGAGGTGGTATGTCTGGTGGTATGGTGTTATGGCTACAGATGTTATTTTTTAACAACCATAAAGAACATAAAAAATAAACTCAACATTAGCCTTGACTGTCAGGGCTATGTTTAGATGTAACAAAATGGGCCCTAAAGGCCAAATTCAAAAGCAGTGACACTGCCAACTGTAAGCAGTTCACTGCGTTTGGAGGTGGTCTTTAAGGCAATTAGCTACTGTACTTAAAAACATATAATTTCCTCTAGATGTGAAATGAACTCCGTCTTTCAAAAATAGCTCAGGACTGTCATATCTAATGTGAGGGTGCTCAATCATAACACCATTTAAGCTATGAACAAATGTAGCTGTTGACACTACACAGTTGACAAATTTCCTGGCCTTGTCGAGCTTCACCGGATTGGCACAAGCCTTCCACCAGCACCTTTTGGATCACAGACAAACATGATGGTGCTGGAGGTGATGCTGGTGCAGGTCCTGCTTCATCATGTTGACAAGCTTGATTCTGCCGCAGTCCACCGCAGCCAAACCAACAGACATGGCTGTTCAGCATGCTGAGGTGCTTCCCAAGGTCTCTGCAGCTCTCTCACCAATGATCCACACTGTGATTATGGGAGGAAAATAAATTAGTGTAATAAATGCTTTCGATAATGAAAAATATAAAGTTAACTATAAAGGGTGGCTCAGTTTTTCAAGTTTACAATACTATTATGTCAGATCTGTCGTAGAAAATGGAACAAGGGAGCAACACTTCAAAATATAGATGACATGAATAAATATATAGATGTCTTTAAATACATTTTTTTATTTGTTGTTGTCCTTTATAGACAGACAATGTAAAATCAGCTGTCTAAAGCAGGGGTGGGCAATACATTTTTACAAGGTGCCTCATGAGAAACCTGAATTGTGTCAGAGGGCCAAACCAACGATAACTTGAACTTAATTCTGCTCAACTTTCTTCAAGTGTAAAATGCACTAAATTATATATTTTGAATAGCTGGTACTGATAATCTCAAGAATAAAGCTATTCTGTAAATATTTATATTAGGCAATGTGAAATTGTGGTGTATAGGTCAAATAAGAAAACAAAAAACAATTATTGAATCAGTTCAATATTTTTAACTTGTTAATCTCCACAAACAATAAAAAACAGTCTTTATCTGAAAGCTCTGGGATGTCGTGTCCTTTCTTAACACAGAAATCCTGAATCTGGTCTCTCAGGTCCCAGACACTTTTCAGTACTTTGCAGGCTGAGCCACCTGACAGTGCAGTGATAGCTTATGTCACCATGTTCAATCTCATTTTCCTCCAAAAATGCAACAAATTGTCTGTGATTTAATGCTCTCACTCGGATGAAGTTAACTGTTTTAGTTACAACATCAACAACATGTTTCATTTTTAACACTGTCTTACATAACACTTCCTGATGTATAGTACAATGCAAAAATGTCAATTTCTGCACAGGGTTCATTTCTGTCACTTTATCCTGCATTCTCTTTAAAAGTCAAAACATTTTTCCCCATCAGATTTGGACAACCGTCTGTTGTCACACATGCCAGCTTGTCCCATTTCAGTCCTAACATGTCCAAACATGCATTTACCTCTGTGAACAAGGCATTACCAGTGACTGTCCCTTTCATTGACTGCAGGGCTGCCAACTCCTCCGTGATTTGAAAGTCTGCAGTTATCCCACGTAAGAAGATGACAGGCTGGGCGGTGTCACGTACATCACAGCTCTCATCCAAAGCCAGAGAAAAACAGTCAAAGTTCTCTGTTCTTCAGATGAAGCTTCAAGTTTCCAGCGGCGTCCTCAACCCGCCTCGTTACAGTGCGCCGGGAGAGTGACACGTTCTCAAATGCGCCCTTTTTCTCCGGGCACATCAGCGCAACAGAGTCCAATAAGCACTCCTTAATAAACTCTCCGTCAGAAAACGCCTTACTTTTTCTGGCGATTTTGTGACAAATGTTATAACGGCTGCATCTCTGGGGGTGTGAAGTTTCGTAAAAAGTCCTTGTTGGGTTTGCAGTTTTGCTAGCAATGCATCAGACAGATTTCTGTATTTATCCTCATGCTTGGTTGTGTAGTGGCGATTCAAATTATAATCCTTTAACAGCGACCTGTGTACCACAGATTAAGCACACGGCTTTACCTTTAATTTCTGTAAAGAAATACTTGGCAGTCCAGTCGTTATCAACTTTTCTTTTCTTAGCATGAGCCGACATCTTGAGGGTAACCTGGCTAGCGTCACTTGTTGCTGTTCACCTTCACTCACAGCTTACGCATGCTCCGAGATATTGAAATAAGTCCACACCACAGACATGTTGGCTCTTATCCGTCTTACCGTGTGCTGGCTGGGCTTTTTAATTGCGTCATTACAATTGTGTTTTGGCTGTGTTGTTTTGGTGATTTAGATATTTTGGCCGAAAATTTTCGGTGCATCCCTATAATTTATGATTGGCCTCACACGGGCCGGACAGGGATGTACAAAGGGCCGGGGTGTGTAGCAGTCATGGTGGAGGCATCACAGGTGGCCATGACCTCAACAAGGACAGAAATAAACATCTTGTAACAAATATAAAAGTGGCTTTCTTTCTCAACAGTCATATCTCGCATAGCGCTGTCGGTAGCAATACACAAATCAAAATCAAAATCGCGGTGTGGGGAATTACAAACTATCTGTAAGCTGTTATGCACTGACACAGGCGCACTGAGAATCAAACTGCAGATTTTCTAATTTCTTGTTTGGTATAATTCCTTAATAGGCTAAAAAAAAGCTGCAATAATAATAATGACTATGCAATCACATGTAGGTAACTTAACGTTAGCTTATTAACTTGAACTTATTTAAAGTAGCATTATAATCAAGTGACATCCAAATAAATGACTCGCAGCTAAAGTTATGTGAAAATCTAAATTCAGGTTGATTTGCTTCAAATTGTTCGTTAGACATGTAATAAGTAAATATTAAGCTAATTCAAGGTAACACTGGCCAAATTTCTGCAAGTCTCAACAAAATCTAGTGTTACAAATTACCATAATTATATATTTTAAAAAGTACAAAAAAATAGTATAATCTCAATAACTGATAAATCATTGGTTTAATGAATAGTTTCAGGTTAACTTACCTGAAGAGTAAGCTGGGACAGTGACTAGGTACCATCCATAGACTGCCAACAACATACCACAGGGTTAGCCGGCTAGCAACGTAGAGTAGCATATAGCCTAGCTTCTTAGCCTTACCTAGCTTGGTAACCTCAGCGCCACCCACGCTCCAGATGTTTGCCCATTTTTGGTTATCCAGGAGTTGGGCCGAGTGAAGTGCTGCCAAGATGGCAGCATAACTTGAGCCTAAAATGGCTCTTCAAAAACCTATGGGTGACGTCACAGACACTACCTCCATGTTTTATACAGTCTTTGGTTGAGACACAGTTGGATGTTTTTTGCATCACTCTCAGAGTTGGCCACATAATCCCTCAATGAGCTGACAGGCACATTGCTGAGTTTTCATAAAGTACATTAAATTTGTTTTATACTTTGAGGAGCACAAATAGAATTCCATTCACCTCTTCTGCATTGAGGCAAAATCCCAAAAGCATAGCACAGAAAATATATATATTTTTGTTTGACTTGGGTCAAAGTGGGAAATGCCAGATCTTGGTGAGATTTTAATTCAGACTCATCATTTTGACACTCGTGTTTATATGCACTAAGATTACGACAATCATCTACAAACATAGAGAGAGTCCATCTTGCAGAACTCAGAACGAGGATATAAATGTATGTGCCCTTCACTGGATTGCCTGTGAATTTCAGAATAGATTTTAAGATTGTAACACTGGTTTGAAGCAGAATAATGCTTATTAACTCTCTGACTTGTTAACTCTCAATGAGCCAGCAATCATGACCCTTCTAGCTGTTCGCACTACAGCCCGATCCATAATAATTCATTTTTGAGGCTGACAAACAGTATTGATAAGGATTCCTTATCTTAGTTTTTTAAAGAATTGTGACCAACTCAGCGCTTAGCTGTAGAACTCCCTGCCCAAAGATCCCTGCCCAGTTTATTTGAATCCTGTGCAAAGTTGCAATGTGCATAATCTGTAAAGTACAAAAGTTTGACTGCAAATTACCTACCATATTTTGCCACATTTTACTCTTGTGTGAAGTGGCATCTCAGTATTTTGGGTATTTTTATTTGCAAAGACTCTGCTGAATGTTAATTCAGTAGAGGCAACAAACCAATACCCATCTCCCCTTTCTGTGCCCCTGCAAACCCTTTTTGGTGTTAAATGCAGGCTACTGTGAGACTAATGTCCTCTGCATTAAATGTACGGAAATGACCAAGTGAATGGGCAAGGAAGCACAAGTGCGTTAGGGGAGTTGATACAGTGTGAAGGAGAGGTCTAGTCACACAAGACTTTGCTGCTCTTGGCTTCGGGTCAGACACCGAAGGCAGGTGCCAAGCAATGCAATCAGAGCTCAGAGAAGAAGAAAAGTAGGAAAGTCTGGCAGAGGTGATGAGCAGCATGATTAGGAGTTTGTCTAGCAGCTGGTGAGGTGGCCTGGAAAGTCCTCAGAAAATAACAGCAAATGAAAACTTCCACCCTGTGAATGTGTGCATGTGTAAGGCAGGGGTAATTGTGCTATTGTAGTCAGTGTCAGAGATTAAAAAGCTTTTTATTGCCTTGGCATGCCTCACAAAGAAATTATGGAATCTAGCCTCCAGGGTTTCTGGGCAACAGATCATCCGGCAGAGTCTCCAGAGTGAGTTAGGGGCTGAATCAGGGCTGTGGTGCACAAACAAGACTAACAAGAGTCTGAATTGTTAGTACTATAAATTCTAGAGCATGAAAGCTCATTCTTGAGCTTTTGAAATATAAGTTTGACAATTATCTTAACTCAAGGTCTACTTACATGCTTTCAACTGAATTTCACAATTTTCATCAACAAATTAAGTTTGCTCAGTTGTCATGGAGATGGTTCAGCTGTCTAAAGTTTCATATTTATGTCATGTGATTATGTGGCTGAGGTGCGTGGTGTGCTTTTATCCCGGTTGTTATTAGGTGCTGATGGGGAGCAGGTGTGTGCGATTAGTATTCTGGTGATGGAATGCACTGAGACTGGCTGACGGTGGAACCTGGCGTGTCTTTGACAGTACCCCCCCTCCACGGCCAGCTCTCGAGGGCCAAGGACCCCAACACTGTGGTGGTTGTCCTCTTCCACGGGGAGCAGGTCGATCCAGTTGATCTGCTTAGTAAAGGTGAAGGGACCAATGAATCTGGGACTGAGAGTCACTGGAGGCCAGGAGCGAAGATGGGAGACCTTCTGGAGATCGGCAGCGAAGGCGGAACCCTTCTGGAGATCGGCAGCGAAGGCGGAACCCCTCTGGAGGCCGGCGACGAGGGCAGAACCCCTCTGGAGGCTGGAGAACCAGATCAGGACCCGGCAACGGGACAGGAGGACAGGGAGCTGATGATGGGACAGCAGCGTGCTCTGGTCCAGCAGATGGTTCAGCAAGGGATTAGTGCTGTTGCGATCCTGCAGTGGCAAGGGATTGGTGCTGCTGCGATCCAGCGGCGACAAGGGGTTGGTGCTGCTGTGACCCAGCCGGGAAAGAAGGCGACTGCGATCCAGTGGTGACAAGGGGTTGGTGCTGTTGCGATCCAGCCGGGAAAGGAGGCGACTGTGATCCAGCAGGGAGTCCACGAGGCGGCTGCGATCCTGCAGGGAGTCCAGGGACTGGGGGCTACTGTGATCCTGCCGGGCGCCCATGGACTGGGGGCTGCTGCGATCCAGCAGGGAGTCCTGGGACCGGGAGCTGCTGCAATTCAGCAGGGAGTGATGACTGCTGCAATCCAGCAGGGATTGATGATCGCCGCCGCAGCGCAGGAACTTGAGGCCGCCACAGAGCAGGTGAGCAGCTGGGCAGCGGAGCAGGCGAGCCGTTGGTTTGCAGGTTGATGACTGTCAGGCCAGGGTGCAGGCTGACAACTGGCAGGCCGGGGTGCAGGCTTACGACTGGCATGCTAGGGTGCAGTCTGATGACTGCGAGGACCACCGAGAGCCAGGCGGGTGCCCAGGTATGGGTTCGGAAATTGGGGCTGCTTCTCCAGGACCAGTGAACACTGCCAAAGGAAGACATTGCAGTCCTCCGCTGAGCCAGTAAAGGGCGCGGGTCTGGCTCTGGGACTGGCGTACACCGGTGGTGAAGGTGGTGATGGCTGGTGTGGGTGTAGTTGGATCGGTGGAGAGTAACCGACGGAGACCATCCACTCGCTCTTGAACAGGGTCCCTGGAGCTCATGCTGTAATCCTTTGGTAAGGTCCGGTCTTCTGTTATGGACAGAGAGGCAGGAGACACCGATATGGAAACAGATGGTTGTCTATTGGATTACAGCACGGTGTACACAGGAATGCAGGTAAGAGGTGAGGTTACGGATACGTAATAGGATGAATAATAGCTACTGATACTGTCCTTAGTCTTACTGTTCCGTAGACAGTGGATGGGTAGATGACGCATGGAGATGGGGAGAACACGTTGGAGTAGAGAAGTACACGCTGAAGTTGAACAGGAAGTCTTGCGAAGTCCACATGTAGAGTCCTTAGGTATCAACGAGACCGGACCACTGGCTAAGGTGCGTGGTGTGCTTTTATCCCGGTTGTGATTAGGTGCTGATGGGAAGCAGGTGTGTGTGATTAGTATTCTGGTGATGGAGTGCGCTGAGACTGGCTGACGATGGAACCTAGCGTGTCTGTGACAGTATGTACATTCTAGCTGCATTAGATCATAGATATAGCTGAGTGACACAATGTTACATTCTAAAGTCACTCCTTCTGGAACTGTGTAAACTTTCATTCGCCACTTTCTGCAATGAATCTCTCGCATATGAATGTTGGTGGGTGGTGGTAACAATGATGTCCCTCTGATTGTGCTGAATGACTATAAAGCTGCGAAATTGCTTTAGTTTGTCAATTGTCTCATGAAGTCTTTCTATCGGACTTCTACGTGTACATTGTTTATGCCTTATCAATTTAATGGCTACACAGGTTCATAGATTTGCCTGAATTAGCGTCTATATATTGATCTTTTGAGCTGTTACACTCACCTCCCCCTCATCGCTGCATCGTTCATCTACAGGAACAGTGTCCAATTTAGTAGCTTTTAGGCCTAGGGTAAATTTTTGGAGCTGTCGCCATCCCCTTCTGGTCTGGGATGCCCTTCTTCTGTACACTTCAACTGTTCTTTCTGGGTCGTCTGCTCTGCAGCAGTGGTTAAGATGGAACCAAACTCTCTTACCTTCGACCTTTAGGGCTGTTGGGGTCATTAAGGTGACTTTAAAGGGGCCTTCTGGGTTGCGCCCACTATCCTGGACTCTCTGCAATGGCAGCCTCCCTTTCCTCTGCACCTTACACCCGCAGGAATATAATTTTATGTATTTGAGTTAAATGCTGCACATAACTCATTAGTTCTCTTTCTAATTGCTCAAGTGGAGGTCCTTCATGTGGGCCTCTAAGATATGGCACTGGCATTGGTCTCTCCGTGCACATTTCATGAGGTGTTAGGTGTGTTTGTCTAGTAATCTGTGATCTTATAGACATTAGTATTGTCCACACACTTCTCATTCATGCAATGTCCTGTCAACTGTAGCTGCCAAAAATGGCGACCACCAGACCATTTGGAGATGCCCCCTTGCGCAATGATCGGAACAATGTGCATTCCTAATAACAAACTGTGTCAACTTCTCCACAATTTTTGTCACCATCCTGTGTGATCTTAATAGTCCCCCTTTTCACCCATACCAACATCTCATAAGAATCAACTCTGTCCTGCACTTGTATGAGAGAAGACAATGTTGTTAGAGGTTCACAGTCCTCTGTTACCAACAGAGGGCCCATACTATTGCCTACTGCTGCTCATTTTGCAGTCTCATTTGCTAAATTATTCCCTTTGGCTATTAAAGTGTCTGTTTTTTGATGTGCTGGATACTTGATGGCAAACGCTGCTGGGAGGTGTATAGCATCTAAGTGACTGCTTCTCCATGCGTAACTGGCATGCCGTCAGCCCTTAGGAAGCCTCTCTGCTTCCAAATATTTCCATAAACATGGCACACACCGTAAGCGAACGTAGAGTACATATATACATTAAGCGCTTTCCCTGTGTTAGTTATCATGCGGCTGTTAAAGCTTTGATTTCTGCAAGCTGTGCAGAACATGGTTGAGCGACTTTGGTTGTCTGAATTTCTGTATAGGTGTTATCTTTACTTAACTGCACAATGGCAGAACCTGCATGGTTGCCTGTAACATCTCTAAAGCAGGAGCCATCTACAAACAGCGTGAGATCTGCCGTGATAAAGTTTAAAGTTATTTGTTTCTTGAACACAATCATGTGGAGTTCCATCTACAGGCAGCACCATCTGGGTTGCCAGATTCAGTGTGCTACAACGTTGGATAGTGAGTTCAGGTATGAGGATAACCTCATAATCTGTCTTTCTAGCTTGGGTTCGAACAAATCGAGTGCTTGTGAGTTTGTAATTGTAGCTTGTAATTGATGGGACGTATACAAGGTTACTGGCTGTCCCATAGTCAGTGAAGAGGTTTTCTGAAAAGCAAAAACTGCTGCTGCCAATCCCTGATAGCAAGGTGGCAGACCTGCCTCAATGTTGTCTAATTTAGTAGGCCAATGGCTGTTTACCTGCTGGTGTGTCTTGTATCAGTACTGCACTGGCGTAGCCTGAACGTTCGGCAACATATAAGTGAAATGGCTTGGTGTAGTCTGGATTACCAAGTGCTGGAGCGGTTCGCAAGTCTCCCACTTAACTCTTCTGGGGACAATGGTGAAATGCAGTCGTGGATTTGCTGTTATCCAGTTTCACCCTGCTATTCCAAACCCTGCTGGCAGTCCAAATATTGGATTGAATTCGATTGTAGCTACAGCACTAGGATCCTACACAGTTGCTCCAGCACTCGTGGGATTGCTGTTTCAGTTCACAAACCACATATTTCTTTTCACAGTACATCAAGCAATCCCTCCTGTACTAGTAACAAATTAACTATTTCAAACTAAGAGGAATACAACATGTCCTTTAATTTAGGAAGCTTCTGAAAAAGGTGTTTGTGTGTGCGTGTGTGAGAGAGAAAGAGAGACAGAAAGAAAGTCTATGAAGTATTGACACTTGATGTAATAATGGCAAAGTGGGGAAAATTGAGTATCATTTTGCAGACATGTATGCTGTGAAAAATGGAAATTAAAATTATATTATACTATATTTTCATTGATTTAATAATAGATGTGCATTTTGTCTCTATTCTACATACTTGGAATCCCTGATGATCTTATGCACTGTCCAAATCTGACCATGTTTAAATCTAAACTTAATACTTACTTTTGTCCCTTTTCTGGCTTTACAATTTACTATGCATTGATCATTTAATTTAATGTGTTGAAATTATTATTATTATGATTATTGTTGTTGGGAATTACAATGGTTAAAGGGGCACCAAATTGTGTAGGTGCAATCAATGAATTATAACTATCAGAATTATCAAAGATAATCATAAATAATAACTCTAATGAATAAAGTCTTCGGGGGCACCACTCTTAAAGAAGAGAAAATTATAGCTCATTAATTGATTAAGTCTTATAAAATATACTAAACTATCAATTTGGAACTGATTAATAATTAAATTATTAACTGTAACCAAAATTGGGACTCACTGTGTTTATTAAACTGATTAGATTTTATTTAATAACAGATGATACTCTTACACTTTCACACTACTAAACTGCTTTCACACAATTTATAAGTGGATTTCTCAGAATTTCCTTCAACTAAATAGTGAAAAGACAAAGATCAAACTGACTGACAGTGCAAATATTTTATTGTCTAATTAGTCCACTTATTCTGTAACCCCACATTGTAGGACACTTGGTGTCATCTTTAACACCAGCCTCAGCTTAGATAAACACATTAAATCTATGGTTCCGTTTTCTGAATCTGAGAAACATTTAAAATATTAGACTGTTAATTATTAAAAACCTGGAAACTCTATTATGCCTTCATCACAAAGAAACAACACCATATTTCATTGATCCTTGCCTCTGTCCACTGGCTACCACTGGCTACCTGCTTTTCCAATTGATTACAAAATCTGATTACTTTTAAAGACCTCAAGGGCCTTTTCCCAAAGTATATATCTGACCTTTTAGTTCCTTATGCTGCCCCTCGCTCCCTGAGATCCTCAGATCTCTTCTTGCTGTTCCAAGATCAAACACAAAGGTGATAGAGCCTTTACTGTCAAGGCTCCTAGACTTTGAATGACTTGCCTGAAGAGTTCAGGGTAGCAAATCTTTATCTTCTTTAAATTCACTTTTAAAACCCCACCTTTTTAAAATAGCTTTTTATTGATTTTTTCCCCCAGTATGTTGACTAGTATATCTGCTGTGTTTTGTATTGTTTAGATTTGTCCTATTGTGAAGCACTTTGTAACTGTGTTTTAGAAAAGGGCTGCATAAATTGCAAGTATATTATGATATTATTATAAATGCATTACAGTGCAGTACAGTGGACAGATCTGATTTATTCTCTCTTAGTGTTTATTTCACCTTGTGCTGCTGAGGCATTCAAGTTAATCTGACAGCATTCAGTTCAGACTTGCCATGTTGGAAGTGTTATGGAAATGTTACATGTCGACTTATACACTGAATTAAAATAAGTCATCCTGGTGGCATTATGTATCCCCCAAAATGATTTGAACATAATTCACAGAAGATGAAGTTGCAAACTTTCTGGCTTTGGCTGTTTAGCATCCAGTTCTTCTTCTGTCAATTCCAAATTCTTAATGTAAAACACATTACCATCAGTTCTCACACTTTTGTGCTAGAGAACTGCTCACAGACAAATTCCATAGAATATAGAGTGCTTAGAACAGCAAATCTAAAACACTCCATAAATACTATATGTTTATTTACTATCAATTAAAAAAGTATCACTTTTGTTATCTTATTACGAGAAATGCGCAGCAGTACTGCTCAACGCTAGCAGCATTAGGTTCATGTGAAAGGTACATTCTTCTTCATGCAGTTAAAAATTCATACACACATGACTCAGTTACTTTCATTTGTTCTTGTATGAAGAAGACATGATTTTTGTATTATGCTTGCAGTTAATTGCATATGTAGTGACTTCTGTTTTTTGTGTCTACTGGATGAGGTGCATTTAGTTATTTTTAGGTTGGTGCTGCTGTATCATACTCCTTCCCCAGGCTATTTGTAAGAGAAAGAGAAAGAGAGACCTTAGAGACCACAGAGAGACACTGAAAGGAGGTGGGGGTGGGCATCAGTTTTGCCTCATTCCCTACATTCTCAAAACCCTCCTCCAGCCTTGGCTGCTGCCGGGCTGAAACGTTCAATTCCAGCCACTAGAGGCCTTTGTTCAGACCGGGACTCTACTAACATCAGGAGTTCTCTGGGACCTTAGCGGATTTCCACAGGTCACCTGTGTCTCCCTCCCCCAACTCCCACCCCTTTTTTCCTGCTGCAGCCTCTGGAAGAGTTTAATTATTTCACTTCAGTTACAACAACATGGCAGCAAGCTGCTACACAGATTAGTATGTAAAAAGCAGTAGCATTTAAGTTTGCTACAGAGATAACATTCTGCTCAACATGGGATTACTCAATTGGCATATTATATACAATACCATATTGTAATAATTTAACATTTTAGTACAGTTCTCTTTTACTTCTATTGATTCATTGCTTCAACTAAATAGTGATTCAACAAGGCTTTCCTGACAAAAATTCTCTGGCACAGAGTGATGCATCATGTTTGCACTTTGTTAGGAATAAACAGAGGAAACTCTGGATAGTTAGCATGAGCAATGATAAACCACAATGGCAAACCTGGCAAATTCTTTGAATTGCTAGGGAGAGGATTTACATGTACACATACTGTAATCTCAAGTTGCATGTTTCTTTAAATGGAAACAAATGGTGAAAATGTGTATTTTGTTGCTACCTTGAACACACATTGACCTTTTTGCTGGAAAATTAAGCATATACAAAAAAATAAATAAATTGGCTTAACCTCAAGAATTCCCATGGTGGAATTTTAGGTCATCAGTATTGTCAATTCCAAACTCATATGTCAGACACAATCATATCTATCACAGCAAGTGTTAGGAAGAATTAGTGGGAACATCAAGTTTGCTGATTTTAGTCCAAATTGGGAGAATGCCAATAAATGCAGCTTAAAAACAAATTACAACTTGAGCTTTTGCAGGTACATTGTAATGAAAAGGAGAGCACTTACTTAGAGTACCCCTCATTCTCTTTTTTATGCAGGAAGTTACACGGCTGTCCTGTGGTGTCCTGGCTGTTTGTTTAGCGATAGCTTGGATTTTTTTTCTTTTTTTCACAATGCAGTTCTTTCCAGAAATAGATATGAACATATATGTAATTTGAGTATTTCTACTACCACCATTATGAGGCAGGAAGTGAGCTGTTCCAAGCATGACAGGTTAATTCATAACATCTGTAACGTTCTATTAAAACAAGGCAGAGCTGAGTGCCATAGAGTCCTTCCTGTTTCAAAGCAGGCACGCATGCACGTTGGGAAACAGCCACATGCATTTGCATCAAATGTTCCAAGACACTAAAGACTGCTGAACTCACAAACATAATATACTGAACAAAATGAAACATGTTTGTGACTATTCAGAATCAGAATCAGAAATACTTTATTGATCCCCAAAGGGAAACTCTTTGTTACAGCAGCTCACCTTTACGTCAGTGTACACAGGAGAAAGTACTAGCAAAAAATATATATATAATACAATACACTATGAAAACAGGTCAGAAAATACATTAAGTACCAAGTGGATATAAGTATAAAATAAAATAAGTGTGAAGTACCAAATCAGTAGTATTGCAACAGCAGTAATGGAGGTATGGATAATAAATAGGAAAAAGCTAAATATTGCACATGAGTATTACACGGATATTGCAAAATTATTCAAGTATTGCAGAGATGTAATGATCAATATCCAGTTTAGTGACCTAGGGTCATATAGACTAACCATTAGAGGGAGGAGTTAAAGAGTTTGATGGCCACAGGCAGGAATGACTTCCTGTGGCGCTCTGTGGTGTTTTTTGGGGGGATGAATCTT
Organism: Siniperca chuatsi; assembly: GCF_020085105.1. Taxonomy (NCBI): domain Eukaryota; kingdom Metazoa; phylum Chordata; class Actinopteri; order Centrarchiformes; family Sinipercidae; genus Siniperca; species Siniperca chuatsi. Next base: position 23,032,927 of record NC_058064.1, on the reverse strand, counting down.
CCGCTGAAGGTGCTCCTTTCCTTGACCAGCACATCACTGAGTGGGTGGGAGACCCTGTCCAAGATGGCATGTAGTTTGGCCAGCATCCTCCTCTCTGACACCACTGCCAGAGAGTCCAGCTCCACCCCCACAATGTCACTAGCCTTACGGATCAGTTTGTTGAGTCTGTTGGCGTCCGCTAACCTCAGCCTGCTGCCCCAGCATGCAACATCATACAGGACAGCACTGGCCACCACAGACTCATAAAACATCCTCAGCATTGTCCAGCAGATGTTGAAGGACCTCAGCCTCCTCAGAAAATAGAGGCGGCTCTGGCCCTTCCTGTAAACAGCCTGAGTGTTCTTAGCCCAGTCCAGTTTATTGTCTAAGTGTACTCCCAGGTACTTGTAGTCCTCTACAATGTCCACACTAACCCCCTGGATGGAAACCGGGGTCACTGGCGCCTTGGCCCTCCGTAGATCCACAACCAGCTCCTTAGACTTTGTCTCTTTGAGCTGCAGATGGTTCTGCTCACACCATGAGACAAAGTTCCCCACCACAGCCCTGTACTCAGACACATCACCACCGCTGATACATCCCACCACAGCAGAGTCATCAGAAAACTTCTGAAGGTGGCAGGACTCTGTGTGGTGTCTGAAGTCCGTGGTGTAGATGGTGAAGAGGAAGGGAGAGAGGACAGTCCCCTGAGGGGCCCCAGTGTTGCTGACTACGCTGTCCGATACACAGTGCTGCAGGCGCACGTGCTGTGGTCTGCTAGTCAGGTAGTCCACAATCCAGGACACAAGGGGGGCATCCACCTGCATCGCTGCCAGCTTCTCACCCAGCAGGGCTGGCCGAATGGTGTTGAAAGCACTGGAGAAGTCAAAAAACATGATCCTCACCGTGCTTGCCAGCTTGTCCAGGTGGGTGTGGATGCGGTTCAGCAGGAAGATGATGGCGTCCTCAACTCCCAGCCAGGGCTGCTAGGCGAACTGAAGGGGGTATAGGAGGGGTCTGACCATGGGCCGCAGCTGTTCCAGCACTAGTCTCTCAAAGGTCTTTTATGTGGGAGGTCAGTGCCACCGGTCTGTAATCCTTGGAGCCACTGGGACGTGGCGTCTTCGGCACAGGAACGAGGCAAGATGTCTTCCACAGAACAGGGACCCTGTGGAGACTCCAGAGGGTCCACATAGCTGGGGGGCACAGGCTTTTAGCACCCCGGGGCAAACGCCATTGGTGCCTGCAGCCTTGTTTGAGTGGAGTTTCATCAGCTGTCCGATGAGAACCTGGTCAGCAGTCAAGCACACAGCAGAGGTTACAGGTGGGGGAGGGGGGGAGTCATTAGTCTGAAGAGGGCCATTAGCCTGTTGGGGAGGGGGGAGCAGAGTACTCAGAGGAGCTTGAGGGCTGACAGCAGCTGAGTTAGAGGGGTGATGAGCAGGAGCTGTTGTGTCGAATCTGTTAAAGAACAGATTAAGTTCGTTGGCCCTGTCCAAGCTGCCTTCAACTCCTCTGCTGTCGGTCTGAAGCCAGTGATGCTCTTCATGCCGCTCCAGACCTCTCTCATGTTGTTGTGCTGGAGTTTCCGCTCCAGCTTCCTCCTGTACTTCTCCTTGGCCTCCCTGATTTTCACCTTCAGATCGGCCTGGATAGCCCTCACCTCCTCCCTATTACCATCAGTAAAGGCCCTCCTCTTGGCATTCAGGATGTCTTTGATGTCCTTTTTTACTCACGGTTTATTATTTGGATAACAATGGACCATCTTAGTTGGGACATTGCAGTCCACACAGAAGTTAATGTAGCCAGTAATGCACTCAGTTTTGTTTTTGTAGAGATTATTATTATTATTATTGTTGTTATTCTGCCCCTTCAAATGCATTTTTGAGGGGCTTAGGATGCTCTAAAAGTCTCGGATGGCGAAAATCACTAAGTTCTGCAGTGATTAGATTAGATTCAACTTTATTGTCATTACACATGTACAAGTACAAGGCAACGGAATGCAGTTTAGGTCTAGGTCCAGAAGTGCAATAAGCAAGTGCAGGATATGAAGTATGTGCATAAATGTAGGATAGAGCAATATTATGAAAATATTTTACAAGTGCTATTGACATATACAGATGACATTACTATAAACAGAAGTATACTGATGGATATTTACAATAATGAATTGGAATGGGCAGATAAGTAGTGCAAATTATGGACAGAAATAGTTAACAGTGCAGTAGATGAGGTTTTGCAGTATTCAGAACATAGTACTGGATTGCAAATGATGCAGTATATGTATAAATAGATAGTCCGGTAGTGCAAATGAACATGTGGTACATGTAGCAAAAACAATATAGCAGCAGTAAAAACAATATAGCAGCATTTAAAGTTAAGGTATATGTGGGGACAGTGGAATCAGCGGGGCGCAAAGTTCAGTTGGAAGACAGCTTTGGGAGAAAAGCGGTTTCTCACTCTGCTGGTCCTTGTCCGGAGGCACCTGAGGAGCCTGCCGAAAGGCAGGGGAGAAAACTCTGGGCGGAGTGAGAGGAGTCCTTAAGAATGCTGCGGGCTCGATGCAGACAGTTTCCAATTGGGCTTGGGCGTGGAGATAGGGATCTATAGCGCCCCCAAACGCACACCACGGTTGGGAAAATGTTGCATCATAAAGAATATATTTCAGTTTCTTTTGAGTTTTCCCAACAGGAAGTCGGCCATTTTGGATTTCCTGTGTCAGTTTTAATTTTTTTAACACATGTTTGAGGCCATTAGGATGCTGAAAAAGTCTCGAAACTTTGCGCCTAGGCTTGAACATCAATTTGAGTTCACATATGGGCTTGGGGGTGGCACATTCGCTCTATAGCGCCCCCAATGTCATTTAGCAGCTTTAATTTCTTTTATTCTGTAAATGCAAAATTCAATGAACCCAACAATAAGCAAAGAAGATCAGTAAAGTCTAAGCAGACATATTGGATGTCTTTTTTCTACTTTTCTTCCTCATTTCCTTTGAGATACTCTGGGAACAGATTTCACTTCAAACAGCAGAGACTCCTAAATGGAGCCTATCCAATTTGTGTTTGCCTTTCTTTCCTTTCTGAGCACCCCCCTAAAACCCTCCCAACAAAAGACTGTCTGTCTGCTAGGAATTTTCCACATTCCTTGCAACGACAGACCTTTTTCTCCTTTTACAAATGGCCCTTTGCCAAACACCCCCTAATCGCAGGGTTTAGTTGGACCCTGATAGGTACAATTCATAACTGTGCTGTTGGTGGTACAGTACATACTTGCATACACAACACACTGTATATAGAGACATACAGTACAGTCAGATACAGATATATCAGATACATTTAGTAATGCTATACATGCAATGCTATACATGCAATTACATGTTAAGACAGAAGGAGTAGGCACAATAACATTAACATTTGGGAAATAGAATGCAAAGCGGTTGTGGCTTAGTGGTAGAGCGGGTCATCCACCAATCGTCCACAAACCGTCTTTTTGGTTTCATCACTGGAATTATTGGACATTCTGGTCAAAGGTGCTCCACCTTTGCTCATGCAGTGAAACCCCGGAGGAGAGGGCAACTTGCAGGTGTGCTTGTGCGCCTCTGCCGGCGCAGACTTACCCACCGTTACTGGGAATATTTCTCTCCAACATGCGCTCATTGTGCAATAAACTGGATGAACTTCAGCTAGTGGTGACAAAAAACAGAGACTTTTATTCATCTTCCGTTTTGTGCTTCATGGAGATGTGGCTGTGTGGATCGATACCGGACTCTGAGCTGCAGTTGGCAGGCTTAAAACTCTTCAGAGCGGATGGTAACACAGAACTTTCTGGCAAAACGAAAGGTAGAGGTATCTGTTTTCACATCAACAGTGGCTAGTGTAACAATGTGACAGTGATTCAACAGCACTGTTCTCCTGATCTGGAATATTTATTCAGAAACTGTAAACCCTTCTACTCCCCTCGTGAGTTTGTTTCATTCATTCTGGTTGGTGTTACATTCCAATGCAGGCCAACACGCAGGACGCACAGCGCATGCTTGCCGACCAGATACTCTGTGTGGAGCGGACAAACCCAGACTCCTTAGTCATTGTCCCCGATGACTTTAACAAGGGAAATCTCAGCCATGAACTCCCCAAATACAGACAGTTTATTAAATGCCTGACCAGAGAGGAGAATATTCTGGATCGCTGTTACACAACAATCAACAGTGCCTATCACGCCATCCCCCGTGCTGCACTGGGTCACTCTGACCACATCATGGTCCACCTGATTCCTGCATACAGGCAGAAATTAAAGCTCTCTAAACCAGTTGTGAGGATATCAAAGCAGTGGACCAGTGAAGCTATGGAGGACCTTTTGGGAGTGCTTGGATTGTACTGACTGGGATGCTGTCAGGACTGCTACCATCAGTCTGGATGAGTTCACAGAGGCTGTCATGTCATACATCAGCATCTGTGAGGACTGCTGTCCACCATCATGTACCAGGGTGAGTTATAATAATGACAAACCCTGGTTCACAGCTAAATTCAGACAGCTAAAGTTGGAAAAGGAAGAGGCATTCAGGAGTGGAGACAGGGACAGGTTTAGGGAGTCAAAGTGCAGGTTTAGCAAGGCGATGAGAGAAGCTAAACAAATGTATTCTGAGAAACTCCAACACCAGTTCTCAGGCAGTGACTCTGGTTCTGTCTGGAGGGGGCTCAGACAGATCACGAACTACAAATCTAAAGACCCCCACTCCATTAACAACTTGCACCTGGCCAAACAATTGAATGAGTTCTACTGTCACTTTGAGAGACAATGTTACAGTCCTGACACCATCACCCGTGACTCCATCCACCAGCTCCAGCCCACAAGCTCCACCTGCACCACCTCAGCAGGGGCCTGGGCCTCTCCACAACTGCCCACCCCAGAAGCTCCCCCCTCCCATACTGCAACAACGACTCTCTTCATCCTAGAGAAGGATGTCAACAGGCTGTTCAGGAGGCAGAACCCCCACAATGCAGCCGGGCCAGACTCTCTCTCCACCTGAATCACTGTGCTGATCAGCTGTCTCTGGATGTCATGGACATCTTTAACACCTCACTGGAGACATTCCATGTGCCTGCCTGCTTCAAATCCTCCACCATCAAACCAAGGACCACAGGACTTAAGGACTACAGACCCGTCACCCTGACCTCTGTGGTAATGAAGTCTTTTGAGCACCTTGTGTTGTCCCACCTCAAATCCTTCACAGACCCACTCCTGGATCCCCTGCAGTTTGCCTACAGAGCCAACAGGTCTGTAGACGATGCAGTAAACATGGCCCTTCACTTCATCCTCCAGCACCTGGATGCCAGTATCCTGTTTGTGGATTTCAGCTCTGCCTTCAACACCATCATCCCAGCCCTGCTACAGGACAAGCTATCCCAGCTGAGTGTGCCTGACTCCACTTGCAGATGGATCACAGACTTTCTGTCCGACAGGACGCAACACGTGAGGCTGGGAAAACATGTCTCTGACTCCCGGACCATCAGCACCGCACCCTAAGGCTGCGTTCTTTCCCCTCTACTCCCTCTATTCTTTCTGTACACCAACAGCTGCACCTCCAGTCAGCTGAACATCAGCTCCCTCACCAAGAAAGCCCAGCAGAGGATGTACTTCCTGTGGTAGCTGAAGAAATGCAACCTGCCAGAGATGATGGGGCACTTCTACACTGCAATCATCGAGTCCATCCTCACCTCCTCCATCACCATCTGCCGCTGCCAATCACAACGGCAGACTGCAGCATATCATTCGCGCTGCCGAGAAGGTGATTGGCTGCAATCTGCCTTCCCTCTAGGACCTGTACACCTCCAGAACTATGAGGCATGCAGAAAAGATTGTGGCTGATCCCTTGTTTCCGTCTGCAGCTTATAGTACTGTATACTGTAAACTTTTGCACATTCCCATGTAAATATTTTGCACATTGCACATCCCTGCACAAACTTTACTTAAAATATATTGTACATATTCTTTATTACTTTCTTAGAATATTTTTTAATATTATTTATTATGTTATTGTCAGTTTTATATTTTATATTTATGATTGCTTTATGATTGTCCTTGCTTTATCTTTTTTTTTATATTTCTACTATGTTTATTGTTTAGCACCAAAATACCAAAGCTTGTATGTGTAAACCTACTTGGCAATAAAGCTGATTCTGATTCTACCATTACTATTACTATTCTCTATGTGGAACTTGCATTGTGCTACAGTATGTTCCCTTTCCTCCTGCTCTCTCTCCCCTCTCCCCCTCTCTCTTTTCTCTCTCAACCCAACAGTTTCAGGCAGATGGCCACCCACCTAGAGCCTGGTTCTGCTCGAGGTTTCTCCCTGTTAAAAGGGGGTTTATCCTTGCCACTGTTGCCAAGTGCTTGCTCATGGTGGGAATTGTTGGGTCTTTGTTAATATTATTAGTAGGAATATGGTATAGACCTGCTCTATATGAAAAGTGCCCTCAACTAACTTCTGTTATGATTTGGCGCTAAATAAAATTGAATTGAATTGTTTGTATGTGTCCACACAGGATGCACACAGTATTGAGTGTAGGCCGCCCACGTTTTGTCAGCGGTGAGAGTCCAAACACACAATCACTGTAGTTGTTCGCGTAAAATGTAAAAAAAATAGACTTGAAGTGTGAAAATACAGGAAATGCGAGCCATTGCATGGCCTGCGTGGACAGCTGTTTAAAATTGAAGCAAATCTGTACTATCAGATGCGCATGAGAGGGACGACTGAAAAACGCGGCTGAAACGCCTTCTTTGTAGACAGGCCATTAGAGCACTTAGTTCAGTATATTTTACATTGTTGAGTTTTTTGTTCTGGTCTGGTTCGTGTTCAAGCTGACTTTTTACAAATGAACTACAAGGAATAAACATGAATTTATACAGACTGACAGGTAACTAATTTTTTGGACTCTTTTGGTGAGGTCATTCTGCATCATCAGGACCCATCCTCAGAACCCATCAACTGATTGTGAAATCGGTTCAAGGAAGCGATGTTATAATTGATCTGTATAAGCCATCTATATATTTATGCAGATCATTTGGTAACCACGTTTGCACATTAACGCAGGTATTTTCCCTGATTAATACGTTAAAACTGCTGTGCTTGTAGCCTACTCTGTGTACTTTGTCAGTTCATTAAGTCCATTAAAAAGTGTGTGACAGCGGTACCACAGCAGTAAGCCCCGAATCTTTACTGTACACGATGCCTCCTTTTCATCCTGTCTCTACGTCATTATTCATAATGTGGTTGATTTGCAGTCTAATAATACTAATAATGCGTATAATGGCAACAAGAATATACACATCAGAAGCATTACAGTGAAAACTTCTGTCAATCACCGGAATTTGATTTCCCCACGTGGGTACTGATGATGCACTGATGCAGGATGACAATTGCTAAACTGTCCAATTAACGAGTTACCTCTCAGTCGGTATAACTTCATATTTATTCCTCTTGGTTCGTTTGTAAAAAGTCAATGTGAACAGGAATCGGACCAGAACTAAAATGCAACAATGTAACATTTTTTTCCCTACAAGTGTGAAATCACCCTAAGAGTCTTGTAGTTTTTCATTATTGGCTGTGTAGAGTTTCATATCATAACAAATAATTTATTTTCTTTTTGAGCAAGTGAAGACCAACCTGAAATTGATGAAATTTTAATGTGTTAAAGTTACATTAAATTCAACATTTGCATCTTTTTTTAAAGTCTCTGCTTTGCTAACATACTGTATTATTATTACAATAATTACTAGTACATATGGTACATGTTTTCTCTTTGCTGGACATCTTTGATTGCTGGGTACACACATGATGTTCTGTGAAAATTGTCATGTCAATATCTAAATGGGCTGCTTTGATTTAATTAAGTATTATTTTGATTATTTTGAACTGACAAATGTGGATAAACTTTGGCTTTTGGCTGTAGAATCAACATCTTTGACACTGGGCTACCAGATTGTTGCACTTTAAAATTTTTGACAATAGTGTGCATGTAAAAAAAACATTGTGATAAAGATGTCAGCGTCAAGGTTCTTGAGTACTTCTTGTCTACTGCTGGAGGCAAAGAACTCATGGGCTACTGGTGCAGAGGGACATTGTGCGCCTGATCGGGGGAGAAGGGAAGGGGTGAATTAAGTCATTTGAGATCACAAATGACTAATTCAAGTGTAAAATGGAGTTTAAAGGGAAAAAGTTATCAAAAATTTTGGGCTTTGCTCCGTAACTTTTACATATTAACCCAGGGCAAGATATCAGCTACTACAATTTAAAGTGCTTGTGCACATCTATATTTTATTTGATCACACTGGAAGAGATGATATGACGATTCCAGTGTACATTTTTGTATGAACATTTGGAGAATCAATAAAGATACAACATAGATTTATTGATCACTTTACAACACAGGGTTGTATAATGAGATTTTGTTTTGTAGTTCCCTTTATGCTAGTCATAGAAATGAAAACTATACATGGTGGAGTGCTGAGGAGGAATATAGTCTCACAGCCTGAGGAAAGAACTGCTCTGTAGTCTGGTGGTACTACAGTGTACCTTCTGTATCTCTTTCGAAATGGCAGCAGGGTGAACAGGCTGTGGCTGGGGTGGGTACTGCCCTTTAGTATGCTTTGGGCTCTCCGCAGGCACCTCACCGATATCACTGATGCTTGGTAGATTGGTAACAATGATGTTCTGAGCGGTTTTAATAACCCGCTACAGAGCCCTCTGGTCCTGGGCTGTGCACATCCCATGCCAGTTTTTGATGTTTCCAGTTAGGATGCTTTCTATTGCTCCTCTGTAAAAGTTAACAAGAACTTGGCACAGAAATTTTGCCTTTCCTTTCCTTAAGAAATATAGCCGTTTCTGAGCTTTCTTGGCCAGGGTGAAGAAGTGAGAGGAAAAGTAAAGTAAGTCAATCACTTTCAGACACAGTAGAAAGTGATTTGGGCAGCTACTGTGGTGATCGGGAGAGAGCAGCGTGAGCAGCCCATTCCTGCTGATAAGTGGGACTTTTGTGAATGGTGGCCCGTACAAGGTGCTCAGCAGAGCAGAGACATTTCTCACTTTGATCAGAGGAAGATTTCTGAAAAGAGGCTGCTGGGTGGTTGTAGAGCTGAGTGCTTGGAGCACCACATACTTGGAGCAGTGGAAGGGATTGGGTTTCAGCTGAGGTTGGGTCCCCACCATAGGACTCCTACTTCTAGTCATACTTACGTAGCATACCTTGGAATAGTGGAAGCTGCCCACGCTGCCCTCATGCTAAGCCTCAACCTGCCCCCCAGATCACTTGCAGGGCCAAGCAGCTGCTGCGGTCTACAAGTAATTCATAGTGTTAGGCCCAGGCAACATCAAAGAGCTGCCAGAGCATGTGAAAGACACTGCTGCAATTTATCTTTTGTGTTACAGAAGGAGAGGGGTCTGGTTTTGGGCAGTGGGGGAGAGTGGCTTCTGCACTTGGGTTCCACTTATTTTGGAATACTTTGAATTTACTTTCAGATGCACTGCAACTGCACTTATCATATAGAGTAGGTCTAGACAATTTTCTTTATAATATTATAATATAACGTGTTTTTAGATGCGATTAGGGGAGGGAGGATATCAAACACAACTACAAAAATGTCAAGGATAACCCAATAAACTTCAAGATTTCTTTCCATTGTGGGCTTTGGTGTAAAGATACATAATTTAAGATAGATAGATGCATGGTTCGAGATGCATGGTCTTGGTTCTTAATTTACAATTTTGACCACAAATAAAATCCACAATGATTATATGAACTGTTTAAAACATACAAGAACATGCTATGGATGCATGCCCATTCCTGTCAGGAAAATAATACAAATTGATGAAAAGTTTAGAATGACTGAAATACAAATTCTGGTGATTATCTCATAACTGTGACAAGCAAGCCAAAATCATAACTTTAATGATTGAGGATAACTTTGATGAAAATGTATCATAATCCATTTTTCACAACTGAGAATGACTTCCGGATAGGAGCCGAAACGTCTTGATTCTGAAAACAGTGTCCAGATGACTACGACTGAAACCTTTTCTACGATATCATAATTATGACAAAATTAAAGTTATGAGTTAGAATCTCAGTATTATGAGTTACACCCACCTGCACAACAACAAAGCAGGGGAGAGTGCTCATGGCGTCTTTCAGAAGGGGGAGCCTGGCAGTGTTCAGAGGGTCTGCATCCTCCATTCTGTGTGCACTATTTTCCATATTTTTCCTTCACTGCTGCTTGCATACCTCATGGAGGACGGTGTTGACATGGACTCCATTACTGTGTTTGAGCCTACTGACATTCCAGCCAGAGCTGGCACAGAGAACTCCAGCTGTTTGAGCTGATCTTGGGTGGGTGCAGGGGGTTAGGGACATGGTACTCTCTTCTTAGGACCAGCAGCTGACCAGACTTTCAAGCAACAGAGATTTTCTTTTTACATTCTCAAAGCTATTGGAGTGCTCAGCTGTTCAGCTCTGGTCCAGAGATACATGCAGTTGTGAGCTTGTTCAAGACCTCCTTCACCCCACAGTGTGTGTGCTGTTGAAGGCCAACATGAAAAAAACTTCAGTCAATTGCAAACCCAGGTTTTATCTATATGTTGATCTGCACCTTCAGAAGGCCTACAAAGATTTTAATGTAAAGTAATTTTCTAACGCATGGAAGACATTCACATTGATGGACTTTTATATCAAGAATAATCAATCACCCCAGATACTTTACATTTTAGAATGTTTACTTAACACACGCAGACACACAATTCTTATTTCATGTTTGTATGCGGTGGGTGTTTTTTCACCATTTGTAATTTGGTAACTCACCACTATGCCAAAGTGGGAGGAGAGCTGTTGTAGAGGGTGTTTCTTGTATGCTTGCTGTGGTTGCAAGTCAGAAGTGCATGCCACAGCAGTGGTCTGCTCTTTACTATATTTATTTGTCATCCAAATAAGACATCCATACAGTCACAATGATTTTGCAGTGTGAGAGCCAGCTGCATCCTCGGTATACATCATCCACCATGATTTCCTTGTAGAAAAAATTGCGCTGCTTCTGTTTGGTTCTCTACATACAATCATTAAACTGTTTAATGACTCCATTACTGACCAGGCTGAAGGCAGGTTAAAATCTGACTCGATATGTAACCACAACACTCTTGAGTACCAATGGAACTGTGTCCATAGCACATGTACAATAATATTGAAAATTGTTAAATGTCAAAGATTGGCACTTGTTGATGTTGATTCTGTTGTTTACTTGTTCTTTGATAATCTATTTCCTGATTGAATTAATAATTCTTTTAATTTTACACAGTATTGTATTTACAATACTTGTACAAATCTCAGGGATCCCATTGGCACAGCTGAAGAAAGACTCTATTTTTTAGGACACCCATGTCGCAGTGGTGAAGTGGTTAGAGCACTGTCACTTCATAGCAAATTCTAATCCCAACCCAAGGTCTGACACTGCTCGGCTATTCCGCCCTATGGTAGGAAACGGGCTCCTTCTTGTGGTGACTTGTGAAAGGACACTTGTATTTACATTGGCAGTGTCTCCGTGGCTAGTGTTAGTTCTAGTGTTACAAGTTAATGAAAGGCCACTGGTGTTCTCAGCTCTACCTTCTTTCTCAGCGAATTTTATAGCTGTGAGTAACTGTTGCATACTCTTTGTATGAGTGATTTAGATATTTACCTGTTTTTGACAGTGTTTACAGAAATGGAAAACAGTGTAATGATGTTTCAAAGGAATGTTTACCTAGTATTAGCTTGCTACGTACATGCTCACTGGGTCCATGTATGTGGGGGATGCCCCCCAAAGTTATGGATGGGGGAATGCCTCCCCAATCTTAATGCAAAGCAGGAAAAAATGTGGTGGTAAAATTGCCATAGCCTAATAAATTCCATTGGCGTTTAAAAAACTCCAAACTTGACCAGATTACTTTTGAATCAATTTCTTTTATAAACACAGCTACACACTACACACTTTCTGCGCAGACAAGGATTTTCTGTCTCTATGCTCATTCCTCCTTTGAGAACGTTCAGCAATGGCCAGGTCAGAGTTTAGCCTACACTGACTGTTCTATTGGCTACATTAGCGTCAGAAGAAGAAGAAGAACAGAATGCTTGCTGCAACGTGTGTCCACCGAGTTTGTGAGTTAGCAACAAATATTTGGTAAATCCAAGTTACTTTATTATAAATTCAACAACATTACAGTTAGCAACTTCTTTTTTCATCTCCATGTGATGGCAGTGCCCAGTTGTTAGGTTAGTAGGCTGTTCTGTTTGCTTTCCACATGCTGTACCACGCCGATACTGTGTTTTCGTTTCTGGCGAGAATTAGCTGGGTCAGTGCTGGTAGATTTCAACCGGATATTTTCTCACTGACCTCATTGTGCGATCATTATCATGCTGTTTCCTTGGTACACTTGTACAGTGGCCAACAAGGGCAAACACACAGCATCTTAAGAAAACACATGCAAATAGACAAAACACAAGCAAATTAAGAAAACATCTTCATTAATTTGACAACACATTCACAGGATTTCGAAAAACAAGCTGCAAATACAGAAACGCGCTGCAAATACACACAACACAACCAAATACACAAACACGCTGTAAAGACAAAAAGACAACAGAAGTGTTTCCAGAGGACACTAAAAAGGTTTGTGACTCATGAACTCGGTTCTGTATCATCTGTTCATTGTTTTTCTGTTATTTTGTTTTGTACTGTTTCTCCACTTTGCGCATGCACAGTCTGCAGCGTGCATTTACCTTGCAGGAGCACGTAGATTCAAAGAAAAATTTTGTAAAGCATTTTTGAATCTGAAAATGAAGGTACATTTGAAGTTGTACAGCTTCATTCGTTCAAGATAATTACTGCATGAGAGAGTATAGTGACCAACCCTGGATGAGCTCAGGTCAGGTTTGGGTTTGGCTATTTTAAGTATTTTATTAAGAAATGTTTTTATTTCTCTCTCTGACTGTGCCATGTGTCATGTGTTGCAAGTAGATAGGAAGAGGGAAAGTATAGCCAATGTGTTGCATTAGTTTTGTGAGCTATGGTCAGTAATGGATGAAATAAAGCGAAAATATAGCTTTGTGCCTCGGGTTAGGTTCGGGTCTAAAATTTTGCTGTACTAGTTGGGTTCAACAGCTAAGAACTGACTAGGGTACGGGCTGGGTTCAAATAGGCCTGTGCAGAGGAGCATTCACTGTACATAACTGTGCTGCTGTCAGATTACAGGTGATCATTAATCTCATGATTCTCGAATGACCAATCACTGCAGACTGTACATTGTTTTAGACTGAGCTTAGACACACTGTGCATTCCATATTACTGATTACATTTGATTCTGTTTTGTCACTGGATTTAATTTCCAGTTGAATCATGAACCAGCCAGGCTTAACATTCTTTTAAATCATTTTGAGGTTTGCCTAGCCACCATGTGATTTTTGGTAAATAACAGCTAAGAACTGTTCTTCTTGTTAATGATATCAAGTGGAAAAACAACACTAACATGTCCCTTCTTCTGTCTTGCAGCCCCAGCAAGTTGTCCAGAAAAAGTCTGCTCAGGTAAGAATCATAAGGATTGTGCACATACACACACAAGTACAATACACTTGCAGGACAAATTACTTTGCAATCCTCATTATGTTATTCAATACGTTATTCTGTATTTCAATACATTGCACTAACCTTTTTACTTTTTATAGATAGTGTTAGCTAAATTTAGGCTATATACATAAGTATTATTGTACATTGCTTGCTCACAATTTTCAAGTCAAGGTAAATTGAATTCGTAATTAAATAGCATAAATTAAATGCTGTTCAATTAGTGCTAAATGGTTTAAATAGCAAAAGGCATCATTTGGAGGAAGTGCTTGTGTGTTTATGTATTTTTTGCAGCCTGGGTTAGTGTATCACTGTTGTGCATGCACACATTTTTACAATGCAAGGAACAATTTTTAAAAACATTGACCAAATAAGATAAATTGAGTTAAGTAGGGGAATTGTTTAGTATAAAACCTGTCTGCATGTCTGGCTACTTGTGTTGTTTGCCCTGTTGGAAGTTAATGGCTATCGGGGCTGCCACGTCCTCAGATTTCATGACCTATAAAATATGACCTAGGTTTAAAAAGAAATGGCATTTACCTCATAAGGAGAAAGGTGTACTGGTCTATTCCATGTAGTGAAGTTGTGTACTACCACATTGGGGAAATGACTTTGTTTAATATGACTGTGTTGTTTGTATTTTGAAACAATTCCTCCAAACTGAACATCAAAATATGTTGTCTGCCACTGGCTTCCAAAACTACACATTAGGGGTGGGCGAAATGGCCAAAATCTTCTATCACGGTATATGTAATTTAATATCATGATGTTACTCAAGTGTCTGTTTAGCATAACTACTTTGCCTGTGCTGTCCACTTCTTTGTAGGAAAGTAATATCAATTTAAACTGTGCTTCTCTTCCTCAACTGCTACGATATGGTGGGAATTATAAAGAGTACGGTCTAGACCTGCTCTATATGAAAATTGCTCTGAGATAACTTCTCTTATGATTTAGCGTTATATAAATAAAATTTAATGGAATACAGTAATTATACTGTAGATTAAGAAATGGTTTAAAATAACCATTCCAAGCACCGATTATCCACTGGGCCGATTGGGCTTACAAAGCCCTACCAATTGTGGCCTCATCCCGTCTTTGATTTATTTTTTTATCAAATCAAATAAACACACACATACACACACAGGATGAGGAAGAGGAGGCCACAGTGTGTGTGTGTTAAAATATAAACCAAGATTTTGTGCCCACGGGCCTCTGGATTCTTAATCTGTGCTTGTGTACATCATCACATTTGATTGTTTTCTTCTTTTATTTGGAACTTCCAGACAAACAACCATGTCCACACGACAGAAGTCGCACCCCTTTTAGTAACAAGTTCTTCTCCCTTATCTTGGGTTGGTTGGGATGCCTCCTGCTCTGTATTTACAATTTCAAACTCCTCCTCCATGTTTCCTGTCACTCTCTTCTTCTGTGGCTGTTGGAAAACCAGCTTAGAGGTGCATTACCGCCACCAACCGTCGCTCTCACGTCACATGAGGACGTGGTAACAGCCAGTCAGCTGTCTGGAACCAGGCAGGACTGGAGACATCTTTATGATGCTGAGCAGCTGAGTCTCTGGGCAGCGGTGAGGACGAAGAACTGGGCAGCGGTGAGGCACGACATCGGCAGGAACCACACTGTCTTCTGCAAGGTTTCCCATTGGGTGGCAGGGAACTGGCTGGTTCTGTGCTGGCTGTATGCTAGCAGTGTGGGTGTTGTTTGGGTCTAAAGCAAGGTCCAGTAGAAACGAGACCAGAGAGCTTGAAGAGATGTCGTTGGGGACCGTGATTTCTTGGAGTCAGGGGCTGGCAGCTAGCATACTTGAGGTAGTATATGAGGGGTTAGCTGACTTGCTAGCAGGCCGGGAATCAGGCTGGCAGCTGGCAGTGCTGAGTGAAGGCTGGATGCTAGCTGGCTCTGGACAAGCAGGTTGCAGGCTTACAACCCCAAGCAACCCCAAGGGTGCAGGCTGGAGGCTAAGCCCACCAGGGGAGGCACTGGAGGAATCCAGAATGTTCTGCAAGACCTTCTTAAGATTTTTGATTTCAGATACCAGTTCAGCCACACCTGGAGATTCCAAAAAACATGGTTTCCAAAAGCCAGGCTCTCCATGGTCTGGCTCCAGAATATATTTTAGACCTTGTAATCCCTTATGAACCTTCAAGTACTTTGAGATCTTCGGGCAGGGGACTTCTCTCTGTTCCTGAGTCCAGGATGAAGACTTTTGCCATCAGGACTCCGAGTCTCTGGAACAACTTGCCCGAAGAAATTTTGTTGTCTTAGTCAGTGTCTTCTTTTAAGTCTCTTCTCAAAACACACATTTATTGGAAAGCATATCCTGATTTTACCAGAACTGTTTATTTGATTGCTTTTGTGTATTTTATGTATTTTATTTCTTTATTCACTTTAGTGAAAACATTTGAAAACAGGCGGGAAAAGCAAACAAAGACAAGAAGTAAAACTCCAAGACACATGAGGGAAGGAGAATATTACAAAATAAAACTAACAGGAAATAACTATAAATCATGACAGAGTAGGTGTGTCAAATGGTAATTTTTACTTTTACTTGAGCAATTTTTATGGGAGTAATTGTACTTTTACTTGAGTAAAGATTTTTAGAGCTCATAGTAGCTTATTACCCGACTAGAACACTGCGCTCCCAGAATGCAAGGTTACTTGTGGTTCCTAGAGTCTCCAAAAGTAGAATGGGAGCCAGGCTCCTCTCCTGTGGAATCAGATCCCAGTTTGGGTTCGGGAGGCAGACATCATCTCCACATTTAAGAGTAGGCTTAAGACTTTCCTCTTTGATAAAGCTTATAGTCAGGGCTGGTTCAGGTGAGTCTTGAACCATCCTTTAGTTATGCTGCTATAGGCCTAGACTGCCGGGAGACTTCCCATGATGCACCTCTCTCCTCCTGTCCCCCTCCATCTGTATGCATTCTTATCCTATTAATGCATATTACTAACTCGACATCTTCTCTCTCCCGTAGTTTTGTGCTTTCTCGTCTCTCTCTTCTCTTCTTCTGTCACTTTCAGCAGGTATTTCTGCCTCCGGAGCTGCAGAGTCTGGATCTGTGATTGCTGGCTATGTTCCTGCTCAACAACCGCTACTACAGTCTTATTACTATTATTCGCATTATTATTCATAGCATTATTATTACTATTTTATTAATATTAATATTACCAATTCTATTACATTAATATTATTTTAAAATTCTATGGAATTTGCATTGTGCTACTGTATGCTCTCTTTCCTCCTGCTCGCTCTCTCACTCTCAACCCAACTGGCAGCGACAGATGGCCGCTCACCCTGAGTCTGGTTCTGCTTGAGGTTTCTGCCTCTTAAAAGGAAGTTTTTCCTTGCCACAGTCACCAAGTGCTTGCTCATGGTGGGAATTGTTGGGTCTCTGTAAATAATATTATAAAGAGTATGATCTAGACCTGCTCTATAGGATTATACATGAATTGGCGCTATATAAATCAAATTTAATTGAATTGTTGTTGGTAGGCATGGAACAATATGAAAATTTAATCTAACGATTATCTTCGCCAAAATAAATGCGATTTACGATATCCCAATAATCATCAAAATATGCTTAAAACTCTTAAAATGGTTCTAAAACATACTGGAATCACTTTACCTTACATTTCGTTAAACAGAACAAATATTTTTATTGCACAACAGATAGCACATCTTTTTAGTGAACATCCTTTTTAGTGAAAAACAAATAATCAAACAATCTTAAATAAGGTAATCATAAATCATAAGATCCCCCTGCATAAATAAAGGCTATAAAGGTATTTTTTAAATCAGGCTCTATTTTCACTTCTCTACCATAATGTCAAATGGTACAAACAACATCAACATCAATTGCATCAGTATATATAATTTACCCCTGACTGAAGAAATACAGTAATTATCCTTTAACTAAAATAAAGTCCAACTGGCATTGTGGCATAGAGTCAAACTGTACTACTGTGGACCTGTTTTAGTAAAAAAAAATCTAAACAACACCGTGGCACTTTTCTGTCATCAAACAGTACTGCTAGCCTCTTAGAGAGTGAGACGTGCCAAACCTTGGCAATTAAAAATAAATCAGGAAATCAATAAAGGACTGTACATTAGTGAGCTAGAAAGCTTTTTCAAGTCACTCCTGACTTGTGTCAAGTCCTCTATTCTCCCAAATCACGATTCTCACGATAATGGAAATTCACCACGATCAACTTATCTTGAGTGTTTTTTATCCCGAACTGTGATAAAATCGTATATCGTCCCATCCCTAGTTGTTGGTGTGAGCACCTACATCAGATGGAGAATAAAAGTAGAATGGTAATAAGTGAGTGAAACATGACACAGGACTCCCACCCCCAGCATTCCCTCACACTCCACGAATCCACCAGCCTTTCACTATTCGCTGGTGAGGGACACTTCTTGGTGTGAATGCATAATTCTGCTCTGATTTGTGGTTGTGTGGGTACAGGACCTGCAAGCCATAAAAATATAATTTAACCCTCCCACTTTGATAAGCTCACCACCACCACCAGCCTGTACAAAACCTCAAACTCCAGTGCTCAGGGTGGGGTGGGGAGGATGTATGACCCAACCGGAAACTACATCCTTACACATGCACATCTCAATGAAATTTCGACTACTGCTAGCTACCAGATCTCCTATTTTTCCAAGCCTTGTTCTTTTTTGCTTAAAAACTCTATTTTCATTTAATAGTCTAAATATCTTTATCTATCTCTTGGGGAATCTGGACTTGAAACTTAGGCCATGTCCGCACAAAACAGACATTAGATGTCTGTTTTGCATCCTGGATGCGCTTTAAGTAGTCAGAAAGACTAGAAAGGCACTATATAAGTACAGTCCATTTACCATTTACTATGTAGAAAGTTTACTGGCTACACCAGTCTTTTCAGATGTTTTTTAAAAGCTCACTATCCTCTCTGAAATGCAACCCAATAAAAAATGCTTTATTCTCTTCTTTCTTCCTCTTCTGTTTAGTGGCAGTTAGCAAACCAGAGAATGATGCAGTATAGTACTATCATCATGTGGTTGGAGATATGGTGTCCCGGTTCCAAATTATAAACTTACACCAAAACACTATACATTACGTACTATGGCTACCTCCTAAATGTTGATAGGCATAAGTCGCCCTGTCATGAACCTAAGGTTGTCAGTCTAGTAATCAGCGTTCTTTCCCAGCTGCATCATTGTATCAAAAGTAGTGCGCATGCACCAACGCACATGCTGCCTGTTGCCATAGCTCCGTCTCGTCGTCTTACTTTTTCCAACTTTTAACTTTCCTTTTTTCTTCCAAACTTGAGTAACTTTTGTGTAAGTATAATTTAAACTACGCTCTTTACAAAAATTAGAGTAGAAAGTGTTTTGCTACTTTTTTTCGCCGTGAAACTTGTTCTCCTGCTACTCGATCAGGGCACCGCTGCAGATCAGCTGTTTGGCCGCATTGTTTACACCAGGGAACAGCTGATTGCGCCGAGCGGCATGGTGCCCAGGACAACCGATGTTCCCACTGAGATCTGGAGGAGGACACACCGAGGATGCAGAGGTGGAACGAAGCGGGAAGAGAGAAGGGTCCAGACAAAAGAGACTTAAGAACAAGAGATTTAAGCCATGTCTGCCTTCACTCGTCATGGGCAACGTGAGATCACTGGCGAATAAAATGGACGAGCTAACAGCATTAGCCCAGAGTCAGATGGAGTTCCGTGAGTGTAGTCTGATGTGCTTCTCAGAGACATGGCTACACTAGGATATCCCGGATCATAACGTTTCCATCGACGGCTTTCAGACTGTTTGGGCCAACAGGGATCACACCAGGAGTGGTAAGCGCAAAGGCAGCGGGCTTGCTGTTCTGGTCAACAACAGAAAGTGTAACCCTGGTCACGTTACTATTAAGCAGAGTATCTGTAGCCCGGACATTGAACTGTTAGCTGTGGGACTCCGGCCATATTATCTGCCACGTGAATTTTCACATGCCATTGTTGTGGCTGTTTACATCCCCCCCTCTGCTAACCCGGCATCGGCGTGCAACGCCATTCACACCGCCATAGCACATCTCCAGACTCAACACCCGAGTGCACTCATTTTAATCTCGGGTGACTTCAACCATGTCAGTGTTTCAACAACACTGACTAATTTCACCCAGTATGTGAGCTGTCCTACTAGAGAGAAGAGGACACTGGACCTGCTGTATGCTAACGTGAAGGATGCATACAGCTCTTCCCGCCTCCCCCCTCTGGGTAGGTCAGACCACAACCTGGTTCACCTCAAATCCTGCTATGTCCCTCTGGTTAAAAGGCAGCCTGTGACCACAAGGACAGTGAGGAGATGGTGAGGGGAAGCCTATGAGACACTGCAGGAATGTTTTGAGGTGACAAACTGGGATGCACTCTGTGAGCCTCATGGAGAGGACATTGACGGGCTCACTGAGTGCATCACTGGCTACATTAACTTCTGTGTGGACTCCAATGTCCCAACCAAGATGGTCCATTGTTATCCAAATAACAAACCGTGGGTAACAAAGGACATCAAGGACATTCTGAATGCCAAGAGGAGGGCCTTTACGGATGGTAATAGGGAGGAGGTGAGAGCAATCCAGGCTGACCTGAAGGTGAAAATCAGGGAAGCCAAGGAGAAGTACAGGAGGAAGCTGGAGCGGAAACTCCAGCAGAACAATATGAGAGAGGTCTGGAGTGGCATGAAGACCATCACTGGCTTCAGACCGACTGGCAGCAGAGGAGTTGAAGGCAGCTTGGACAGGGCCAACGAACTGAATCTGTTCTTTAACAGATTCGACACACCGGCTCCTGCTCATCCCCCCTCTAACTCAGCTGCTGTCGGCCCTCAGACTCCTCTGAGTCCACTGCTCCCCCCTCCTCCATCTTCCTGGGAGAGTCCTACTCCCCCCTCAACTGGCTAACGGCCCTCTTCAGACTGATGATTCCCCCCCTCCCCCGCCTGTAACCTCTGCTGTGTGCCTCACTACTGACCACGTGAGAGGACAGCTGATGAAACTCCACTTAAACAAGGCTGCAGGCCCCGATGGAGTTAGCTCCGGGGTGCTAAAAGCATGTGCCCCCCAGCTATGTGGAGTCCTTCAACATGTCTTCAACCTGAGCCTGAGTCTTCAAAGGGTCCCTATTCTGTGGAAGATATCTTGCCTTGTTCCTGTGCCGAATATGTCGCGTCCCAGTGGCTCCAAGGACTACAGACCAGTGACACTGACCTCCCACATAATGAAGACCCTGGAGAGACTAGTGCTGGAACAGCTGCGGCCCATGGTCAGACCCCGTCCTCAACTCCCTGGTAGGCAAACTGAAGGGGTTCAGTTTGCCTACCAGGGAGTTGAGGACACCATCATCTTCCTGCTGAACCACATCTACACCCACCTGGACAAGCCGGCAAGCACGGTGAGGATCATGTTTTTTTACTTTTCCAGTGCTTTCAACACCATCCGTCCACCCCTGCTGAGTGAGAAGCTGGCAGCGATGCAGGTGGATGCCCCCCTCATGCCCTGGATTGTGGACTACCTGACTGGCAGACCACAGCATGTGGGACTGTCCTCTCTCCCTTCCTCTTCACCATCTACACCACAGACTTCAGCTACCACACAGAGTCCTGCCACCATCAGAAGTTTTCTGATGACTCTGCTGTGGTGGGATGTATCAGTGGTGGTGATGAGACTGCGTACAGGGCTGTGGTGGGTAACTTTGTCTCATGGTGTGAGCAGAACCATCTGCAGCTCAATGCGACAAAGCTTGTTGGAACTTGTTGTAGACCTATGAAGGGCCAAGTCACCAGTGACCCCAGTGTCCATCCAGGGGGTCAGTGTGGACATGGTAGAGGATTACAAGTACCTTGGACTACATATGGACAATAAACTGGACTGGGCTAAGAACACTCAAGCTCTTTACAGGAAGGGCCAGAGCCGCCTCTATTTTCTGAGGAGGCTGAGGTCCTTCAACATCTGCTGGACAATGCTGAGGATGTTTTATGAGTCTGTGGTGGCCAGTGCTGTCCTGTATGCTGTTGCATGCTGGGGCAGCAGGCTGAGGGTAGGAGATGCTAACAGACTCAACAAACTGATCCGTAAGGCCAGTGACATTGTGGGGGTGGAGCTGGACTCTCTGGCAGTGGTGTCAGAGAGGAGGATGCTCTGCCAAATTACATGCCATCTTGGACAGTGTCTCCCACCCACTCCATGACGTGCTGGTCAAACAAAGCAGTACCTTCAGGGGATGACTCATCCCTCCAATAAGCACCACAGAGCACCACAGGAAGTCATTTCTGCCTGTGGCCATCAAACTCTAACTCCTCCCGCTAAGTGTTAGTCTATATGACCCTGAGTCACTAAACTGGACATTGATCATTAACATCACTGCAATACTTGAATAATTGTGCAATCTTCTTTGTTAATACTGTTGTGCAATATACTCTTTTCAGTTTAAAATGGTATTTATTTATTCATACTTCTATTACTGCTGTGCAATATCCATTGTCTCATAATAATCTTAATAAGCTACACTTAACTTGACAGTTCATGCACTTACTACTTGTATTATTACATTGTATTATTATACCGTACCATACTTATCATTAACCGGTAAATCCACTTTGTACTTTACACTTATTTTAATTTTATACTTATATCCACTTTGTACTTAATTTATCTTACCTGTATTATAGTGTATTATATTCTGATTTGCTTAGAACTTTTGTCCCTGTGTGCACTGACATGATAGTGAGCTGCTGTAACAAAAGAGTTTCCACTCAGGGATCAATAAAGTATATATGATTCTGATATGCAGAGCAACGCAGAAAAACAGTGTGGTACGCTAAACATTTTCACAAAATGGAAACAGATGAAAAGGGGGGCAAAACAGCACGATACTCATCCTTTTTCTTTACCCTAATTTCTGCAATGTAGTAAATATGGCCCTACATTTCATCCTCCAGCACTTGTACTCCTTAGGAACATATGCCTGACTCCACCTGCAGGTGGATCACAGACTAACAGGAGGCAGTATGTGAAGCTGAGGAAACAGCTCTGATGCCCTCAGCTCCAGGCACTGCTGATACTGCTTCCTCCACTGGCAGGATCCACTCAGGAGAGATGTTACAAAGTGTGTCCGAATTTTATTACTGAACTATAACTTTATTTCATTGATTGTTTGCAAATCTGATTTTTTCACATAACAAATTAATCAAGGTCGATGACAGTAATGGCACTAAAACAGCCCTACATTTTAGCCCTACCTAATTGGAAATTGGCTTTAGATTTGATTGTGGTCTGTCATGTATGCCTGGTATTATTTCCAATCACAAGTAAAAATGTTTTTCCTAAAATATTTACAGTACCTTGCATTGTGGGACACTAGTGTTAATCAATACAACACCAAAAGATTTAGTGATTGTAGCATCCATCTCTAGAGAGATGGAGGTCTGCTCTGGAAAACAGAGGAATGAAGCTTAGCCGCAGTAAGAAGGTGCAGGAAGGTGCAGGACTTTAAGTACTTAGGGTCAATGGTTCAGAGCGATGGAGACTGTGGAAAAGAGGTGAAGAGGCGAGTGCAAGCAGGTTGGAATGGGTGGAGAAAAGTGTCAGGTGTGTTGTGTGATAAAAGAGTATCAGCAAGAATGAAAGGAAAGGTGTTCAAGACGGTGGTGAGCCAGCGATGTACAGCTTAGAGACAGTGGCACTGAAGAAAAGACAAGAGGCAGAGCTGGAGGTAGCAGAGCTTAAGATGTTGAGGTTCTCTTTGGGAGTGACGAGGATGGACAGGATCAGGAATGAGTACATCAGAGGGACAGCTCATGTTAGATGTTTTAGAGATAAAGTCAGAGAGGCCAGATTGAGGTGGTTTGGACATGTTCAGAGGAGAGACTGTGAATATATTGGTAGAAGGATGCTGAGGTTGGAGCTGCCAGGCAGAAGGTCTAGAGGAGATTTATGGATGTAGTGAGAGAGGACATGAAATTAATTGGTGTGAGTGAAGAGGATGCAGAGGACAGGGTTAGATGGAGGCACATGATTCGCTGTGGCGACCCCTGAAATGGAACAGCCGAAAGGAAAAGAAGAAGAAGCATGCTACTGCCTTTCAGTGTACTTCATTCTGTCATCTTCTTGTGTGAACTCACTACAATTGCAGAATTGAATTAGTATATATAGTATGCAATTTGGACCCAGCTTACAGTATGGCCATGGTTTTTAGAGTGAAGCTAAATGACCACTCTCTGCAATTACATCACTTGGTGTTTCATTGTCTTTCTGTTTCTGTTTTCACTTGGTTGAATATAAAGTAGAAATTGTATGAAGGATCAAGAATTCTACCTGCTAACTAAGACTAACCCTGTCTTTGTTCAAAGCTGGTCTCTGGCAATAAGATTCCCACAGCACCACCTATTTTCTCTACTGCTCTCATTTGCCCTTGTCACACTGTCACACATTTAGTGGGCCTTTCAAGGCTGAAGTGTTTGAGCACTAATCAATGGAGTTAGAGCTGCAAAATGCAGACAGGCTTCGGCCACAGACCTCTGCAGAATGGGTGCATCGCCATGGCCTGGGAAATGAAGAAGGCTATAAATTGTGTCAGTTAGCCTCCCCGAATAAAATTAAGCCATGTGGAAAATTAAATCCATTTCAACTGAGGATGGAGGAGGAACATGTTTTTTTCTCCCCCCTCTCCCCCAGCAGTTGTCACAGTGGTCATTGTGCACTTTGAAAAAAACAAGCAGCACTTTTGGGAAAAGAAGAAAATTTTGGGAGCCAACATTACACTGTTGCACTGAGTCCATTAACATCCACTGTTTTTATAGTTTTTTGTATATTTTTTATAGATCTTTTACATCTAAAATAAAACACTGTAAAAATCATCTAAATGTCACAAAGTTGTTATGCTTGAGTGGTGAAAAGGTAAAAAAAAAAAAACGAGTGCTTGAGGTTTTGCTTTGTTAATTCACATACACAGCACATTGATGGAACAGTTGCAGCTGAGAAGCAAAGCAATTTGCATCAAAATCTACACAGCTTCTTCTTCTTTCAATCCAAATGGGAACACACAGACTACACACACTTCTGGAATCAGATAACTTACTTTTTCCAGTGATAGCAGTATCTCGGGTGTACATTTGGATATAAATCCACAAAAAGATGCTTCTTATGAGTTCAGATCTTGCTTCATGTTCATCAGGGGAAAAACAGACCTTTCCTCCTCTTGATTTTGTGCTTCATGGAAACCCGGCTGTGGTACCAGACTGCGCTGCAGCTGGCAGGCTTCCAACATTTCAGAGTGGACACAGAACTTTCAGGCAAAACAAAAGGTCGAGGTATGTATTTTTTCACTGGCTATGTGACAACAGTAGCTGGTGTAATGATATGACAGTGATTCTACAGTACTGTTCTCCTGATCTGGAATCTTTTTTTGAGAAATTGTAACCTTTCTACTCCACCCTTGAGTTTGTGTCCTTCATTCTGATCAGTGTTTACATTCCACCGCAGGCCAATGTGCAGGAGGCACAGTGCATGCTGGCTGACCAGATACTGTGTGTGGAGCGGACAAACCCGGACTGCTCAGTTATTGACCCCAGCGACTTTAACAAAGGCTATCTCAGCCATGAACGCCCCAAATACAGACACTTCATTAAATGACCAGAGAGGATAATATTTTGGATCACTGAAACACTTCAACAATCAATCAACAGGTACTATCCCCGTGCACCCCGTGCTGCACTGGGTCACTCTGACCATGTTGTGGTCCACCTGATTCCTATATACAGGCAGAAAATATAGCTCTCTAAACCTGCTGTGAGGAGAGCAAAGAAGTGGAACAGTGATGGAGGTGCGTGCTTGGACTGTACCAACTGGGATGTTTTCAAGACTGCTGCTGGCAGTACACAGAGGCTGTGAAATCAGACATCAGCTTCTGTGAGGACTGCTGTGTACCGTCATGCACCAGGGTTATATCAATGACAAACCCAGGTTCACAGCTAAACTCAAACAGCTATGGTTGGAAAAGGAAGAAGCGTTCAAGAGTAGGGACAGGGACAGGTTTAAAGAGTCAAAATACTGGTGAGAGGGGCTAAACAACTGAGAAACGTCAACAGCAGTTCTCAGAAAACGACTGCGGTTCTGTCTGGAGGGGTCTCAGACAGATCACCAACTATAAACCTAAAGCCCCCTAACAACTTGCGCCTTGCTAATGACCTGAATGAGTTCTACTATGGATTTGAAAGACAATGGTACAGTCCTGACACCATCCCCCGTGACGCCACCTCACCACAGCAGGGGCCTGGGCCGCTCCACAGCTGCCCATCTCAGAAGTCCACTCCTCCCCTACCACAATGTAAACTCTCTCCATTCAGGAGAACCTCTGTGGTAATTAAGTCATTTGAGCACCTTGTAAGCCAACAGGTCTGTAGACGATGCAGTAAAAATGACCCTCCACTTCATCCTCCAGCACCTGGACTCCTCAGGAACCTATGCCAGGATCCTGTTTGTGGATTTTAGCTTCACTTTTATTACCGTCATCTGCTGCAGTGACTCCATCTGCAGGTGGATCACAGACTTCCTGTCTGACAGGAAGCAGCACATGAAGCTGGGGAAACACGTCTCTGACTCCCGGACCATCAGCACCGGTTCCCCTCAAGGCTGCATTCTTTCAAGTAAATTCAGTTCAATTCAATTTCAAGTTATCTCATTGCACTTTTCCTATAGAGCAGGTCTAGACCGTATTCTCATTTACATCTACACTGCCATTATTGAGTCCATCCTCACCTCCTCCATCGCCATATGGTACGCCACTGCCAAGGACAAGGGCAGACTCTGTTCACTCATTCACTCTGTTGAGAAGGTGACTGGCTGCCAATCTGCCACCACTTTTGGACCTGTACGCCTCCAGGACACTGGGGCGAGCAGGAAAGATTGTGGCCAAACCCTCCCACCCCAGACACAAAGAAAGTCATGTTTCTTGACTTTTGTAGTACTTGCTGTTTATCTCTTTTATTTTCTCTTACTATGTTTATTGTTATGCACCAAAATACCGAGGCAAATTCCTTGTATGTGAAAACCTACTTGGCAATAAACCTGATTCTGATGCATATTTAGACATTTTCTTTAGTATCAAAAGTAATCAGGGTGATCGCTGTCTGTACAGTCATGGTTACAGTGCTAATAGGAACGGCTAGTAGACTTTTTATTTGCCAAAGTATATATGTCTCAGTTACAGCTTACAAGTAAAGGTTTGAACATGCATATCTGGTCTGCATGTAGGCGAACATGCATGTCAGGTTTGCATGTCAGCTAATGTCAGTGAATTAACCATTAGTTGTGCAGTGCAGAACAAAGCTTGACTGGTGTTGCACAGGTGTTATTTTTACCTCATGAATCAAAATTGAAGCCTGGTGCCTTGCACACCTTGACAGCAGACTGGAAACTGGTGAGCTGAAGTTAGGGACTGTCTTAAAAGTGCATTCAAATGGTTCAAATTTTTGTCAATAGCTGTCTCATTTTTTCAAACAAACTTTATTTTCATCTGGGCCTCATCCCATTATATACAGAAACTACACTTTTTTAAAGAAAACCATGCTGTTAACCTCCCGTTCTATTTCCACTATTGATTTCCACCCAAGCCTTTAAGAGTTACACAGCTTTTATTTAGACTCAGTTTAGACTTACTTTCTTTTTTTTAAAGGTGGGGTTTATTATTTGATTAATTCATGTACCTGAATTATTGATTAATTCAGGAACATGATTATTTTGTTGGAAACTAAACGTATAGCTGTATGTATGATAAGCATAGTGGCAGTAAAATGCAATTTCTAACAACTTCTGTTAGAGACCATGCCCACTTCTGGTATAAATCCCAATACAGAGACATATACAGATATTTTTGTTAAATACACAGATACAGGTAGCTTTGCGTTACACCACTATGAAGCCTATGCACGTAGCCACCATGGTATGGCATAACCTCTTAATCCAAAGGTATAAATTAAATAGCTTAACACCTTTTCTATTTTGCTTAGCAAAAGCAGCCAGTATAGAAAAGGAAGCTGCCATCAGCAGCAGCATCAGTTTTCCATCAGTGTCTACACTGGATGCATTCCTTGACAGTACTGCTGTGCAGTAGAAGCTACTACGTAAATCGAAAGAAAATAGACAGGAACCATAAAAGATGGTTCAGGTCACAGCTACGCCCGTCAAGCGTAAATGAAGCAAAAACTTATTTGTAGCCAATTATTCTTACATCTCTGGGGCACTGACACTCTCCGATGTATGATGAAACTTGAGGACATTTTCATGAAAAACTCTCTCACAACATATACCTGCGAATTAGTGGCATTTAACAATATAAAATAACAAAATATAAATATATGGCATGCCAAGCTAGTGAATGTGCCATAAGCATGTACATAAAGGGAATACAAATCTGAAGAAAGAGCAGAAAGCAAAGTGGGTTTGTGTTTTCATCCCACTAAGAACCTTGTTAGCATTAACTGACTGAAATGTGGCCTTGACTTAACTTGTGAATCAGGACCATGACAGTATTTTCATCTGGTACTGATGGTTCTGCATCAGGGATGACTCTGTCCCATCATGCACATGACCATTTCCTGTTAAGATTAACAATTCACTCTGTGACCTTGTTGAATTTAGCTGCTCCGTTAACTTCTTTTCCTTTCGGCTGTTCCCTTTCAGGGGTCACCACAGCGAATCATGTGCTTCCATCTAACCCTGTCCTCTGCATCCTCTTCACTCACACAAATTAATTTCATGTCCTCTCTCACTACATCCATAAATCTCCTCTTTGGTCTTCCTCTAGACCTCCAGCCTGGCAGCTCCAACCTCAGCATCCTTCTACCAATATATTCACAGTCTCTCCTCTGAACATGTCCAAACCACCTCGATCTGGCCTCTCTGACTTTATCTCTAAAACATGAGCTGTCCCTCTGACGTACTCATTCCTGATCCTGTCCATCCTCGTCACTCCCAAAGAGAACCTCAACATCTTAAGCTCTGCTACCTCCAGCTCTGCCTCTTGTCTTTTCTTCAGTGCCACTGTCTCTAAGCTGTACAACAACGCTGGTCTCACCACCGTCTTGAACACCTTTCCTTTCATTCTTGCTGATACTCTTTTATCACACAACACACCTGACACCTTTCTCCACCTGTTCCAACCTGCTTGCACTCGCCTCTTCACCTCTTTTCCACAGTCTCCATTGCTCTGAACCGTTGACCCTAAGTACTTAAAGTCCTGCACCTTCTTCACCTCTGCTCCCTGTAACCTCACCGTTCCACCTGGGTCCCTCTCATTGACACACATGTATTCTGTCTTACTGCGGCTAAGCTTCATTCCTCTGTTTTCCAGAGCAGACCTCCATCTCTCTAGATTTTCCTCCACCTGCTCCCTGCTCTCACTACAAATCACAATGTTAGCTGCTTCGTTAACCATATGAATAATTGACTGAGCAGCTCTGGTTGTGGTCATCCTCATCTTTAAATGAGACTGTGACAAGTCACTATGGTATGAGATAGGCAGAACTGATAACAGAACTAAAAGAGTTTAAATGACATAGACCATCTTTTTTTTATTTACAGGAAGAAGATGATGAAGAAGAGGCTGGAGAGTCCCCAGAGGAGGACTAAGCTTCCACACAGTGAAACCTCTACCTCATTCAGCTGTCAGGTCCTTCAAAGGGAAATTATTGCCTTGACCACTTATTTTTGACTTATTCCATGTCATCAGACATTTCCATCTTTGATCTGTCACTGAACAGGCAGAAATGTGTGCATTTTAAATTCCTTTGATACATTTTTTTTTACATAGACCATACAGAATGCTACAACATGGGGGACATCAAAAATAAACCTGCTACCTATTGGCTGAACAGATAAAAACATAGTTCAGACATTCTGCCTGTCAAAACAGACACAAATCAGGCAGAGACGGACATTCGGTCCAGGTTTAGGGCATTTGAAGATGATGATCTTCAAATGAGTGAGAGCATTCAGCAACAGGTGCATCATTCTGAAGACTACACTTTTGTACTGAGGTGCAAATTAAATGCACTCACAGTGCCACTGCAGTACTCTATCTCTCTCACATAGACAGACACAGATACACACACATCCTGTCATTGTTGACTGATTCTCCAGGTATTGATGGCAGAAAAGAGACTGACATTGTCTCAATACCAACAGCCTGGTCCAGTCATATAGAAATGTGGAAAACAAACCAACCCCCCGACCCATCTACCCCTCACCCAACCTGGTGTTGGACCACCATGGACAGGGAGACACAGAGAACTTTCCTCAGGGCAGTGGTTTATCCATCATGTTGGCTTAAAGACATTTAAAAAAAAAAAAGCTTGCTGAAGTTATTAGCATTGGTTCAGATTTAACTTTAGTATCAGACTGAGTCTCCAAACAACATCTTTACATTTACAACAAGGCCATCTGTCTCTGTCTTCTCTCTCTCTATTAATATGCAGGGAAGAAACAGCACCCAAAGCAAAGATGGGGTGAACCTGCAGTGCAGTCTGGTCTCTTGACAGTTTTAATTGTCAGTACAAATTAGTCTCTAATCATGGCCCATACCTAATTGTGCCCTTAATCAAACATGAGTTGAGGATTAGTTGCTTAAATCGATAACTGAACCTAAACTAAGGGCACATTTTACAAAATTCCTTTGGGGGATTAATGTTAATTATGAAGGACAAAAATCCTAAACCTGTCTGGTAAATAATACTAATGCATTGCATTATACAATAATGCAATGCATTAGTATTGCAACTACATTTCAAAGGATAGTTGTCAAATTTAAATGAAAAGACAGTTTACTAAGAACTAATAATCTTTATAACTTTCATCTGTCAATTTGAAGTATCTTCCTTTTGGCTGTAAGCTTTAAAATTTCACATAGTGCAGCTCTATATGATCTATTAAATCTAGGGTTGGGTTCCGATAGCCGGTTCTTTTTTCTGAGGCTAACAAATTATTCGAACAAATACTCAGATGTAGCTAATTTATGCTTATTCTGTAAATAATTTGCCTTAAATGAAACTTGGCTTTTGTCTTGTCAGTGTGCTTTCTGCACATCGTGTAGCCAAAGATTGTTTGTTAGAGACACCACTCTGTAACACCACTCTATGTCTACGAGAGTAGATGGTGTGTTTTTGCAGTTCAACAAGACCAAAAGGGTGGCAAGACTTCTTCTCTAGTGAAATTATCAGGTGATTGTGGCATGTTAGCTTCAAACTTTGGAACCTCCCACTTAAGCTCTCATTCATATATCCAAATTTAAATCAATGCTGATTTCATTTTCAGATTATAGCTGTGGGCTATGCAAATGAAGTTTCTAACTAACTCAGATAACAAAAGCTAATTACACATATGAATTGAATCTTTGAGTTTTAGTCATTTGAAAAGCTGGACCTAAATAGATTCAACAAGGGACCTGAATGGATCTCAGTCACAACAAATCCATCTGGTGAACATCTAAATCATTACATTTCCTATGGAACAACATTAAATGACTCAAATAATATTGATTATTGTGATCGTTAACCTTGATCCACTGGAAAGTGAAGGACAAATTATTGATCATAAGTAATTGTGCACATCCTTGACCTGAACTTTATGAGACTGGACCATCAGATTACCTTTGAGTACCAGCTCTTCTACCGCACATCCTTCATCAAAGAGGCATATTATTGTATGTCCCCCAGTCTGCTTATTTGAACGAAGAATATCAACAAAAATGATTCTAGTCCAGCAGTGCCTAGTATGTATTTAAAGCTTTAATTGTGATACATCAAAGGTCCGGACTTCACCCAGGATGCTTGCTAGACCAGAACATCAAAGCACTACATATGTTTTGCTCTCCCTGTTGTTGGTAGACTAACATACCTCTTTTATTAGCCTAGAAAATGATAGAACCTCTTTACATCCTGTTGGTACTCCACTACCAAACTGTTTGCATCAGACTACTGTATACCATTTGTTAAGATTTACATTAACACGCTCATGTACATAGCTTCATTCAATTTGTTCTTTGCTTTAAAGCTTTAAAACCTTAATTCTATCATCGATGTCACACAGCAAAGAAATTCACAGACAGTCATTGTAAAAAACAAAAACCACAAGAACAATCCACACATTACCTCATGACACACTTGATACCTGGATTTAGTAGCAGTGACAGCGTGACATTGAATGACTCATCTCACACTGTAACTCCAGGGAGCCTTACGTTTAAGGAAACCTTAACCGTATCAGCGCTTTCTGGTCACTGATATGCAATATCTTCTCCTGATTTCAAACTACCTCTGACTCAGCACAACCAGCTCATGAAAGTTGTTGCTCAATACACACAAACCAATGCACAGGAAGGCAGTGTGCGTTCAGATATTTGATCATGTGTTTATCCTTTATACTGTACATTAACGAGGTCATGCCGGTTGTTGTCTTGTCATGGACAGTTGTCTGCAACTGTTTTGTTTCATTCAGGTAAACCCTACATAATCCATAAAGAAGCAAAAGTCAGATATGACAGAGCCATGTGCATCAACATTAAAGGAAAATTCTGCTTTTTTACAACAGCGGCCTTATTTTCTTTCCTTATGACCATCTTTCCTGTTGGTTATGATGGGCCAGACAAGTGCTTTTACAAGGTTACAAGGAGTGCAAAGACATGAAGTCTGAATGTTTAGTAAAACTCATCCATGCAGATAACATTAACAATATTTTAACTAAAATACGTTTTCAGCTTTAAAGGTGGGGTATGCAATTCTGGAGAAATCCAATACAATGAACTATGACACAGCATGTAATTTAACTAACGTTAGCTAGGTTGTGGGTTAGTAAACTGATGCTACAGTTTCTACTGCGAAGCTAACAGCCAGAGAGGATGGCAAGGCAAACTAGAAAAGGAAGGCAAACTAGAAAGTAATCTGAATATCCGTGAGCAAGTCATTTAATGTTACCTGACACAAATCATAGCTGGAATTTGACAAAAAGATGTATATTGGATTAAAATACCCCACCTTTAACCACATTATCTGAACAACATTTTTTTAAGTGAAAACAAAACCTGAATACACCTGAAAATGTATAACTGCCCAGTGTATTGCTATGTTAAACTGGGAAGCAGAGCCAAGAATTAGCTGTGTAAGTCACGGTGGACACTCTGGCTAAAAACTTTAATGATACAGTCGGGATTTATTCCTACGTAAGGAGAGCGTTCCTCATTGGTAATGTTTGTTTTTTCTAGATCCAACAGGATGTGTTTGTTTGATCATTTGTCTGGTGACTCCAGAACTCTGATTAGCATTGTGACTGAAATGTCGTCATAACCTTCAGGCATGATAGTCAAAACTATAAAAATAAGAAACAGGTTTTTAAAAAAGAACCCTCAATTTTCCGTTACTTGGAGACAGACTCTGAAGCCTGCAGTTCGACGTTTGCTATTTCCGTTATATGTCCATATTGTCTGCTTCAAATGTTTTAGTCACCCTGAAAGTCAGTGTAGTTTCAGTTTTGAGCTTTGGTTGTTTCCATGCAAAATATCTCAATAAATATGTAAACAAAATATTTTTTGTTATGTGAATGATCTAATTTCATTAAAATATGTGTGAATAATATTATATATGTTACTCTTGTAAAGCAGGGGGTATATCCTATATATATATATGTTTTTTTAAATATATTATGAATGTAATATTTAATATGAGTCCAATCAACTCATTGACAAGTGAAGTTGTTCAGATGCAGTCTTTAGAGTTTGTCTCCATCAACACATGCACTTGCCACTGACTTACCTGACATTTTCTTTCTTTAGAGATTTCTAGTAAAAGCCTAGAAAACAAAAAAGCAGCTAACCTATTAAGTACTGTTTTTTCTCATTTACCTCATTTAATTTGTATCTAAACATTGTAATGAAAATATTTTTCATTATCTGCAACTTGGGACTTTTTGACAAACTTGAATTTATTTTGTACTGATTTACACAATAGTTTAATAAGGATCAAGAGTTTGTGTGACACTACATGAACTACAAATATTTGGGTTTTCTGAGTTATGTACAGTACCTCAAACAGACTGATAAAAAATGATTAATCAATTGACAAATACCTACCTCCAGTCTTAGAAAGGAATGACTTTGTAGTTTACTTTCAGTATGAGTTACATTGACATGCTGCAGAAGCTCCTTACTTCAAGAATTGTATCAGATCAGTCAAGCTTCCAATTTCAGTACATTTTGATTCTCACCTTCAAATTGACTTTCAGGTTTTGAAACAGATATGTTTGGATTTAGATTTTGTATATTGTAATCGTGAATATGTTTTCTTGTTTTTAATTAGTAGATATCAATATACTTGATTAGTTGTTTTGTGTGCTTTACACAAATGTGATTTTATTTTCTTGCGATATGGTTAAACCTGATGTATATGGAATTGCTTTTTACTTAGTGATGGATTATACCATTTTTCACCTTTCACCATCTTTCAACCTTAGAAAAGGTAACATGGTATTTTGAACTGGACCAGTGGTAGAGCTTCAGAGGAGCTATCCGGTCAACCTGCCTTCACCAGAAACACCAGTATGAAACAGTGTCAACTTAATAGAGGTTGTGGTAAACGCTCATTAATCGGCACAGTTTTTTGGACCATAAAGGTGCCTTCAAACTGAATGCAAAGCCTCACCTTGCTTTATTTAAATTTGACTCCTGTACTGTTTTTGCAGTCTGTGTTTATTACTAGTTAGCTAGTATAACAACTGTACGGATGTTAGCTGTAGCTGGTAACATACTCACTCATTTCATGAGTAATTGTTATGGATAATGTTTTTTTTCCAGTGTTGAGGACATATATTTGGAACTCAAAAAATACACAGCATGTGATAATAGCAATGATGCTGCCAGTACACAAAAAACAATGGATGCAGATGCTGATGCAAATTACATGCCGCTGTTGTGTCTAGCCCCTAAGCTTGAATTTTTTTGCACAAGTTGAAACATTTTCAACTTCGTTGACTAAAATCCTGTTTGGATTTATAAATACTGTATAAACTGTGTACACCCGTTGAAGCAGGTTGATCAGTAGCTTTAGAGTGAACAAATGGCTTTGAAACAGACAGGCTTCATTATTTGATGAATAATTAAACACCACACCATCCATCAGCCAGACAGTCTCCATGAAGACCAGGTGATGACTCCATGTGACCTGTATCTATCTGGATATGGAAAAAGGCATGTTAATACATACAGAATGCACTGCAATTAGAACGCAATCTGACCCAGACAATGTATCCAGATACAGATCACATGATGATTCCAAGTGTAAATGGGGTCTAACTGACACCACTGAACTCAACAAGCTCCAAGTTTTTAGGTTTTGAAGTTTGTCATTTCCTTAGAGATGTGGAGTTTAGTTTAGTTCAGTAGAGTTTAAAATGCAAGCTAATGTTCTCTCGAGGTAACGTTACCTCGCTGTTGGGCAGAATGATGGTAGAAGCCACTGTTGATGAGCAACTCTGGGAGTCTTAATGAAGTTGATCTTTTCATGATATCATGTTCTAGTAGAATCAAATGTACATTACTACCTCCAGAAAGGCCTACATTTACCTCATTTTCAAACTCAAATGCTGTTTAAAATTCAGGTGTCCAAGAGCATATGGAGAACATCATACATCATTTTATATATATAGTTTATTTTTGTGGGGGATACATTTTATGACTTTTTTCTGTTTCTCAGTTAGGTAAGACTGGTTATGTAATCTTTGAAAAAGAATTTTCTTACCTTATGCAATGTTTTGTAGTTAGCTGTGAGGAAAGTGAAGAGATTTCCCAGCTCTCCCTCTGCCTTGCTCTTTCTGTATCATTTCAAAAATCTTCTACAGTATCTTAACTTTTATTTCTTTCTCTATCCACATAGTATTGCTGTCTTTGATTTCACACAAAAATTGCTTGCTTGCTAAACAGAGTCTTTATAAATATTAACTGTGTTCACAGCACAATAAAAAGTATGGCATCCATAACACAGCTGTGTGTGAGTTTTTGATTTCTGTTCTTTAATTTTTTTACAGTATACAGTACATTTTACACGAATCCTGTGTTTTGTTGAAAACAAAGATTTAACTATAACCTAACTGCTGTTTAATTTTTTAAGGTGGGTTTAAATCTGTGTTGTCTGGAACAAAATTACGTGGTCTCTTAAACTCCACTGCTGTGTCCTCAGAAACTGCAGTTCTCTATCGTAACAAGACTTTAAGACACACCAGCTTGCCTGGCCATGCCCTACGGTTTACACCTGTGCAAGCATGGAACTGCCGATTGTTTGATCTCCACCTGAGTGCAGTGAGTGACAATGCATGTTGTGTGTGTGTGTGTGCGTGCCGCTCACAGTGCTGAAGCCACTTATAGTTCTGTGTCAGTCTGCAAGGAGCCCCCTGGGATGCTGTTTCCCTTGATCTTCCATCTCCAGGAATAGTACAGTTGTGCTTCGGTTACCTGGCTGCATCCTATTCGTTTCTGCGCTGTTTCTGGTGGTCACCCAGTTATGGTGCACCTGTCTCTCTCCTGCTGCCACTTCCCGGTGGATAGGAAGCAGCTGTGACTCCCAATACTATATACCCTATATTGCTTGCAGGACTCATGAACTAACAAACCTCAGCAGGGCACGTTCTGAGCCTACGCTTTAAAGCAGCTCAAATGCAGTAAATAAGCCTGAGGTGGTTAGATGCTTAAGTACCCCTAAAGAATATTGCTTGCCTGCTAAAGCTTTGTTTACACTCATGCGAGACACCGCCTCCACAGATGGTGTGCGAGCTACAAGGATGCACAGAGGCCTTTATGTTCAACGCATTGTTCATCGCAGTAGTCTCCAAAACACCAGGGGGCATACAAAGAAAATATTCTGCGAAAAAGCAAGAGTGTTACCGGAAGAACGTCATTATCCAACATGGCGATCCCTCATATTTTCCCAGACTTTCCTAGAAAATGCCTCATCTTTTGCCAGTGTAGTGGCGATCTCTCTCCACAAATTGAGAGTAATTTGACTGTCCATGTGGCCTCAAGGAAGGGTCGAAGAGGTGTTTGTAGAGGCAAACCTGCTTGGCCAGTCTACCTTCGACCGCGTCCATGTTGAAATGAAAAGTGCAGTGTGTGCCTTGTTACCAAAATTCAGAGGTGTCCAACCAAGTGCCCCAACAACTTGCAGAGTCTTTGTGCTCAACACAAAAGATGTGATGATGTAATTTTTGGCATGCGCACCCTTGCGCCAGGGACAGTGCGCCGAACATAAACCTAGCTTAACGCACACAGTGGTAGTACATGTTGAGCACAGACCAAGTCAACTAACAGCGGACATCCTCTCTTTCCCATTAAAGATGTGCAGCTCGCAGAGTGCCAGTAGAAACGCCGGATAAACTTAATAAAGTTGTCTGCTAGTTGTATTAGCACACCAAGCTAATCTACCCTATTTAAAAAAAACACCAGTACGTCCTACAGAGCTGAAACATTTTCAGCACATCCACTGAATTGTGACAATATTTTGCCTCACTGGAAGCTATGTCCAATTCAGAAGTCCGTCACTCATTATATATTGTTTACATTAATATTTTGATTGATTTTTAAAAATAGTCGTGTTTTGCTGAATAGGCAAGTGGTTAAAGATCTCGCCAGTTTGGTACCCCTTTCAGATCCAGAATTTGGGGGTTTGAACCCAGGAGCTGGCAGTATGTCCACAGTACTCACAGAATCTTGCTTACTTTAAACACTTTGTATACACAGTGTACATCCTCACATTCTGGAAAACCTCCTGCCACTAATAATGTTCAAATTTCTGACCTGATTTCTTAATTTTAGACAAATACATTTTTTATCAACAAAATGTGAATTTGTGCTCTACATGTCTGAGATCATCTGTTGGCTCTGTGGTTAAACCCTGGTAATGGTTAAACAGCAAGGTTTTTGGTTTGATACCGCCTCCGGGAAGCCCCTCTTTTAACTTTGCCCTCATGAATAAAGTTGCTTTATACTAATCATGTACCATCATTCAATGCATCTTACGCACTCTTTAATGTTATTATTTAGCATTTAGATTGATATGCATTTTTTAAAAAACAGTCATCTTTTGTTGTCCAGGAACAGTGTATCTGAATAGTGCAGTGGTTTAAGGTGTTGCCAATTGTATTCCTTTGTCAGTTCCCAAGGTTGTGAATTTGAATCCTGCTAAGGGCATGATAACCAAATTTAGTGGTTAAAGATGATGGCAATCTGAACAAGTCTGTAGCATTTGTTAACCTGTGGTGGCTGTGGCTTAGTGAGTCTTCCACCCATGAGAAGGTTGGTGGTTCAATCCCAGCTTTCCCCAGCCTATGTATCAAATTGTCCTTTGGCAAGACACTATACCTGTGTGTGAATGCTTAGTTCTTTAAACTGATGAGCAGTTGGCACCTGCCATCAGTGTATGACATGTCATGTGAAGTGCTTTGAGTAGCTGGAAAGCTATACAAATACAGAATACAGTCCATTTACATTTATCTGGTGGCAATAAAGGATTTGAAAAATTGCAGCTGCAGCCAACAGCTTCCAGCTCTCATGCGTCATTTCTCCAGAAAGTGCAGTCTAGTTATCATTATATATTTTGGTGGTTTTGTTTTATTTAACTATTCCTGTACAGTACAGGAAACTTCGAAGAAGGTGTACGTTTGTACACCTTCTTCATGAGATGTATTTTATTATTTTTCTTATGTAATTTTTTAAAGTATTAAAATTTATAATGGGAGCAATGTTTGAAAGCCGAAATCTCAACAACTACAAGTGCTAAAGCATTCATACTTTATGGGACAGATGCCCAATGTGGAAATGCTTAACATATTAAAACACGGTAACTATAGTGCCACCATGTGGTCAGATTGTAGGTGTTTTTTGGCTAATAAAAAAAATATTTAAAAAATCACCTGTACCTTCAATGGAGCTGAAACTTTTTTAGCACATCCACTTATTGTCACAAGTCAGTGGATATGCTAAAAACATTTCAGCTCCATTGAAGGAAGGTGCATGAAATCTACATATCCCAGTGGTGCATTCAGTACACCACAGTCATAGGTCTAGGGTTCAAATCCTAAGGGCAACCAAGTCGTACTTGTCAACAATGTGACGATATATCTATTTTTCTGTGTTCAAGGTGGCATGACTCCAGGTCACTAATCAGTTCAAAAAGTCAGACATTGTGTCTGCTAGGTCCATTATGGTTCAGATTGTACTGTTACGATTAGTTAAGCTGGGAAACAGGGTGCGTGGAAGAAATGGCAGCTTATCCTATTATAATAATGGTGAAAATAAAGTTATGTCTCATCGAATGAAGCTCAAAATGAATATATCCTCTCAGCGGTCTTACACTGCTGGAAATGGACATATGTCATTGACAGAGGCGTCAAATCAACATCTACCATGTAGAGAGACAAAGCATTAAAATGAACTAAAATCATGCGATTGCTCCCCTGCCATTCAGCCAGTTTTGGGTGTTTCTCATTCATAATGTTTATTCTAAGTATGTTGGAAAAGAGTTGAGAGCTTAAACAATAAACAGAGGTGAAATACACGTATCTACAGCACCAAAGAAGCTAAAAATCAACATATGCAGTCTGGAGACAACTTAATAAAAGATTCTCAAGTGAGACGGCGTTATCGTCATGTTCAGTCACGTTTTAATGTTTGCAACGCAGACATGGGTGTCCAGAGGCATGGGGAATCCAGTTGAAGGTATTCTAGTAGTCACAATCAACCTGTCTGACTGGAAGAAGCTCCAAATGAGCATCTTCTGTAAGGAGACATAAAATTCAAGGAAACGCAAATGAAACCATGTTGTTCATAGTCATCTACTATTTAATGTTTCTAATGTTGACAGTTTGTATCAAAGAGCTTCTGGGAAGAAGAACTGAATGATTAATCTATTACGGTTGGCGAAAATGAATTTATCCAATCTCAAAATGAACGTCTGCAGTCTCAAATGAAAGACATTAAATCGAACCATGTTGTCCATATGCATCCAGGTTTATTTTTTATTTTGTTGCATTACTATTGTAGGATTTTCTTTCTAAGAGCCTCTGGGAAGGAATGAGAGATTAAACTACTATAGTGGCGAAAATGTACTTGCCTCATTGAAAGGAGCACAAAAATGGTGCTAGAGAGAAAGTGTTAAAAGGAACTCAAATCAAACTGTGTTATCCTCCATATTCATGTAGTTATAAATGCTTCTATTCTAGAAATGCACTTATCTAAACGAAAGAAGCTAAACGTGAACATATGTCATTGACAGAGGCGTCAAATCAACATCTACCATGTAGAGAGACAAAGCATTAAAATGAACTAAAATCATGCGATTGCTCCCCTGCCATTCAGCCAGTTTTGGGTGTTTCTCATTCATAATGTTTATTCTAAGTATGTTGGAAAAGAGTTGAGAGCTTAAACAATAAACAGAGGTGAAATACACGTATCTACAGCACAAAAGAAGCTAAAAATCAACATATGCAGTCTGGAGACAACTTAATAAAAGATTCTCAAGTGAGACGGCGTTATCGTCATGTTCAGTCACGTTTTAATGTTTGTAACGCAGACATGTGTGTCCAGAGGCATGGGGGAATCCAGTTGAAGGTATTCTAGTAGTCACAATCAACCTGTCTGACTGGAAGAAGCTCCAAATGAGCATCTTCTGTAAGGAGACAGAATTCAAGGAAACGCAAATGAAACCATGTTGTTCATAGTCATCTACTTTTTAATGTTTCTAATGTTGACAGTTTGTTTCAAAGAGCTTCTGGGAAGAAGAACTGAATGATTAATCTATTACGGTTGGCGAAAATGAATTTATCCAATCTCAAAATGAACGTCTGCAGTCTCAAGTCAAAGACATTAAATCGAACCATGTTGTCCATATGCATCCAGGTTGATTTTTTATTTTTTTGCATTACTGTATTGTAGGATTTTCTTTCTGTGAAGGAATGAGACATTAAACTACTATAGTGGCGAAAATGTACTTGCCTCATTGAAAGGAGCACAAAAATGGTGCTAGAGAGAAAGTGTGTTAAAAGGAACTCAAATCAAACTGTGTTATCCTCCATATTCATGTAGTTATAAATGCTTCTATTCTAGAAATGCACTTATCTAAACGAAAGAAGCTAAACGTGAACATATGTCATTGACAGAGGCGTCAAATCAACATCTACCATGTAGAGAGACAAAGCATTAAAATGAACTAAAATCATGCGATTGCCCCCCTTCCATTCAGCCAGCTTTGGGTGTTTCTCATTCATAATGTTTGTTCTAAGT
Organism: Siniperca chuatsi; assembly: GCF_020085105.1. Lineage (NCBI taxonomy): Eukaryota > Metazoa > Chordata > Actinopteri > Centrarchiformes > Sinipercidae > Siniperca > Siniperca chuatsi. The sequence continues at coordinate 22,991,965 of NC_058064.1, read as the reverse complement.
ATGTTGGAAAAGAGTTGAGAGCTTAAACAATAAACAGAGGTGAAATACACGTATCTACAGCACTAAAGAAGCTAAAAATCAACATATGCAGTCTGGAGACAACTTAATAAAAGATTCTCAATTGAGACGGCGTTATCGTCATGTTCAGTCACGTTTTAATGTTTGTAACGCAGACATGTGTGTCCAGAGGCATGGGGGAATCCAGTTGAAGGTATTCTAGTAGTCACAATCAACCTGTCTGACTGGAAGAAGCTCCAAATGAGCATCTTCTGTAAGGAGACATAGAATTCAAGGAAACGCAAATGAAACCGTGTTGTTCATAGTCATCTACTTTTTAATGTTTCTAATGTTGACAGTTTGTTTCAAAGAGCTTCTGGGAAGAAGAACTGAATGATTAATCTATTACGGTTGGCGAAAATGAATTTATCCAATCTCAAAATGAACGTCTGCAGTCTCAAGTCAAAGACATTAAATCGAACCATGTTGTCCATATGCATCCAGGTTGATTTTTTATTTTTTTGCATTACTATTGTAGGATTTTCTTTCTGTGAAGGAATGAGACATTAAACTACTATAGTGGCGAAAATGTACTTGCCTCATTGAAAGGAGCACAAAAATGGTGCTAGAGAGAAAGTGTTAAAAGGAACTCAAATCAAACTGTGTTATCCTCCATATTCATGTAGTTATAAATGCTTCTATTCTAGAAATGCACTTATCTAAACGAAAGAAGCTAAACGTGAACATATGTCATTGACAGAGGCGTCAAATCAACATCTACCATGTAGAGAGACAAAGCATTAAAATGAACTAAAATCATGCGATTGCTCCCCTGCCATTCAGCCAGTTTTGGGTGTTTCTCATTCATAATGTTTATTCTAAGTATGTTGGAAAAGAGTTGAGAGCTTAAACAATAAACAGAGGTGAAATACACGTATCTACAGCACTAAAGAAGCTAAAAATCAACATATGCAGTCTGGAGACAACTTAATAAAAGATTCTCAATTGAGACGGCGTTATCGTCATGTTTAGTCACGTTTTAATGTTTGTAACGCAGACATGTGTGTCCAGAGGCATGGGGGAATCCAGTTGAAGGTATTCTAGTAGTCACAATCAACCTGTCTGACTGGAAGAAGCTCCAAATGAGCATCTTCTGTAAGGAGACATAGAATTCAAGGAAACGCAAATGAAACCGTGTTGTTCATAGTCATCTACTTTTTAATGTTTCTAATGTTGACAGTTTGTTTCAAAGAGCTTCTGGGAAGAAGAACTGAATGATTAATCTATTACGGTTGGCGAAAATGAATTTATCCAATCTCAAAATGAACGTCTGCAGTCTCAAGTCAAAGACATTAAATCGAACCATGTTGTCCATATGCATCCAGGTTGATTTTTATTTTTTTGCATTACTATTGTAGGATTTTCTTTCTGTGAAGGAATGAGACATTAAACTACTATAGTGGCGAAAATGTACTTGCCTCATTGAAAGGAGCACAAAAATGGTGCTAGAGAGAAAGTGTTAAAAGGAACTCAAATCAAACTGTGTTATCCTCCATATTCATGTAGTTATAAATGCTTCTATTCTAGAAATGCACTTATCTAAACGAAAGAAGCTAAACGTGAACATATGTCATTGACAGAGGCGTCAAATCAACATCTACCATGTAGAGAGACAAAGCATTAAAATGAACTAAAATCATGCGATTGCTCCCCTGCCATTCAGCCAGTTTTGGGTGTTTCTCATTCATAATGTTTATTCTAAGTATGTTGGAAAAGAGTTGAGAGCTTAAACAATAAACAGAGGTGAAATACACGTATCTACAGCACTAAAGAAGCTAAAAATCAACATATGCAGTCTGGAGACAACTTAATAAAAGATTCTCAATTGAGACGGCGTTATCGTCATGTTTAGTCACGTTTTAATGTTTGTAACGCAGACATGTGTGTCCAGAGGCATGGGGGAATCCAGTTGAAGGTATTCTAGTAGTCACAATCAACCTGTCTGACTGGAAGAAGCTCCAAATGAGCATCTTCTGTAAGGAGACATAGAATTCAAGGAAACGCAAATGAAACCATGTTGTTCATAGTCATCTACTTTTTAATGTTTCTAATGTTGACAGTTTGTTTCAAAGAGCTTCTGGGAAGAAGAACTGAATGATTAATCTATTACGGTTGGCGAAAATGAATTTATCCAATCTCAAAATGAACGTCTGCAGTCTCAAGTCAAAGACATTAAATCGAACCATGTTGTCCATATGCATCCAGGTTGATTTTTATTTTTTTGCATTACTATTGTAGGATTTTCTTTCTGTGAAGGAATGAGACATTAAACTACTATAGTGGCGAAAATGTACTTGCCTCATTGAAAGGAGCACAAAAATGGTGCTAGAGAGAAAGTGTTAAAAGGAACTCAAATCAAACTGTGTTATCCTCCATATTCATGTAGTTATAAATGCTTCTATTCTAGAAATGCACTTATCTAAACGAAAGAAGCTAAACGTGAACATATGTCATTGACAGAGGCGTCAAATAAACATCTACCATGTAGAGAGACAAAGCATTAAAATGAACTAAAATCATGCGATTGCTCCCCTGCCATTCAGCCAGTTTTGGGTGTTTCTCATTCATAATGTTTATTCTAAGTATGTTGGAAAAGAGTTGAGAGCTTAAACAATAAACAGAGGTGAAATACACGTATCTACAGCACCAAAGAAGCTAAAAATCAACATATGCAGTCTGGAGACAACTTAATAAAAGATTCTCAAGTGAGACGGCGTTATCGTCATGTTCAGTCACGTTTTAATGTTTGCAACGCAGACATGGGTGTCCAGAGGCATGGGGGAATCCAGTTGAAGGTATTCTAGTAGTCACAATCAACCTGTCTGACTGGAAGAAGCTCCAAATGAGCATCTTCTGTAAGGAGACATAAAATTCAAGGAAACGCAAATGAAACCATGTTGTTCATAGTCATCTACTATTTAATGTTTCTAATGTTGACAGTTTGTATCAAAGAGCTTCTGGGAAGAAGAACTGAATGATTAATCTATTACGGTTGGCGAAAATGAATTTATCCAATCTCAAAATGAACGTCTGCAGTCTCAAATGAAAGACATTAAATCGAACCATGTTGTCCATATGCATCCAGGTTTATTTTTTATTTTGTTGCATTACTATTGTAGGATTTTCTTTCTAAGAGCCTCTGGGAAGGAAAGAGAGATTAAACTACTATAGTGGCGAAAATGTACTTGCCTCATTGAAAGGAGCACAAAAATGGTGCTAGAGAGAAAGTGTTAAAAGGAACTCAAATCAAACTGTGTTATCCTCCATATTCATGTAGTTATAAATGCTTCTATTCTAGAAATGCACTTATCTAAACGAAAGAAGCTAAACGTGAACATATGTCATTGACAGAGGCGTCAAATCAACATCTACCATGTAGAGAGACAAAGCATTAAAATGAACTAAAATCATGCGATTGCTCCCCTGCCATTCAGCCAGTTTTGGGTGTTTCTCATTCATAATGTTTATTCTAAGTATGTTGGAAAAGAGTTGAGAGCTTAAACAATAAACAGAGGTGAAATACACGTATCTACAGCACAAAAGAAGCTAAAAATCAACATATGCAGTCTGGAGACAACTTAATAAAAGATTCTCAAGTGAGACGGCGTTATCGTCATGTTCAGTCACGTTTTAATGTTTGTAACGCAGACATGTGTGTCCAGAGGCATGGGGGAATCCAGTTGAAGGTATTCTAGTAGTCACAATCAACCTGTCTGACTGGAAGAAGCTCCAAATGAGCATCTTCTGTAAGGAGACATAGAATTCAAGGAAACGCAAATGAAACCATGTTGTTCATAGTCATCTACTTTTTAATGTTTCTAATGTTGACAGTTTGTTTCAAAGAGCTTCTGGGAAGAAGAACTGAATGATTAATCTATTACGGTTGGCGAAAATGAATTTATCCAATCTCAAAATGAACGTCTGCAGTCTCAAGTCAAAGACATTAAATCGAACCATGTTGTCCATATGCATCCAGGTTGATTTTTATTTTTTTTGCATTACTGTATTGTAGGATTTTCTTTCTGTGAAGGAATGAGACATTAAACTACTATAGTGGCGAAAATGTACTTGCCTCATTGAAAGGAGCACAAAAATGGTGCTAGAGAGAAAGTGTTAAAAGGAACTCAAATCAAACTGTGTTATCCTCCATATTCATGTAGTTATAAATGCTTCTATTCTAGAAATGCACTTATCTAAACGAAAGAAGCTAAACGTGAACATATGTCATTGACAGAGGCGTCAAATAAACATCTACCATGTAGAGAGACAAAGCATTAAAATGAACTAAAATCATGCGATTGCCCCCCTTCCATTCAGCCAGCTTTGGGTGTTTCTCATTCATAATGTTTGTTCTAAGTATGTTGGAAAAGAGTTGAGAGCTTAAACAATAAACAGAGGTGAAATACACGTATCTACAGCACTAAAGAAGCTAAAAATCAACATATGCAGTCTGGAGACAACTTAATAAAAGATTCTCAATTGAGACGGCGTTATCGTCATGTTCAGTCACGTTTTAATGTTTGTAACGCAGACATGTGTGTCCAGAGGCATGGGGAATCCAGTTGAAGGTATTCTAGTAGTCACAATCAACCTGTCTGACTGGAAGAAGCTCCAAATGAGCATCTTCTGTAAGGAGACATAGAATTCAAGGAAACGCAAATGAAACCGTGTTGTTCATAGTCATCTACTTTTTAATGTTTCTAATGTTGACAGTTTGTTTCAAAGAGCTTCTGGGAAGAAGAACTGAATGATTAATCTATTACGGTTGGCGAAAATGAATTTATCCAATCTCAAAATGAACGTCTGCAGTCTCAAGTCAAAGACATTAAATCGAACCATGTTGTCCATATGCATCCAGGTTGATTTTTATTTTTTTGCATTACTATTGTAGGATTTTCTTTCTGTGAAGGAATGAGACATTAAACTACTATAGTGGCGAAAATGTACTTGCCTCATTGAAAGGAGCACAAAAATGGTGCTAGAGAGAAAGTGTTAAAAGGAACTCAAATCAAACTGTGTTATCCTCCATATTCATGTAGTTATAAATGCTTCTATTCTAGAAATGCACTTATCTAAACGAAAGAAGCTAAACGTGAACATATGTCATTGACAGAGGCGTCAAATCAACATCTACCATGTAGAGAGACAAAGCATTAAAATGAACTAAAATCATGCGATTGCTCCCCTGCCATTCAGCCAGTTTTGGGTGTTTCTCATTCATAATGTTTATTCTAAGTATGTTGGAAAAGAGTTGAGAGCTTAAACAATAAACAGAGGTGAAATACACGTATCTACAGCACTAAAGAAGCTAAAAATCAACATATGCAGTCTGGAGACAACTTAATAAAAGATTCTCAATTGAGACGGCGTTATCGTCATGTTTAGTCACGTTTTAATGTTTGTAACGCAGACATGTGTGTCCAGAGGCATGGGGGAATCCAGTTGAAGGTATTCTAGTAGTCACAATCAACCTGTCTGACTGGAAGAAGCTCCAAATGAGCATCTTCTGTAAGGAGACATAGAATTCAAGGAAACGCAAATGAAACCATGTTGTTCATAGTCATCTACTTTTTAATGTTTCTAATGTTGACAGTTTGTTTCAAAGAGCTTCTGGGAAGAAGAACTGAATGATTAATCTATTACGGTTGGCGAAAATGAATTTATCCAATCTCAAAATGAACGTCTGCAGTCTCAAGTCAAAGACATTAAATCGAACCATGTTGTCCATATGCATCCAGGTTGATTTTTATTTTTTTGCATTACTATTGTAGGATTTTCTTTCTGTGAAGGAATGAGACATTAAACTACTATAGTGGCGAAAATGTACTTGCCTCATTGAAAGGAGCACAAAAATGGTGCTAGAGAGAAAGTGTTAAAAGGAACTCAAATCAAACTGTGTTATCCTCCATATTCATGTAGTTATAAATGCTTCTATTCTAGAAATGCACTTATCTAAACGAAAGAAGCTAAACGTGAACATATGTCATTGACAGAGGCGTCAAATAAACATCTACCATGTAGAGAGACAAAGCATTAAAATGAACTAAAATCATGCGATTGCTCCCCTGCCATTCAGCCAGTTTTGGGTGTTTCTCATTCATAATGTTTATTCTAAGTATGTTGGAAAAGAGTTGAGAGCTTAAACAATAAACAGAGGTGAAATACACGTATCTACAGCACCAAAGAAGCTAAAAATCAACATATGCAGTCTGGAGACAACTTAATAAAAGATTCTCAAGTGAGACGGCGTTATCGTCATGTTCAGTCACGTTTTAATGTTTGTAACGCAGACATGTGTGTCCAGAGGCATGGGGGAATCCAGTTGAAGGTATTCTAGTAGTCACAATCAACCTGTCTGACTGGAAGAAGCTCCAAATGAGCATCTTCTGTAAGGAGACATAGAATTCAAGGAAACGCAAATGAAACCATGTTGTTCATAGTCATCTACTTTTTAATGTTTCTAATGTTGACAGTTTGTTTCAAAGAGCTTCTGGGAAGAAGAACTGAATGATTAATCTATTACGGTTGGCGAAAATGAATTTATCCAATCTCAAAATGAACGTCTGCAGTCTCAAGTCAAAGACATTAAATCGAACCATGTTGTCCATATGCATCCAGGTTGATTTTTTATTTTTTTGCATTACTGTATTGTAGGATTTTCTTTCTGTGAAGGAATGAGACATTAAACTACTATAGTGGCGAAATGTACTTGCCTCATTGAAAGGAGCACAAAAATGGTGCTAGAGAGAAAGTGTTAAAAGGAACTCAAATCAAACTGTGTTATCCTCCATATTCATGTAGTTATAAATGCTTCTATTCTAGAAATGCACTTATCTAAACGAAAGAAGCTAAACGTGAACATATGTCATTGACAGAGGCGTCAAATCAACATCTACCATGTAGAGAGACAAAGCATTAAAATGAACTAAAATCATGCGATTGCTCCCCTGCCATTCAGCCAGTTTTGGGTGTTTCTCATTCATAATGTTTATTCTAAGTATGTTGGAAAAGAGTTGAGAGCTTAAACAATAAACAGAGGTGAAATACACGTATCTACAGCACTAAAGAAGCTAAAAATCAACATATGCAGTCTGGAGACAACTTAATAAAAGATTCTCAATTGAGACGGCGTTATCGTCATGTTTAGTCACGTTTTAATGTTTGTAACGCAGACATGTGTGTCCAGAGGCATGGGGGAATCCAGTTGAAGGTATTCTAGTAGTCACAATCAACCTGTCTGACTGGAAGAAGCTCCAAATGAGCATCTTCTGTAAGGAGACATAGAATTCAAGGAAACGCAAATGAAACCATGTTGTTCATAGTCATCTACTTTTAATGTTTCTAATGTTGACAGTTTGTTTCAAAGAGCTTCTGGGAAGAAGAACTGAATGATTAATCTATTACGGTTGGCGAAAATGAATTTATCCAATCTCAAAATGAACGTCTGCAGTCTCAAGTCAAAGACATTAAATCGAACCATGTTGTCCATATGCATCCAGGTTGATTTTTATTTTTTGCATTACTGTATTGTAGGATTTTCTTTCTGTGAAGGAATGAGACATTAAACTACTATAGTGGCGAAAATGTACTTGCCTCATTGAAAGGAGCACAAAAATGGTGCTAGAGAGAAAGTGTTAAAAGGAACTCAAATCAAACTGTGTTATCCTCCATATTCATGTAGTTATAAATGCTTCTATTCTAGAAATGCACTTATCTAAACGAAAGAAGCTAAACGTGAACATATGTCATTGACAGAGGCGTCAAATCAACATCTACCATGTAGAGAGACAAAGCATTAAAATGAATTAAAATCATGCGATTGCTCCCCTGCCATTCAGCCAGCTTTGGGTGTTTCTCATTCATAATGTTTGCTCTAAGTATGTTGGAAAAGAGTTGAGAGCTTAAACAATAAACAGAGGTGAAATACACGTATCTACAGCACAAAAGAAGCTAAAAATCAACATATGCAGTCTGGAGACAACTTAATAAAAGATTCTCAATTGAGACGGCGTTATCGTCATGTTTAGTCACGTTTTAATGTTTGTAACGCAGACATGTGTGTCCAGAGGCATGGGGGAATCCAGTTGAAGGTATTCTAGTAGTCACAATCAACCTGTCTGACTGGAAGAAGCTCCAAATGAGCATCTTCTGTAAGGAGACATAGAATTCAAGGAAACGCAAATGAAACCATGTTGTTCATAGTCATCTACTTTTTAATGTTTCTAATGTTGACAGTTTGTTTCAAAGAGCTTCTGGGAAGAAGAACTGAATGATTAATCTATTACGGTTGGCGAAAATGAATTTATCCAATCTCAAAATGAACGTCTGCAGTCTCAAGTCAAAGACATTAAATCGAACCATGTTGTCCATATGCATCCAGGTTGATTTTTTATTTTTTTGCATTACTGTATTGTAGGATTTTCTTTCTGTGAAGGAATGAGACATTAAACTACTATAGTGGCGAAAATGTACTTGCCTCATTGAAAGGAGCACAAAAATGGTGCTAGAGAGAAAGTGTTAAAAGGAACTCAAATCAAACTGTGTTATCCTCCATATTCATGTAGTTATAAATGCTTCTATTCTAGAAATGCACTTATCTAAACGAAAGAAGCTAAACGTGAACATATGTCATTGACAGAGGCGTCAAATCAACATCTACCATGTAGATAGACAAATCATTAAAATGAACTAAAATCATGCGATTGCCCCCCTTCCATTCAGCCAGCTTTGGGTGTTTCTCATTCATAATGTTTGTTCTAAGTATGTTGGAAAAGAGTTGAGAGCTTAAACAATAAACAGAGGTGAAATACACGTATCTACAGCACTAAAGAAGCTAAAAATCAACATATGCAGTCTGGAGACAACTTAATAAAAGATTCTCAATTGAGACGGCGTTATCGTCATGTTCAGTCACGTTTTAATGTTTGTAACGCAGACATGTGTGTCCAGAGGCATGGAGGAATCCAGTTGAAGGTATTCTAGTAGTCACAATCAACCTGTCTGACTGGAAGAAGCTCCAAATGAGCATCTTCTGTAAGGAGACATAGAATTCAAGGAAACGCAAATGAAACCATGTTGTTCATAGTCATCTACTATTTAATGTTTCTGATGTTGACAGTTTGTTTCAAAGAGCTTCTGGGAAGAAGAACTGAATGATTAATCTATTACGGTTGGCGAAAATGAATTTATCCAATCTCAAAATGAACGTCTACAGTCTCAAGTCAAAGACATTAAATCGAACCATGTTGTCCATATGCATCCAGGTTGATTTTTTATTTTTTTGCATTACTATTGTAGGATTTTCTTTCTGGGAAGGAATGAGACATTAAACTACTATAGTGGCGAAAATGTACTTGCCTCATTGAAAGGAGCACAAAAATGGTGCTAGAGAGAAAGTGTTAAAAGGAACTCAAATCAAACTGTGTTATCCTCCATATTCATGTAGTTATAAATGCTTCTATTCTAGAAATGCACTTATCTAAACGAAAGAAGCTAAACGTGAACATATGTCATTGACAGAGGCGTCAAATCAACATCTACCATGTAGAGAGACAAAGCATTAAAATGAACTAAAATCATGCGATTGCTCCCCTGCCATTCAGCCAGTTTTGGGTGTTTCTCATTCATAATGTTTATTCTAAGTATGTTGGAAAAGAGTTGAGAGCTTAAACAATAAACAGAGGTGAAATACACGTATCTACAGCACCAAAGAAGCTAAAAATCAACATATGCAGTCTGGAGACAACTTAATAAAAGATTCTCAAGTGAGACGGCGTTATCGTCATGTTCAGTCACGTTTTAATGTTTGTAACGCAGACATGTGTGTCCAGAGGCATGGGGGAATCCAGTTGAAGGTATTCTAGTAGTCACAATCAACCTGTCTGACTGGAAGAAGCTCCAAATGAGCATCTTCTGTAAGGAGACATAGAATTCAAGGAAACGCAAATGAAACCATGTTGTTCATAGTCATCTACTTTTTAATGTTTCTAATGTTGACAGTTTGTTTCAAAGAGCTTCTGGGAAGAAGAACTGAATGATTAATCTATTACGGTTGGCGAAAATGAATTTATCCAATCTCAAAATGAACGTCTGCAGTCTCAAGTCAAAGACATTAAATCGAACCATGTTGTCCATATGCATCCAGGTTGATTTTTATTTTTTGCATTACTGTATTGTAGGATTTTCTTTCTGTGAAGGAATGAGACATTAAACTACTATAGTGGCGAAAATGTACTTGCCTCATTGAAAGGAGCACAAAAATGGTGCTAGAGAGAAAGTGTTAAAAGGAACTCAAATCAAACTGTGTTATCCTCCATATTCATGTAGTTATAAATGCTTCTATTCTAGAAATGCACTTATCTAAACGAAAGAAGCTAAACGTGAACATATGTCATTGACAGAGGCGTCAAATCAACATCTACCATGTAGAGAGACAAAGCATTAAAATGAACTAAAATCATGCGATTGCCCCCCTTCCATTCAGCCAGCTTTGGGTGTTTCTCATTCATAATGTTTGTTCTAAGTATGTTGGAAAAGAGTTGAGAGCTTAAACAATAAACAGAGGTGAAATACACGTATCTACAGCACTAAAGAAGCTAAAAATCAACATATGCAGTCTGGAGACAACTTAATAAAAGATTCTCAATTGAGACGGCGTTATCGTCATGTTCAGTCACGTTTTAATGTTTGTAACGCAGACATGTGTGTCCAGAGGCATGGGGAATCCAGTTGAAGGTATTCTAGTAGTCACAATCAACCTGTCTGACTGGAAGAAGCTCCAAATGAGCATCTTCTGTAAGGAGACATAGAATTCAAGGAAACGCAAATGAAACCATGTTGTTCATAGTCATCTACTTTTTAATGTTTCTAATGTTGACAGTTTGTTTCAAAGAGCTTCTGGGAAGAAGAACTGAATGATTAATCTATTACGGTTGGCGAAAATGAATTTATCCAATCTCAAAATGAACGTCTGCAGTCTCAAGTCAAAGACATTAAATCGAACCATGTTGTCCATATGCATCCAGGTTGATTTTTTATTTTTTTGCATTACTGTATTGTAGGATTTTCTTTCTGTGAAGGAATGAGACATTAAACTACTATAGTGGCGAAAATGTACTTGCCTCATTGAAAGGAGCACAAAAATGGTGCTAGAGAGAAAGTGTTAAAAGGAACTCAAATCAAACTGTGTTATCCTCCATATTCATGTAGTTATAAATGCTTCTATTCTAGAAATGCACTTATCTAAACGAAAGAAGCTAAACGTGAACATATGTCATTGACAGAGGCGTCAAATCAACATCTACCATGTAGAGAGACAAAGCATTAAAATGAACTAAAATCATGCGATTGCCCCCCTTCCATTCAGCCAGCTTTGGGTGTTTCTCATTCATAATGTTTGTTCTAAGTATGTTGGAAAAGAGTTGAGAGCTTAAACAATAAACAGAGGTGAAATACACGTATCTACAGCACAAAAGAAGCTAAAAATCAACATATGCAGTCTGGAGACAACTTAATAAAAGATTCTCAATTGAGACGGCGTTATCGTCATGTTTAGTCACGTTTTAATGTTTGTAACGCAGACATGTGTGTCCAGAGGCATGGGGGAATCCAGTTGAAGGTATTCTAGTAGTCACAATCAACCTGTCTGACTGGAAGAAGCTCCAAATGAGCATCTTCTGTAAGGAGACATAGAAATCAAGGAAACGCAAATGAAACCATGTTGTTCATAGTCATGTACTTTTTAATGTTTCTAATGTTGACAGTTTGTTTCAAAGAGCTTCTGGGAAGAAGAACTGAATGATTAATCTATTACGGTTGGCGAAAATGAATTTATCCAATCTCAAAATGAACGTCTGCAGTCTCAAGTCAAAGACATTAAATCGAACCATGTTGTCCATATGCATCCAGGTTGATTTTTTATTTTTTTGCATTACTATTGTAGGATTTTCTTTCTGTGAAGGAATGAGACATTAAACTACTATAGTGGCGAAAATGTACTTGCCTCATTGAAAGGAGCACAAAAATGGTGCTAGAGAGAAAGTGTTAAAAGGAACTCAAATCAAACTGTGTTATCCTCCATATTCATGTAGTTATAAATGCTTCTATTCTAGAAATGCACTTATCTAAACGAAAGAAGCTAAACGTGAACATATGTCATTGACAGAGGCGTCAAATCAACATCTACCATGTAGAGAGACAAAGCATTAAAATGAACTAAAATCATGCGATTGCCCCCCTTCCATTCAGCCAGCTTTGGGTGTTTCTCATTCATAATGTTTGTTCTAAGTATGTTGGAAAAGAGTTGAGAGCTTAAACAATAAACAGAGGTGAAATACACGTATCTACAGCACTAAAGAAGCTAAAAATCAACATATGCAGTCTGGAGACAACTTAATAAAAGATTCTCAATTGAGACGGCGTTATCGTCATGTTCAGTCACGTTTTAATGTTTGTAACGCAGACATGTGTGTCCAGAGGCATGGAGGAATCCAGTTGAAGGTATTCTAGTAGTCACAATCAACCTGTCTGACTGGAAGAAGCTCCAAATGAGCATCTTCTGTAAGGAGACATAGAATTCAAGGAAACGCAAATGAAACCATGTTGTTCATAGTCATCTACTATTTAATGTTTCTGATGTTGACAGTTTGTTTCAAAGAGCTTCTGGGAAGAAGAACTGAATGATTAATCTATTACGGTTGGCGAAAATGAATTTATCCAATCTCAAAATGAACATCTACAGTCTCAAGTCAAAGACATTAAATCGAACCATGTTGTCCATATGCATCCAGGTTGATTTTTTATTTTTTTGCATTACTATTGTAGGATTTTCTTTCTGGGAAGGAATGAGACATTAAACTACTATAGTGGCGAAAATGTACTTGCCTCATTGAAAGGAGCACAAAAATGGTGCTAGAGAGAAAGTGTTAAAAGGAACTCAAATCAAACTGTGTTATCCTCCATATTCATGTAGTTATAAATGCTTCTATTCTAGAAATGCACTTATCTAAACGAAAGAAGCTAAACGTGAACATATGTCATTGACAGAGGCGTCAAATAAACATCTACCATGTAGAGAGACAAAGCATTAAAATGAACTAAAATCATGCGATTGCTCCCCTGCCATTCAGCCAGTTTTGGGTGTTTCTCATTCATAATGTTTATTCTAAGTATGTTGGAAAAGAGTTGAGAGCTTAAACAATAAACAGAGGTGAAATACACGTATCTACATAACCAAAGAAGCTAAAAATCAACATATGCAGTCTGGAGACAACTTAATAAAAGATTCTCAAGTGAGACGGCGTTATCGTCATGTTCAGTCACGTTTTAATGTTTGTAACGCAGACATGTGTGTCCAGAGGCATGGGGGAATCCAGTTGAAGGTATTCTAGTAGTCACAATCAACCTGTCTGACTGGAAGAAGCTCCAAATGAGCATCTTCTGTAAGGAGACATAGAATTCAAGGAAACGCAAATGAAACCATGTTGTTCATAGTCATCTACTTTTTAATGTTTCTAATGTTGACAGTTTGTTTCAAAGAGCTTCTGGGAAGAAGAACTGAATGATTAATCTATTACGGTTGGCGAAAATGAATTTATCCAATCTCAAAATGAACGTCTGCAGTCTCAAGTCAAAGACATTAAATCGAACCATGTTGTCCATATGCATCCAGGTTGATTTTTTATTTTTTTGCATTACTATTGTAGGATTTTCTTTCTGTGAGGGAATGAGGCATTAAACTACTATAGTGGCGAAAATGTACTTGCCTCATTGAAAGGAGCACAAAAATGTTGCTAGAGAGAAAGTGTTAAAAGGAACTCAAATCAAACTGTGTTATCCTTTATATTCATCTAGTTATAAATGCTTCTATTCTAGAAATGCACTTATCTAAACGAAAGAAGCTAAACGTGAACATATGTCATTGACAGAGGCGTCAAATCAACATCTACCATGTAGAGAGACAAAGCATTAAAATGAAATAAAATCATGCGATTGCCCCCCTGCCATTCAGCCAGTTTTGGGTGTTTCTCATTCATAATGTTTGTTCTAAGTATTTAGGAAAAGAGTTGAGACCTTAAACAATAAACAGAGGTGAAATACACGAATCTACAGCACTAAAGAAGCTAAAAATCAACATATGCAGTCTGGAGACAACTTAATAAAAGATTCTCAAGTGAGACGGCGTTATCGTCATGTTCAGTCACGTTTTAATGTTTGTAACGCAGACATGTGTGTCCAGAGGCATGGGGGAATCCAGTTGAAGGTATTCTAGTAGTCACAATCAACCTGTCTGACTGGAAGAAGCTCCAAATGAGCATCTTCTGTACGGAGACATAGAATTCAAGGAAACGCAAATGAAACCATGTTGTTCATAGTCATCTACTATTTAATGTTTCTAATGTTGAAAGTTTGTTTCAAAGAGCTTCTGGGAAGAAGAACTGAATGATTCATCTATTACGGTTGGCGACAATGAATTTATCCATTCTCAAATGTCTCAAGTCAAAGACATTAAATCGAACCATGTTGTCCATATGCATCCAGGTTTATTTTTTATTTTTTTGCATTACTATTGTAGGATTTTCTTTCTAAGAACCTCTGTGAAGGAATGAGACATTAAACTACTATAGTGGCGAAAATGTACTTGCCTCATTGAAAGGAGCACAAAAATGGTGCTAGAGAGAAAGTGTTAAAAGAAACTCAAATCAAACTGTGTTATCCTCCATATGCATCTAGTTATATTTGCTTCTATTCTAGAAATGTGTTTCCAAAAGTTCTAAAATAAACAATGTAAAACTAAATATATGTAAGTCTGGAGACAAAGTCTTAAGACAAACTGAAATCGAAATATGTTGTCCTTTATCTCTGTGTTTTAGCTAGCGTTTCTAACGTAGAACGTTCATTTCAAAGAGGTTCTGGGAGGAAGTCCAGGGTATCATAGTGGTAAACATCAACATCGCTCATTGGATGACTCTCCAAATGAACTTGTGCTTTCTGGGGACAAAGTATTAAGAGAAACTCAAATCCAAACCGTGTTGTCCTTCACAGTTTTCATTCTTCAAATTTAGAATTTCTTTCTAAAAGCTTCTGGGTAGAAGTGAATGCTTTACATATTGCCGTGGTGAAAATGCACTTATCTAAACTAAAGAAGCTAAACGTGAACATATGCGATCTGAGGACATAGCTTTAAGAGGAATTCAAGTCAAATGAGGCTGACCTTCATATCCATCAAGTTATTCATTCTTATAATCTAGAAATCTTGTTTCTAAACGTGCCTCGGAAGCAATGACAGAGAGCAATGACACAAAGAAAATGATGATTGAAAAAGCAGAAAAACTGAAGGATCTCTTCCTAAGAAGTCAGACATCAAGAGACATTCTGATGATAAGAAAGACTCTGTTCACAGAAGACACCGCCCCCAACTCCTCCTCCTCTGACTCCGCCCCGTAATTCATTCCGCTTAAAATGGGTACCCCTGCAACTTCAAATCATGTCTTTTTCTCTTCTACCGCAACCAGAAAGCACAGAATCATCTCCAATTCTGAGAAAAGCCATGTCTCTCCCTTGTATCCTGCGACCCGGGAGCCCGGATACCATCAGGACCCCTACAGCAGCAGCACCACTGCGTGTTGGGAGCCCTACCCTTGATACGACGCCCCCACCTTCACTGCCAGGGACCCCTGACTGGATTCTGTCTCCTCCAACACCACCTCCCTCCCCTGACTGGCCCTCTTCTCCTTCTTCTTCGGTATCCTCAACTCCAAGCGCCTCCCTAACCCCTCTCTCCCAAGGAAGAGGACAAACCTGACGGGGTGCTCTCTGACCTATTTCTGAACACGGTGAGAGCCGTGGTGGTTCGCCTGTTGAGCAAGGTCTTGACCGTGTACAGATCTGAAATCTGTAACGGCTGTCAAATTGATCACCCGAGCCAGCTACAGCACGAATGTCTGTTTGAGATGCCAGATTATTTCTTCCATCAGCACTAACGAGTTGACGAAGCGGCTTTTCATCAAAGCCATTCAACGGGCGCTTCAGGCATGCCATATCCACGTGTCTGCATCCAGAATCCATGGCGCTTCCGTGGCCTTTCTTCATAACCTCAAAAAGACAAAACGCATCGGAGAGAAATTGGAGAAGATGTACGACGCTCTGATCGGTCAAGACGAGAAAAAGATTGGACTGATGAACAATGTGGCGGACTTTTGGATGGGAATTGAGTAATTAAAAAAAAAAGGGTAACTTTTGGAGAAAATTTCAAAATTATGTAGAGGAACGTGTAATCGTTAATCAGTTAATCGATGTTTTAGATCAGGTGATTAAAAACAGAGTCACCCATGTTGCGGATGACAATGTTTTTTACTTTAGAGACGAAGTTGCAAGACTAGAAAAGATTTTGGATGTTGTTCGAAATGTTGAAAATTGGGAACAGTTAGTAAGTGACACATTGCTAACGGTAAACAAATGCTCTGTATCTGATATCTTTTGTAAAATTATAAAAGAGATGACCAAAGATTCTTGCATGAAAATGTCTCATCTGTTTACTCTTGACACTTTATTTGTGTACAAAACAACATGTATCTGAATACCTGGAATGAATTGAGAACATTACACGATGATATTTACCATATGTATGGAATGTATGTGTTGAAGTTAACCTCCTGTACTTTGAGAAATGCTGTGTGTGTTTAGTCAATAAAAAACGATTTAAAGAAGCTTGTGTCTCATTGTTTGTTTTCAAAAACCCTAGAGAGGGCAACCAGAAACATGACTGAAAAACGTGTCATGAAAAAAGTGTATTATAAGCCCTCACATCCTGGTAGTTTTGGGGGAGTGGAACGACTACGCAGAGCCGTGCAGGATGAAATGGGGAAAAAAGTCAACGTAGAACGGGTCAAAGATTTTTTATCGGAACAGAACTCGTATACTCTGCATAAACCGGCTAGGATACATTTAGTTAGAAATAGAGTGTACCACAACCTCTAAATCAGTTCCAGGCAGACCTTTGTGATATGCAGGCCTTAACTGAACACAATTACTACACAATTATTAGTACAATTATTTACTCACGGTCATCGATGTATTTTCAAAACGGGCTTATGCCAGAGCTTTGAAGACAAAAACGGGCTGAGGTCTCTAAGGCCATTGACTCTATTTTAAAAGATAGCCGGATCCCTGAAAAGTTACAAACGGACGCGGGCAAAGAGTTCTTTAACAAAAGCTTTGAGAGGTTGACAAAGAAACGAGGAATTAATCATTTTGCAACAGCCAGTGAACTGAAAGCGTCTGTTATTGAAAGATTTAACCGCACATTGAAAACATGAATGTGGAGGTATTTTACAGCTACAAACAGCCGTAGATACGTGGACGTCTTACAGGAATTGCTTGACAGCTACAATAACAGTTATCATAAAAGTATAAAAATGACGCCTATGCAGGTGACGTCAGAAAACGTCTCTCGAGTGTTTGAAAACCTGTACGCGACAAAAACAAATTAAAGATGAATTTTAAGGATGGGGATTTGGTGAGAATATCCAAACTGAGAGCAGTGTTTGATAAAAAATATAGTTATACTGACGAATTGTTCACAGTAACCGAATGTATACCTCGCCAACCCCCTGTGTACAAACTGAAAGATTATGATGGAGAACCTATCCAAGGCTCGTTTTACGAAGCAGAGTTGCAAAAAGTCAAGGTTGGTAAAGACAAAGCGTTTCAAGTTGAAGATATTCTGGACGAGCGTGTTGTCAGGGGTAAAAAACAAATGCTGGTGCGTTGGAAAAACTGGCCTGAGAAATTCAAAAGCTGGGTCAAGGCAAGCGACCTGAAAAATGCATAAAAACAAATAGGTACGTTGAATCTGAATCATTAAAACATGGACCAAATCACAGGAGAAGGGTTCTACGTGGTCCTACCCTCCAACGCCAGTCGCACTGTATTTAAAAATAACACAAGCTCCAGCTACCACGTCGATTTAGCGCAGCATATTGATTTAGAAGGCCCGTGGGAGGTAGCTGTGACAGAGATTTCATACCCCCACACCTGGTTTAACATTTCTAGGGAGGATGCTTATTTTGAATGGAGGAATAAACCAAAAGATGATGATGCTTCAAAGAGTGAGGTGTTCACCCGTCAGGGTTTTAGGGCAGGTTATTATCACGATCTGGAACAGCTCAAGATAGAGCTGAACGCCTTTCTTAGAAAAATTAACTCTGATATTGATTTAAGGTTTAGCTCCATTCAAAAGAGCTCCATTCAAAAGAGATTTGAATTTCAGGCAGGAGGTCAATATCATTTCAGGCAGGAGGTCAATATCATTTACGATTTTACCCCGCCTCCCGGGTTATTTTCAATGAAAGGATGGCTCCATATCCGACTGATATAAAAGGAGGATTTTACCATATGTATTGTTATAGTGATGTGGTACGACATCAGCTGGTTGGTGACGCTTACGCTCCGCTCTATCGCTATAGAAGGGACGTACGGGGACGTCATCACGCAGTATTTTAATTGTAGGGACCCCTAAAGTGTGTATTGTGTTGAATATAGTTAGTAGTAAAAATAACACAACAGATTAAAATGTATTTTGTTTTTTAATTTCAAAATATGATGCAACTATGTATTTTTTTGTTTTTTGTTATGACCAGTGACAAAGTGTATTTAATACAAGTGTTTTGCTGCTGGCCAATGAATGTTGGAATTGTTGTTGTGGGCCCGTGGGAGGTAGCTGTGACAGAGATTTCATACCCCCACACCTGGTTTAACATTTCTAGGGAGGATGCTTATTTTGAATGGAGGAATAAACCAAAAGATGATGATGCTTCAAAGAGTGAGGTGTTCACCCGTCAGGGTTTTAGGGCAGGTTATTATCACGATCTGGAACAGCTCAAGATAGAGCTGAACGCCTTTCTTAGAAAAATTAACTCTGATATTTATTTAAGGTTTAACTCCATTCAAAAGAGCTCCATTCAAAAGAGATTTGAATTTCAGGCAGGAGGTCAATATCATTTCAGGCAGGAGGTCAATATCATTTACGATTTTACCCCCCCTCCCGGGTTATTTTCAATGAAAGGATGGCTCCATATCCGACTGATATAAAAGGAGGATTTTACCATATGTATTGTTATAGTGATGTGGTACGACATCAGCTGGTTGGTGACGCTTACGCTCCGCTCTATCGCTATAGAAGGGACGTACGGGGATGTCATCACGCAGTATTTTAATTGTAGGGACCCCTAAAGTGTGTATGGTGTTGAATATAGTTAGTAGTAAAAATAACACAACAGATTAAAATGTATTTTGTTTTTTAATTTCAAAATATGATGCAACTATGTATTTTTTTGTTTTTTGTTATGACCAGTGACAAAGTGTGTTTAATACAAGTGTTTTGTTGCTGGCCAATGAATGTTGGAATTGTTGCATCATGACGTGAGTTACGTGCAGAAGAGGAAGAAGAGGAGCATCGCACATGGAGAGAAGCAGCTGCATGTGACTCGATCGCGTGAGACATGTTGTCATTTTGGAGACCAGTTACATTATCTGTAATGTAAGGCCCAAAGTGCAAAGGAAACATTTTATTCACTTTATTTTGCTTTACTGCTTAAAGTGATTTATTTTTCCTGTTAGTCTATTTGCGATTGTTTGAGAACTCCGTGTGTGCTGATTTCTCATCAGATAGAGACATTTACATTTGCACACAGTGACTGATGTGAAGAAGTTCGTTGTGAACTCGTCCTAAATTCGTTTGGGACCGGACACCTCTAGCATTTCATCACTGGATGCAGCTCGACTGGACTTTGTTTCGTGTGGATTGAACGGGGCTGGAAAGAGTGAGTTTGTGTCAGGAGTGATTCCAACATTGCCTCGTCATTATCATCGGATGGACGTGGGTGAGTTCATCTACTGAGACTTGTTGACTGTGAGAGAGATCGCACAGAACTCTTCAGCTTTATATGTGCACCAACGGACTGGGCCCCAACGATAAAGTACGCGCATACAATTTTTGACTGTGTTACTGACTCATACCAAAATTTTCATATGGGACAGAAACATAATCTCAGTGTTTTTCTTTTCTTTTGGAAGTGTGTGAAAGATCTTGAAAGAACGTGATTTTGGTATTGTTGTATTATTTTTGAAGTGTTTAACTTAATCAAAGGTTTGACATTTTTGAAACAAAGTCATTTTATTAGTATAAAACAAAATAAATCATTTCTATTCCTTTTCCTCAATTTGTTATCTGGCATTTCATTGTTCTTTTAGATAGTTAATTCATTTAACACAGTTGCAAATTTCTAAGAAAAATATAAATAAGGGTTTTTCCTACTTTAATTTTATTGTGTAATTATTGGGTACAGGAGAAAAGCTAAATTACAACTGTTTTAATTTAAAGAAAAGAAGCACCGCCAAATTCCCATTCAACTGCGGAACCCAGGTTTTTCTTATTTGGAACATAGCATTGAAATTAACCCCTAGGGTTAACAAAGGGTTACATTTTTGGAGGCACCGCTGGGATATTTTTCTTCTTTTCTTCTTTTTCCTGTGTTTGCCAATGTGATTTTTTGCTAGCAGATATTTTTCATTTTGAACCTTTCTTCTGATGATGCTTAGTGTAGCAGTGATTTGACACAGTTGATAATTTCTGTTTTTGTGTTTATTTTCCACATAGCTACTCGTCTTCTACAAAGTATGGATCTCTACGTGCCAGACTGTTCAGTGGAGTAGAGAGAGAGAGTGTTGGAAGCTCACGTGCCATTGTGTTGCGCAATGTCCCTTTGGATGCTAGCAATGGCACCCATTGAGAAAGTGTTAAACACGGTAAAAGGTTTTTGGTCGCACTAGAATACGTGGTCGCCGTGGTGACATAACTGGCAGATGGTTGTTTATTTTAGTGGGGACCAAAGTGCTGATCCTAGACCCCTGATGTTGTACCTCCTGAGATAGGTATAGAAAATGAAGCTGGTCCCTGGAGTGTCAACTTAGTGGGTAGTTTAGTAGCCCATAGTCCTGCCACTGAAGGTGACACCTTCCAGCTTAATCTACAAGCCTTGTTGCAGCAGGAGGGTAAGTCCATGGAAGAGGTAAAGGCCAATGATTATGGAAAAATCAGCCCCTAAATCTGACCTCAGTGTGGACTCTAGTAGATGCCATAGGCAAGTTAGTAGATCGCTGTAATCAGGTGTCCAGTGATGGGCCTAGTTACAGAAAAAAACTGAGGTTGTTCTCAGGGTGGAAACCTGTCCCTCCAGGTGAAGAAAGAATATGAAGTCTGGATGGAGCAGGCTGCTCAAATGATAAGTGAATGGCAATGCACCTAATCTGCTAAGAAACAACACATCGTTGAGAGTTTGCGAGGTCCTGCTGCTGACATTGTCAGGTTTCTAAAAAAAGTGAGTAACCCATCTCTCGACCACAAATGACACTTTAGCTGCCCTTGATACTGTATACGGTACTTACTGACCAATGGACCAGATCTAATGGCTAAGTTTCAGTCATACCTACCAGGAAAGTGGAGAGAAACTTTCAGCTTTCTTTTGTACCGCCTAGATAAACTTCTTCTTTCATCGCTCTCTTGAAGGGTGGGATTGATGCAACAGGCATAAATAGAGTTAGTATGGAGCAGCCTAATTAAAGGAGCTCTTACCAATGATCACGGCTGCTTTTAGGATGACTCCATACTGTGCAAGATCCCCTTCTTTCTCACAGTTGATGAAGGAAGTGAGAGAGGAAAGAACACTGGGTAGCTGCAATGGAGAATGTTAAAGCTTCTGTTGCTAATGTTGCCTCTCTCCCCAAGTGCCTGTGCCGCCTGAATTACATAGCCTGAAGAAGGAGGTTAAACAGTTGTCTACTTAGGTGAGTAAACTGTTGAGTGTGGCCACTGTAACCCCTCCCGCTGACCAGTACCCCACGAAAATGCCCAGTCAGACAAAGGAAGCTCTGAGGAACCGAGACAATGTTCACAAACCCAAAACTTCCAAGTTAACTTTGCCTGGTATCTTCTGCTATAACTGTGGTGAAGATGGTCATAAGAACTGGGAATGCCAAGCACCTGAGGATCTTGAAAAACTAAATCAGAGGTTGATGAAAATGCACCGCTTGCAGGAAATCTCTGGCGGAGCTCAGTGAAGGAACGGCACGGAGCTCCAGATAACCCTTACGTTCCACTCCACGGTTCATTTCTGCTTGATGTTGGCCAGCCACAATTGCCTGTAGGTTTAGTAGGGCCTGTATCTGAGGTGCCTGTTCAGATTGAAGGGATTTACACAAGAGCTCTTTGACTTGACAGTGGCTCTCACTTGTCAGGTCTTGAGACTAGCTCACAAATATCCGTATGATGGATACTTGCCACCAGATTGCATCAGGGTACCATAGTTTCTTATTCAAGTCCCTACGCTTCTACAATTGTAGTGGTGCGTATCAGGAAGGTCAGAATGTGTGTGTGGACTACTGGACACTAACCAACAGACCACACCAGATCAATACACTCTGGAAACAGCCTTCTAAAGAGTTTACTGTTTTGGATCTGAGATGGATACTATCAAAATACCAATGAGTGACACCACACAAGGAAAACACTGCATTCATCTGCCCTCTAGGGTTTTATGAATTCGGAAATAAGATGCCTCAGACCATTCTGTTGAGTTAATCTGCTATCTTCCAGAGGGTTATGGAGAGAACTGGTAGTGCTCAAAGAGCCGCCCCATTCCCACATGCAGAGTTCATCTCATATTTTAATTTGAGGTTAAAATTTAAGAATACAGGTTTAGTTAAACTAAGTATCTGGAAAGTCAAGCGACCTCCCTTATCATCCAAGGTGATCCTCAGCCGGAGAGATTTAACTGTTGAATTCTGAGAATTCTGAGTTTGTGTAAATCTTTTATTTGCTGGAAAACAAATAATTCACAGTTGTTGGGTAAAATAATTTCTGTGTTACGATTCAGAGTCTGAGTTTGGGTTTTGTGGTGAGGATGTGGTAGACATTCCTTCTCCAAGGGCAGAGGAGATTCAGAGTGAAATTCCTGTCCAAGATGTAGAAAACCCCAAGCTTGGTGATTCTCTGGGTGAATTAGAAGCAATGATAGTTCCATGTCAAATTGAAGCTTCTAATGTTCAGCATGAAACTGGTGTTGAAACTGTTGATGCTACTGGTGAAGGTACTAAAGTTCAGTCAGATGTGATACCTCCAGTAGTACGCAGATCAAGTAGGGAGAAAAAGCCTAACACACGATTCACATATGATACACTGGGAGTGCCACATACTGAATGTGTTTCGTCCAAATATTGTAGTGTCACTGCAACCGCTACAAATGCTTTGTATGCTTCTAGTGCATATAACAGTTCACATGCTTGGTGGTGTAATACAGATGCATTATGCAATGTGTGTAACAATAAGCCCACACTTAAGCCAATTAGTCTTAGCCCTGTGTTTAAACCAATACCAATCCTTAGATGGAGTTGTTATTTCTATGACCAGCATGGGGGCATACTGGACTTTTGGTGGGGGGACTGTGTAGGGACCCCTAAAATGTGTATTGTGTTGAATATAGTTAGTAGTAAAAATAACACAACAAATTAAAATGTACTTTGTTTTTTATTTCAAAATATGATGCAACTATGTATTTTTTTGTTTTTTGTTATGACCCGTGAGAACGTGTATTTAATACAAGTGTTTTGCTGCTGGCCAATGAATGTTGGAATTGTTGTTGTGGGCCCGTGGGAGGTAGCTCTGACAGAGATTTCATACCCCCACACCTGGTTTAACATTTCTAGGGAGGATGCTTATTTTGAATGGAGGAATAAACCAAAAGATGATGATGCTTCAAAGAGTGAGGTGTTCACCCGTCAGGGTTTTAGGGCAGGTTATTATCACGATCTGGAACAGCTCAAGATAGAGCTGAACGCCTTTCTTAGAAAAATTAACTCTGATATTTATTTAAGGTTTAGCTCCATTCAAAAGAGCTCCATTCAAAAGAGATTTGAATTTCAGGCAGGAGGTCAATATCATTTCAGGCAGGAGGTCAATATCATTTACGATTTTACCCCCCCTCCCGGGTTATTTTCAATGAAAGGATGGCTCCATATCCGACTGATATAAAAGGAGGATTTTACCATATGTATTGTTATAGTGATGTGGTACGACATCAGCTGGTTGGTGACGCTTACGCTCCGCTCTATCGCTATAGAAGGGACGTACGGGGACGTCATCACGCAGTATTTTAATTGTAGGGACCCCTAAAGTGTGTATGGTGTTGAATATAGTTAGTAGTAAAAATAACACAACAGATTAAAATGTATTTTGTTTTTTAATTTCAAAATATGATGCAACTATGTATTTTTTTGTTTTTTGTTATGACCAGTGACAAAGTGTGTTTAAGTGTGTTGTTTTGTTGCTGGCCAATGAATGTTGGAATTGTTGCATCATGACGTGAGTTACGTGCAGAAGAAGAAGAAGAGGAGCATCGCACATGGAGAGAAGCAGCTGCATGTGACTCGATCGCGTGAGACATGTTGTCATTTTGGAGACCAGTTACATTATCTGTAATGTAAGGCCCAAAGTGCAAAGGAAACATTTTATTCACTTTATTTTGCTTTACTGCTTAAAGTGATTTATTTTTCCTGTTAGTCTATTTGCGATTGTTTGAGAACTCCGTGTGTGCTGATTTCTCATCAGATAGAGACATTTACATTTGCACACAGTGACTGATGTGAAGAAGTTCGTTGTGAACTCGTCCTAAATTCGTTTGGGACCGGACACCTCTAGCATTTCATCACTGGATGCAGCTCGACTGGACTTTGTTTCGTGTGGATTGAACGGGGCTGGAAAGAGTGAGTTTGTGTCAGGAGTGATTCCAACATTGCCTCGTCATTATCATCGGATGGACGTGGGTGAGTTCATCTACTGAGACTTGTTGACTGTGAGAGAGATCGCAAAGTATGGATCTCTCGCAGACTGTTCAGTGGAGTAGAGAGAGAGAGTGTTAGCTTCTCACGTGCCATTGTGTTGCGCAATGTCCCTTTGGATGCTAGCAATGGCACCATTGAGAAAGTGTTAAACACGGTAAAAGGTTTTTGGTCGCACTAGAATACGTGGTCGCCGTGGTGACATAACTGGCAGATGGTTGTTTATTTTAGTGGAGACCAGTGCTGATCTAGACCCTGATGTTGTACCTCCTGAGATAGGTATAGAAAATGAAGCTGGTCCCTGGAGTGTCAACTTAGTGGGTAGTTTAGTAGCCCATAGTCCTGCCACTGAAGGTGACACCTTCCAGCTTAATCTACAAGCCTTGTTGCAGCAGGAGGGTAAGTCCATGGAAGAGGTAAAGGCCATGATTATGGAAAATCAGCCCCCTAAATCTGACCTCAGTGTGGACCTAGTAGATGCCATAGGCAAGTTAGTAGATCGCTGTAATCAGGTGTCCAGTGATGGGCCTAGTTACAGAAAACTGAGGTTGTTCTCAGGGTGGAAACCTGTCCCTCCAGGTGAAGAAGAATATGAAGTCTGGATGGAGCAGGCTGCTCAAATGATAAGTGAATGGCAATGCACCGAATCTGCTAAGAAACAACACATCGTTGAGAGTTTGCGAGGTCCTGCTGCTGACATTGTCAGGTTTCTAAAAGTGAGTAACCCATCTGCGACCACAAATGACACTTTAGCTGCCCTTGATACTGTATACGGTACCACTGACCAATGGACCAGATCTAATGGCTAAGTTTCGTCATACCTACCAGGAAAGTGGAGAGAAACTTTCAGCTTTCTTGTACCGCCTAGATAAACTTCTTCATCGCGCTCTCTTGAAGGGTGGGATTGATGCAACAGGCATAAATAGAGTTAGTATGGAGCAGCTAATTAAAGGAGCTCTTACCAATGATACGGCTGCTTTGCGAATTAGGATGACTCATACTGTGCAAGATCCCCCTTCTTTCTCACAGTTGATGAAGGAAGTGAGAGAGGAAGAACACTGGGTAGCTGCACGAGAGAATGTTAAAGCTTCTGTTGCTAATGTTGCCTCTCCCCAAGTGCCTGTGCCGCCTGAATTACATAGCCTGAAGAAGGAGGTTAAACAGTTGTCTACTTAGGTGAGTAAACTGTTGAGTGTGGCCACTGTAACCCCTCCCGTTGACCGTACCCCACCGAAAATGCCCAGTCAGACAAAGGAAGCTAC
Source organism: Siniperca chuatsi (assembly GCF_020085105.1). NCBI lineage: Eukaryota > Metazoa > Chordata > Actinopteri > Centrarchiformes > Sinipercidae > Siniperca > Siniperca chuatsi. The sequence goes on along the minus strand of NC_058064.1, from coordinate 22,965,755 downwards.
GAACCGAGACAATGTTCACAAACCCAAAACTTCCAAGTTAACTTTGCCTGGTATCTTCTGCTATAACTGTGGTGAAGATGGTCATAAGAACTGGGAATGCCAAGCACCTGAGGATCTTCGAAAACTAAATCAGAGGTTGATGAAAATGCACCGCTTGCAGGAAACTTGAGCGGAGCTCAGTGAAGGAACGGCACGGAGCTCCAGATAACCCACGTTCCACTCACGGTTCATTTCTGCTTGATGTTGGCCAGCCACAATTGCCTGTAGGTTTAGTAGGGCCTGTATCTGAGGTGCCTGTTCAGATTGAAGGGATTTACACAAGAGCTCTTCTTGACAGTGGCTCTCAGGTCACTCTATTGTACCATAGTTTCTATGATACTTATCTGAAACACTTGCCTCTTCAACCTGTGGAAAATCTTGAGATCTGGGGTCTTAGCTCTCACAAATATCCGTATGATGGATACTTGCCACTCAGAGTTGCGTTTACCGAAAGTGTGGCCGGGGTGCATCAGGTGGTTGACACTCTTGCAATCGTGTGTCCAGACCCTTTAAAAAGGGAGGGGATAGCCATATTGGTTGGGACCAACACTAGCTTAGTTATTAGTTTAGCATTATTTCCGAGTCCCGAAGTCCCTACGCTTCGCCAATTGTAGTGGTGCGTAAAAAGTCAGGGAAGGTCAGAATGTGTGTGGACTACCGGACACTCAACCAACAGACCACACCAGATCAATACACTGTACCCCGAATTGAGGACGCTCTACACAGCCTTTCTGGGAGTAAATGGTTTACTGTTTTGGATCTGAGGAGTGGATACTATCAAATACCAATGAGTGACACCGACAAGGAAAACACTGCATTCATCTGCCCTCTAGGGTTTTATGAATTCGAGCGTATGCCTCAGGGTATCTGTTGAGCACCTGCTATCTTCCAGAGGGTTATGGAGAGAACTGTAGGAGACATGAACTTCTTGGAGGTGCTTGTGTATTTGGATGACCTAATTGTGTTTGGCGCTTGAAGAGCACCAACAGCGACTCTTGAAGGTTCTGGACAGACTGAGGGAAGAGGAGATAAAGATCTCCCTTGACAAGTGTCAATTTGGCAGGACATCTGTGAACTATGTTGGGCATATTGTTTCACAGAATGGAATATCTACTGACCCTTCCAAGACAGAGGCTGTTGTGTCCTGGCCCAAACCAAAAACAGTGACAGAGCTCAGAGCGTTTTTAGGGTTCTGTGGATATTACCGCCGTTTTATGAAGGATTTCTCTAAGTTGTGCCGGCCTCTAAATGAGCTGCTGCAGGGGTATCCATCCACTAAGAAGAAGAAAGACAGCAACTCACCTGTTAATGGTGCAAAGCCGTGCTACAAATCCTCTGAACCTTTTGGCTCCCGATGGACAGCTCATTGTGATGCTGCTTTTCAAACACTCAAGAATTGCCTGACTCAAGCTCCAGTGTTAGCCTTTGCTGATGCACAAAAGCCCTACATCTTGCATGTGGACGCAAGCATGGATGGACTTGGAGGGGTGCTGTATCAGGAGCATGATGAAGGGCTCCGCCCGGTCGCTTTCATCAGTCGAAGCCTTTCCCCTTCAGAGAGAAATTATCCTGCGCACAAACTGGAAGTTTTAGCTTTGAAGTGGGCCGTTGTGGATAGACTGCATGACTATCTCTATGGTGTCCAGTTTGAGGTTAGAACTGATAACAACCCTCTAACCTATATAATGAAGTCAGCAAAGCTTGATGCGACTGGTCATCATTGGTTGTCATCCCTTACCACCTACAAGTTCAGTCTGAAATACAGGCCAGGCCGAAAGAACGTTGACAGTGATGCATTGTCCAGACGTCCGCATACTCACCTGAGCGCCAATGATGACTGGCAGGAAATTCCAGCGGCGGGTGTCCGAGCTCTCTGTCAGGAAATGTCTGTGGAGAAAAGAGCGGGTTGTATCTCTTATCCCTGTGCCCTACAACAGATAGGGGCCCATATGTCTGCTGTTCCTAAGGCTTATTGTCATGCTACTGCATTAGCTGGAGACCACTTACCTGAACTTAGTCCAAGTGAGCTTCAAGCTGCCCAAAGGAAGGATGTTTTCTTGGGAGAGGTGTGGGAAGCTGTCTGTCATAAGAAACCTGCAGGTACTGTCCATCAAAACAGCCCGGAGATGAAGCTGCTGAAACGAGAGTGGGAGAAGTTGGCAGTAGATAATGGGTTGCTGTATAGAACAATTAAAACGAGTGACCGAGTGAAGCGACAGCTTGTGCTTCCCAAACAGTACCACAGCATGGTATTGAAATCTTTGCATGACGAGATAGGACATCTAGGCTTTGATAAGTCTTACAGTCTGGTTCGTGACCGATTTTATTGGCCACACATGAAGCGTGATGTAGAGGCCTACTGTAAAACGTGTGACCGCTGCATAAAGAGGAAAACGTTGCCTCAAAGAGCCGCTCCATTGTCCCACATGCAGAGTTCAGGTCCTATGGATCTTGTATGCATTGATTTTCTTACCATCAAAGCAGATTCTCGCAATGTGTGTAATGTATTGGTGGTCACTGACCATTACATGCCTTACGCTCAAGCTTTTCCCACTAGGGACCAAAAAGCTCCTACTGTGGCAAAGACTCTATGGGAAAAGTATTTCATCCATTATGGCCTTCCAACTCGAATACGCGCGGACCAGGGCAGGGATTTCGAGAGCCGGTTGGTGGCTGACATGTTGACAATGCTAGGTGTAAAGAAGTCAAGGACCTCCCCTTATCATCCACAAGGTGATCCTCAGCCGGAGAGATTTAACAGGACCTTGTTGGACATGCTGGGTACCCTTGAGCCTAGCCAGAAATGCAAGTGGAGTCAGTACATAGCGCATCTCGTGCATGCCTATAATTGAACTGTCAGTGAGGCCACTGGTTTTTCACCCTACTTTCTCATGTTCGGCAGGGATGCCAGATTACCTGTTGATGTATGTTTTGGTGTTTCCCCTGACAACACTTCGCCTGAGTCTTATTTGAAGTAAGTGACCAAAATGAAACAGGAATTACAGTCAGCTTATCAGTTAGCTGAAGCTACTGCAGGAAAGATGAATCAGAGTAACAAAGAGAGGTACGACCAGAAAGTCCGTTATCATAGTCTGAATGCTGGAGACAGAGTTCTGATTCAAACCTTGGCCTAAAGGGAAAACAAAAGCTTGCAGACAGGTGGAGTGCTAATCCCTATGTAGTGGAGAGTCAATTCTCTGGTATTCCTGTGTATCGCTTGAGGCCTGTTGATGGTAAGGGGCCAGTCAAAGTCCTGCATCTTAATCATATCCTGCCTTTAGGACAGGTAGTCAGGCTACAACCCCAAGTAGACATTAGACCTACTCCATCACCTAGAGCTTTGAGGCGAGCAAAGGAGAAACAGAAAACCTCTGAATCAGCAAACTCACCTCTTGTAGTTGATTCCTTGCCTAAAGATTGTAGTTCTTCCGATTCAGAGTCTGAGTTTGGGTTTTGTGGTGAGGATGTGGTAGACATTCCTTCTCCAAGGGCAGAGGAGATTCAGAGTGAAATTCCTGTCCAAGATGTAGAAAACCCCAAGCTTGGTGATTCTCTGGGTGAATTAGAAGCAATGATAGTTCCATGTCAAATTGAAGCTTCTAATGTTCAGCATGAAACTGGTGTTGAAACTGTTGATGCTACTGGTGAAGGTACTAAAGTTCAGTCAGATGTGATACCTCCAGTAGTACGCAGATCAAGTAGGGAGAAAAAGCCTAACACACGATTCACATATGATACACTGGGAGTGCCACATACTGAATGTGTTTCGTCCAAATATTGTAGTGTCACTGCAACCGCTACAAATGCTTTGTATGCTTCTAGTGCATATAACAGTTCACATGCTTGGTGGTGTAATACAGATGCATTATGCAATGTGTGTAACAATAAGCCCACACTTAAGCCAATTAGTCTTAGCCCTGTGTTTAAACCAATACCAATCCTTAGATGGAGTTGTTATTTCTATGACCAGCATGGGGGCATACTGGACTTTTGGTGGGGGGACTGTGTAGGGACCCCTAAAATGTGTATTGTGTTGAATATAGTTAGTAGTAAAAATAACACAACAAATTAAAATGTACTTTGTTTTTTATTTCAAAATATGATGCAACTATGTATTTTTTTGTTTTTTGTTATGACCCGTGAGAAAGTGTATTTAATACAAGTGTTTTGCTGCTGGCCAATGAATGTTGGAATTGTTGTTGTGGGCCCGTGGGAGGTAGCTCTGACAGAGATTTCATACCCCCACACCTGGTTTAACATTTCTAGGGAGGATGCTTATTTTGAATGGAGGAATAAACCAAAAGATGATGATGCTTCAAAGAGTGAGGTGTTCACCCGTCAGGGTTTTAGGGCAGGTTATTATCACGATCTGGAACAGCTCAAGATAGAGCTGAACGCCTTTCTTAGAAAAATTAACTCTGATATTTATTTAAGGTTTAGCTCCATTCAAAAGAGCTCCATTCAAAAGAGATTTGAATTTCAGGCAGGAGGTCAATATCATTTCAGGCAGGAGGTCAATATCATTTACGATTTTACCCCCTCCCGGTTATTTTCAATGAAAGGATGGCTCCATATCCGACTGATATAAAAGGAGGATTTTACCATATGTATTGTTATAGTGATGTGGTACGACATCAGCTGGTTGGTGACGCTTACGCTCCGCTCTATCGCTATAGAAGGGGGACGTGCGGGGGCGTCATCATCACGCAGTATTTTAATTGTAGGGACCCCTAAAGTGTGTATGGTGTTGAATATAGTTAGTAGTAAAAATAACACAACAGATTAAAATGTATTTTGTTTTTAATTTCAAAATATGATGCAACTATGTATTTTTTTTTTTTTTTATGACCAGTGACAAAGTGTGTTTAAGTGTGTTGTTTTGTTGCTGGCCAATGAATGTTGGAATTGTTGCATCATGACGTGAGTTACGTGCAGAAGAAGAAGAAGAGGAGCATCGCACATGGAGAGAAGCAGCTGCATGTGACTCGATCGCGTGAGACATGTTGTCATTTTGGAGACCAGTTACATTATCTGTAATGTAAGGCCCAAAGTGCAAAGGAAACATTTTATTCACTTTATTTTGCTTTACTGCTTAAAGTGATTTATTTTTCCTGTTAGTCTATTTGCGATTGTTTGAGAACTCCGTGTGTGCTGATTTCTCATCAGATAGAGACATTTACATTTGCACACAGTGACTGATGTGAAGAAGTTCGTTGTGAACTCGTCCTAAATTCGTTTGGGACCGGACACCTCTAGCATTTCATCACTGGATGCAGCTCGACTGGACTTTGTTTCGTGTGGATTGAACGGGGCTGGAAAGAGTGAGTTTGTGTCAGGAGTGATTCCAACATTGCCTCGTCATTATCATCGGATGGACGTGGGTGAGTTCATCTACTGAGACTTGTTGACTGTGAGAGAGATCGCAAAGTATGGATCTCTCGCAGACTGTTCAGTGGAGTAGAGAGAGAGAGTGTTAGCTTCTCACGTGCCATTGTGTTGCGCAATGTCCCTTTGGATGCTAGCAATGGCACCATTGAGAAAGTGTTAAACACGGTAAAAGGTTTTTGGTCGCACTAGAATACGTGGTCGCCGTGGTGACATAACTGGCAGATGGTTGTTTATTTTAGTGGAGACCAGGTGCTGATCTAGACCCTGATGTTGTACCTCCTGAGATAGGTATAGAAAATGAAGCTGGTCCCTGGAGTGTCAACTTAGTGGGTAGTTTAGTAGCCCATAGTCCTGCCACTGAAGGTGACACCTTCCAGCTTAATCTACAAGCCTTGTTGCAGCAGGAGGGTAAGTCCATGGAAGAGGTAAAGGCCATGATTATGGAAAATCAGCCCCCTAAATCTGACCTCAGTGTGGACCTAGTAGATGCCATAGGCAAGTTAGTAGATCGCTGTAATCAGGTGTCCAGTGATGGGCCTAGTTACAGAAAACTGAGGTTGTTCTCAGGGTGGAAACCTGTCCCTCCAGGTGAAGAAGAATATGAAGTCTGGATGGAGCAGGCTGCTCAAATGATAAGTGAATGGCAATGCACCGAATCTGCTAAGAAACAACACATCGTTGAGAGTTTGCGAGGTCCTGCTGCTGACATTGTCAGGTTTCTAAAAGTGAGTAACCCATCTGCGACCACAAATGACACTTTAGCTGCCCTTGATACTGTATACGGTACCACTGACCAATGGACCAGATCTAATGGCTAAGTTTCGTCATACCTACCAGGAAAGTGGAGAGAAACTTTCAGCTTTCTTGTACCGCCTAGATAAACTTCTTCATCGCGCTCTCTTGAAGGGTGGGATTGATGCAACAGGCATAAATAGAGTTAGTATGGAGCAGCTAATTAAAGGAGCTCTTACCAATGATACGGCTGCTTTGCGAATTAGGATGACTCATACTGTGCAAGATCCCCCTTCTTTCTCACAGTTGATGAAGGAAGTGAGAGAGGAAGAACACTGGGTAGCTGCACGAGAGAATGTTAAAGCTTCTGTTGCTAATGTTGCCTCTCCCCAAGTGCCTGTGCCGCCTGAATTACATAGCCTGAAGAAGGAGGTTAAACAGTTGTCTACTTAGGTGAGTAAACTGTTGAGTGTGGCCACTGTAACCCCTCCCGTTGACCGTACCCCACCGAAAATGCCCAGTCAGACAAAGGAAGCTACGAACCGAGACAATGTTCACAAACCCAAAACTTCCAAGTTAACTTTGCCTGGTATCTTCTGCTATAACTGTGGTGAAGATGGTCATAAGAACTGGGAATGCCAAGCACCTGAGGATCTTCGAAAACTAAATCAGAGGTTGATGAAAATGCACCGCTTGCAGGGAAACTTGAGCGGAGCTCAGTGAAGGAACGGCACGGAGCTCCAGATAACCCACGTTCCACTCACGGTTCATTTCTGCTTGATGTTGGCCAGCCACAATTGCCTGTAGGTTTAGTAGGGCCTGTATCTGAGGTGCCTGTTCAGATTGAAGGGATTTACACAAGAGCTCTTCTTGACAGTGGCTCTCAGGTCACTCTATTGTACCATAGTTTCTATGATACTTATCTGAAACACTTGCCTCTTCAACCTGTGGAAAATCTTGAGATCTGGGGTCTTAGCTCTCACAAATATCCGTATGATGGATACTTGCCACTCAGAGTTCGTTTACCGAAAGTGTGGCCGGGTGCATCAGGTGGTTGACACTCTTGCAATCGTGTGTCCAGACCCTTTAAAAAGGGAGGGGATAGCCATATTGGTTGGGACCAACACTAGCTTAGTTATTAGTTTAGCATTATTTCCGAGTCCCGAAGTCCCTACGCTTCGCCAATTGTAGTGGTGCGTAAAAAGTCAGGGAAGGTCAGAATGTGTGTGGACTACCGGACACTCAACCAACAGACCACACCAGATCAATACACTGTACCCCGAATTGAGGACGCTCTACACAGCCTTTCTGGGAGTAAATGGTTTACTGTTTTGGATCTGAGGAGTGGATACTATCAAATACCAATGAGTGACACCGACAAGGAAAACACTGCATTCATCTGCCCTCTAGGGTTTTATGAATTCGAGCGTATGCCTCAGGGTATCTGTTGAGCACCTGCTATCTTCCAGAGGGTTATGGAGAGAACTGTAGGAGACATGAACTTCTTGGAGGTGCTTGTGTATTTGGATGACCTAATTGTGTTTGGCGCTTGAAGAGCACCAACAGCGACTCTTGAAGGTTCTGGACAGACTGAGGGAAGAGGAGATAAAGATCTCCCTTGACAAGTGTCAATTTGGCAGGACATCTGTGAACTATGTTGGGCATATTGTTTCACAGAATGGAATATCTACTGACCCTTCCAAGACAGAGGCTGTTGTGTCCTGGCCCAAACCAAAAACAGTGACAGAGCTCAGAGCGTTTTTAGGGTTCTGTGGATATTACCGCCGTTTTATGAAGGATTTCTCTAAGTTGTGCCGGCCTCTAAATGAGCTGCTGCAGGGGTATCCATCCACTAAGAAGAAGAAAGACAGCAACTCACCTGTTAATGGTGCAAAGCCGTGCTACAAATCCTCTGAACCTTTTGGCTCCCGATGGACAGCTCATTGTGATGCTGCTTTTCAAACACTCAAGAATTGCCTGACTCAAGCTCCAGTGTTAGCCTTTGCTGATGCACAAAAGCCCTACATCTTGCATGTGGACGCAAGCATGGATGGACTTGGAGGGTGCTGTATCAGGAGCATGATGAAGGGCTCCGCCCGGTCGCTTTCATCAGTCGAAGCCTTTCCCCTTCAGAGAGAAATTATCCTGCGCACAAACTGGAAGTTTTAGCTTTGAAGTGGGCCGTTGTGGATAGACTGCATGACTATCTCTATGGTGTCCAGTTTGAGGTTAGAACTGATAACAACCCTCTAACCTATATAATGAAGTCAGCAAAGCTTGATGCGACTGGTCATCATTGGTTGTCATCCCTTACCACCTACAAGTTCAGTCTGAAATACAGGCCAGGCCGAAAGAACGTTGACAGTGATGCATTGTCCAGACGTCCGCATACTCACCTGAGCGCCAATGATGACTGGCAGGAAATTCCAGCGGCGGGTGTCCGAGCTCTCTGTCAGGAAATGTCTGTGGAGAAAAGAGCGGGTTGTATCTCTTATCCCTGTGCCCTACAACAGATAGGGGCCCATATGTCTGCTGTTCCTAAGGCTTATTGTCATGCTACTGCATTAGCTGGAGACCACTTACCTGAACTTAGTCCAAGTGAGCTTCAAGCTGCCCAAAGGAAGGATGTTTTCTTGGGAGAGGTGTGGGAAGCTGTCTGTCATAAGAAACCTGCAGGTACTGTCCATCAAAACAGCCCGGAGATGAAGCTGCTGAAACGAGAGTGGGAGAAGTTGGCAGTAGATAATGGGTTGCTGTATAGAACAATTAAAACGAGTGACCGAGTGAAGCGACAGCTTGTGCTTCCCAAACAGTACCACAGCATGGTATTGAAATCTTTGCATGACGAGATAGGACATCTAGGCTTTGATAAGTCTTACAGTCTGGTTCGTGACCGATTTTATTGGCCACACATGAAGCGTGATGTAGAGGCCTACTGTAAAACGTGTGACCGCTGCATAAAGAGGAAAACGTTGCCTCAAAGAGCCGCTCCATTGTCCCACATGCAGAGTTCAGGTCCTATGGATCTTGTATGCATTGATTTTCTTACCATCAAAGCAGATTCTCGCAATGTGTGTAATGTATTGGTGGTCACTGACCATTACATGCCTTACGCTCAAGCTTTTCCCACTAGGGACCAAAAAGCTCCTACTGTGGCAAAGACTCTATGGGAAAAGTATTTCATCCATTATGGCCTTCCAACTCGAATACGCGCGGACCAGGGCAGGGATTTCGAGAGCCGGTTGGTGGCTGACATGTTGACAATGCTAGGTGTAAAGAAGTCAAGGACCTCCCCTTATCATCCACAAGGTGATCCTCAGCCGGAGAGATTTAACAGGACCTTGTTGGACATGCTGGGTACCCTTGAGCCTAGCCAGAAATGCAAGTGGAGTCAGTACATAGCGCATCTCGTGCATGCCTATAATTGAACTGTCAGTGAGGCCACTGGTTTTTCACCCTACTTTCTCATGTTCGGCAGGGATGCCAGATTACCTGTTGATGTATGTTTTGGTGTTTCCCCTGACAACACTTCGCCTGAGTCTTATTTGAAGTAAGTGACCAAAATGAAACAGGAATTACAGTCAGCTTATCAGTTAGCTGAAGCTACTGCAGGAAAGATGAATCAGAGTAACAAAGAGAGGTACGACCAGAAAGTCCGTTATCATAGTCTGAATGCTGGAGACAGAGTTCTGATTCGAAACCTTGGCCTAAAGGGAAAACAAAAGCTTGCAGACAGGTGGAGTGCTAATCCCTATGTAGTGGAGAGTCAATTCTCTGGTATTCCTGTGTATCGCTTGAGGCCTGTTGATGGTAAGGGGCCAGTCAAAGTCCTGCATCTTAATCATATCCTGCCTTTAGGACAGGTAGTCAGGCTACAACCCCAAGTAGACATTAGACCTACTCCATCACCTAGAGCTTTGAGGCGAGCAAAGGAGAAACAGAAAACCTCTGAATCAGCAAACTCACCTCTTGTAGTTGATTCCTTGCCTAAAGATTGTAGTTCTTCCGATTCAGAGTCTGAGTTTGGGTTTTGTGGTGAGGATGTGGTAGACATTCCTTCTCCAAGGGCAGAGGAGATTCAGAGTGAAATTCCTGTCCAAGATGTAGAAAACCCCAAGCTTGGTGATTCTCTGGGTGAATTAGAAGCAATGATAGTTCCATGTCAAATTGAAGCTTCTAATGTTCAGCATGAAACTGGTGTTGAAACTGTTGATGCTACTGGTGAAGGTACTAAAGTTCAGTCAGATGTGATACCTCCAGTAGTACGCAGATCAAGTAGGGAGAAAAAGCCTAACACACGATTCACATATGATACACTGGGAGTGCCACATACTGAATGTGTTTCGTCCAAATATTGTAGTGTCACTGCAACCGCTACAAATGCTTTGTATGCTTCTAGTGCATATAACAGTTCACATGCTTGGTGGTGTAATACAGATGCATTATGCAATGTGTGTAACAATAAGCCCACACTTAAGCCAATTAGTCTTAGCCCTGTGTTTAAACCAATACCAATCCTTAGATGGAGTTGTTATTTCTATGACCAGCATGGGGGCATACTGGACTTTTGGTGGGGACTGTGTAGGGACCCCTAAAATGTGTATTGTGTTGAATATAGTTAGTAGTAAAAATAACACAACAAATTAAAATGTACTTTGTTTTTTATTTCAAAATATGATGCAACTATGTATTTTTTTGTTTTTTGTTATGACCCGTGAGAAAGTGTATTTAATACAAGTGTTTTGCTGCTGGCCAATGAATGTTGGAATTGTTGTTGTGGGCCCGTGGGAGGTAGCTCTGACAGAGATTTCATACCCCCACACCTGGTTTAACATTTCTAGGGAGGATGCTTATTTTGAATGGAGGAATAAACCAAAAGATGATGATGCTTCAAAGAGTGAGGTGTTCACCCGTCAGGGTTTTAGGGCAGGTTATTATCACGATCTGGAACAGCTCAAGATAGAGCTGAACGCCTTTCTTAGAAAAATTAACTCTGATATTTATTTAAGGTTTAGCTCCATTAAAAGAGCTCCATTCAAAAGAGATTTGAATTTCAGGCAGGAGGTCAATATCATTTCATGCAGGAGGTCAATATCATTTACGATTTTACCCCCTCTCCCGGGTTATTTTCAATGAAAGGATGGCTCCATATCCGACTGATATAAAAGGAGGATTTTACCATATGTATTGTTATAGTGATGTGGTACGACATCAGCTGGTTGGTGACGCTTACGCTCCGCTCTATCGCTATAGAAGGGACGTACGGGGACGTCATCACGCAGTATTTTAATTGTAGGGACCCCTAAAGTGTGTATGGTGTTGAATATAGTTAGTAGTAAAAATAACACAACAGATTAAAATGTATTTTGTTTTTTAATTTCAAAATATGATGCAACTATGTATTTTTTTGTTTTTTGTTATGACCAGTGACAAAGTGTGTTTAAGTGTGTTGTTTTGTTGCTGGCCAATGAATGTTGGAATTGTTGCATCATGACGTGAGTTACGTGCAGAAGAAGAAGAAGAAGAGGAGCATCGCACATGGAGAGAAGCAGCTGCATGTGACTCGATCGCGTGAGACATGTTGTCATTTTGGAGACCAGTTACATTATCTGTAATGTAAGGCCCAAAGTGCAAAGGAAACATTTTATTCACTTTATTTTGCTTTACTGCTTAAAGTGATTTATTTTTCCTGTTAGTCTATTTGCGATTGTTTGAGAACTCCGTGTGTGCTGATTTCTCATCAGATAGAGACATTTACATTTGCACACAGTGACTGATGTGAAGAAGTTCGTTGTGAACTCGTCCTAAATTCGTTTGGGACCGGACACCTCTAGCATTTCATCACTGGATGCAGCTCGACTGGACTTTGTTTCGTGTGGATTGAACGGGGCTGGAAAGAGTGAGTTTGTGTCAGGAGTGATTCCAACATTGCCTCGTCATTATCATCGGATGGACGTGGGTGAGTTCATCTACTGAGACTTGTTGACTGTGAGAGAGATCGCACAGAACTCTTCAGCTTTATATGTGCACCAACGGACTGGGCCCCAACGATAAAGTACGCGTACAATTTTTGACTGTGTTACTGACTCATACCAAAATTTTCATATGGGACAGAAACATAATCTCAGTGTTTTTCTTTTCTTTTGGAAGTGTGTGAAAGATCTTGAAAGAACGTGATTTTGGTATTGTTGTATTATTTTTGAAGTGTTTAACTTAATCAAAGGTTTGACATTTTATCTCATATTTTAATTTGAGGTTAAAATTTAAGAATACAGGTTTAGTAAACTAAGTATCTGGAAAAAAATGAATTCTGAGAGGTTGTGTAAATCTTTTATTTGCTGGAAAACAAATAATTCACGGATTGTTGGGTAAAATAATTTCTGTGTTATTTGCTATTCTCTATACAACTTAATTATTTGTTTCGTCATTTAGTGCTTTCTTTGAAACAAAACAAAGTCATTTTATTAGTGTAAAACAAAATAAATCATTTCTATTCCTTTTTCCTCAATTTGTTATCTGGCATTTCATTGTTCTTTTAGATAGTTAATTCATTTAACACAGTTACAAATTTCTAAGAAAAATATAAATAAGGGTTTTTCCTACTTTAATTTTATTGTGTAATTATTGGTACAGGAGAAAAGCTAAATTACAACTGTTTTAATTTAAAGAAAAGAAGCACCGGCCAAATTCCCCATTCAACTGCCGGAACCCAGGTTTTTCTTATTTAACATAGCATTGAAATTAACCCCTAGGGTTAACAAAAGGGTTACATAATCCACCCTGCTACCTACCGGTGGTCAAGCAGCACATCGAAAACATCCACATTGAGATAAAGACGGATCAAAATAAACCTATAAATTTTACCTTTGGGAAGACTATCGTGAAACTCCATTTTAGACCTTCCAAAAAAAATCCACTGTGACAAAAACAAAATGATGCATCAGAGACTTGATCCTCACCGTTTTGTGAGTTATTATGAGAATCAAGTAGGGGGCACTCTCCCCGGTTTTTACGGGGCGCCTGTTACGTACTGGAGAGGAATCAGATCGATTTTTTCTAAAATATTTCGTTTTGTATTGCTGTTGATGAAAAAAGGATTTGCCATTGCTAAGCCTCATCTTAAATCAGCCGCAAAAAACATCGCCTCGGAGGTGATAAACTACGCGGTTAGTAGAATAGGGGGTCGATTGGACAACGGGGCTCAAGAAGGATCCGGCGGTATGATGGTTTTAGCCAGATGACTGAGGAAGAGACCTCCCGGGCAGTGAGTAAAAGTGCGTAGGTCAAAAAAGAGAAAATCAGTAGGGAGAAGTAAGTCCAAAGGAAAGCACACTGTTGCGAGTTCCGGAGATATATTTTAGAAAACAAATATGGCGGTTTTACATCACAAATTGGCCGAATGCATTATGGGTGAGTTGGATTTATTTTCAGCACCCATGACGCAACTGTCTATCGATGAAAAGCTCTACACAGAAGTCCTGCCTTTGGCATCCATTACCGACGGAAGTCCTATTGAATTTTTTTATCCCCGGAGATGGGGAAAAATACATGGATCTGAATGATACTTTCATTCATCTTCGTGTGAAAATTACCAACGCTGACGGCTCAAACCTAGCCGCCGACGCCGCAGTGGGTCTCATCAATTATCCTCTGAACACAATTTTTAACCAATGCGACGTTATTCTGGGGGATAGGTTAATTTCACAATCCAGCGCAACTCACCCTTACAGAGCGATGAGAGAGACCCTCCTCAACTATTCAGACGATACGCTAAAAAGTCAGTTCACTGCCGGGCTATTTTACAAAGACACGGCCGGTGCTATGGACTCTATAGTACCAAATAACGGGCCAAACGGGATTAAATCAGAGAGCCCGGTTTACCTCGGAATCTAAAGAACTTCACCTTCTAGGTCCTCTTCACGCAGACATATTTTTCTGTGAGAGGCTTCTCTTGAACCCTTGAATTTGAGAATTAAGCTGACCAGAGCTAATGACTCCTTCTGTCTCATGGGCAATGCCGCCAGCACTTTCCGTTTAAAAATACTGGGGGCCTCGTTGTTTGTCAAGAAAGTCACCATTTCCCCCGCCGTGCGTTTAGGCCACGCGTCAGCTTTAATGAGGGGCAACCCTCATCTACCCCACTCTACCCTTTATCACGCGTGAACGTAAAAACCTACTCCATCCCGGAGAATTCCAGAATATGTAACCAGGAAAATCTCTTCCTCGGGACGATGCCTAAATATCTAGTGATAGCCATGGTGAACCATGAAGCCTTCACAGAAAAAAGAGATCTGTCACACTTCAATTTTATTCACAACAACGTTGAATACATGGCTCTGTGTCAGGATGGGAGACAGGTGCCCGCCAAAGCTTTCCAACCTCAATTTAATCAGGGGTCATCTGTCAGAGAGTTTTTTAATATGTTTACCGCTACAGGGAGACACTTGAAAGATTTACCTCTAAGCATTGACCGGGAGGAATTTCAGCAGGGCTACTCTTTGTTTGTTTTTAATCTCAACGCCTGCGAAGATGCTGACGCATTGTCGTGCGTTTCCAACGGAAGTTTAAGACTGGAAATGAGATTCAGAGAACCGCTGGCCCATACTACCACTCTCATCGTTTATGCTTGTTACGAGTCTATTTTGGAGATTAATTCCAAACGACGTGCTTGTGGACTGTTACTGAGACAATATGAACAATCACCAATTGGACGGATTACTACGTCATTTACTAGGAGATGCTTTTTGCGGGGTGTTGGCCGCTGATCAGTTACCTTTACTGCGTCAGTCCTTTAGATTTCCAGCCTTTTTTATAGTCAACACACACCCTGCACATGAACCAGGAGAGCACTGGTTGGCCCTCACTCTTGAGGAAGGCAAAAAAGGCAGCTATTTTGATTCTTTCGGATTCTCCCCGGATTTTTCACATTATCCTAAAAGCATCTTGCAATTTTTAGAAAACCATTGCGAATCTATTTTGTACCACAACCGTCAGCTTCAACACGTTCTGTCTACGGTGTGCGGTCAGCATTGTGTTTATTATTTATGCCACAGAGCCTGCGGTTTATCTTTTGAAAATGTGCTGTCTTTGTATCAAGATGATGTGATGAAGAATGATGTTATGGTATCAAAGTTTGTGAAAAAATATCAAAGTTGTATGAGGTTGCAAAGAGCCGGATCTTTTCACCACAGCGTCTGTTCTTTACAAATGTTTAAAGATTGTTACAACTTTATATAAATAAAGATGGATCTGGAGACTGTTAAATTCGTGTGAATCATTTTTTATTCAAATAAAGCCAGCTAGGGGATAAAGGTATATGTTTCTTTCGTTTTCCTGATCTTAACTGCGGAGGTGATGTTTCCATCTCATAGTCCCAACGCGGTGCTAAGGGCATCTGTTTTTTTTTTCTTTCCCTTCTTCAACACTAGGGGTGACCCCTCATCGTCGTCGTCGTCCCAAAGCGGTCCTCCCTTCTGAAGTTTATGATATTGCTCGCGAGCACGGGGGTTACTCATCAGGGATGAAGGGATGTTGGGCTCCCGTAAAGTATTTAGAAATCCCATCCATCCCTTGGGTTCTCTGGATTTTTTATGCGTGACGGAGAGATTTTTAATCAGGTCTAGCAGGTGTGAGCCTTTCACAATCTCTCCTTTATGGACAAACTCACCTGAAGGAACCCATCCGCTCTTGGTTAATTTCTTCATAATGTACTCTGCATTATTACGGTAGCGAACAGGTAGGTTTTGCAGCACCTCACTAGCAGTTTCATCGAGCGTTATTTGTTTGTCTTCTCGCTGATATTCTTGTTCCCCCGATTCTTGGGTTAGAGTGATACGACGGTCATCTTTCTCATCTTGTTTCAGTAATGCTAGGTATCTTTGCAGCAGAGCGTTGTATTTTTTAATTTTATCATGAGCGTTCAAACACTTCCATCCAAATCATTTTCTCATCGTTTCCCCGGCGCCGGGAGCAGAAGCTACCGACTGACTCAGACGGTTTAGCTGTTGCGGCGAAATCAAAAACATCTTTTGACTCATGATTTATCTTCTAATAAGCCCTTCCAGCAACTCTCCAAATATCGGCACCACCGCTGACAGTAAAGGTAAAAGAAAACCTCCAGACTGTTTTCTCCGAGCCTGGTGTTTGGTTTTTAGACTGTTTTTTTTATTGCCCAGCAACTTGATAATTTTCTTTTGTTTTCTGAGTTTTTTATATTGAGCCGATGTCAGAGGAATGTTTCCTTTTAAGAGGTTTAAGGAGAGCTCGCACAGAGACTGCAGAAAGTCAGATGAACAATGGTTGAGAATATCGTTCTGTTTCCGAGGCGTGGCGTGACAAAAAGCGCGTAGTAAAGGCGCATTTCTTTTTAAACGCGCCGACATACTGGATCAGGACTTGGATTTAGGTAGATAGACGATGGGCCACTGATGGGGGAGTATTCCCGTCCTTAATCTGTATTGTTCTGGGCAGCTGGGTGTGAGATCGATGATTAAATACCTGTGAGGATCTTTGGTAGCATCTTCAAAACTTTCTAATAAAAAGGCTTTTCATCCGGGAAACATTTGTTGAGCCAATATATTCAACTGTAATCTGTCTCGAGGGTTTTTAAACAGTACCAGATAATTACTGTTTAAACTGATGGTGCGGCTGACGGCATGACGGCATGACGGACATGTTCTTGTGATGTCTGTATTGTGTAAAAATTTTGACTACATCGGGATGGTCAGAGGCCTGAAAAATGACATCGTCCAAAATAATCAAATGATTTTGATCAGAGGGAAACAGTTTTTCATCATCAAAAGAAGGAGGCAGGCCTTCAACAAATTTAATCTTTTTATTCTTCTTTTGCAGTTCAGCATAAAACGGTTGAAACAATGTAAAAATCCATACAATGTTATCAGGCAGTATATCCATCACATGATTACAGTTTTCCAAAACAGACTTTACAAAATAAGTCTTGCCACAGCCACTCGGTCCTGTGACCAGACAAGAAAAAGGCACTTTCAGTCTGGGGTCAAAGTCAATTTCTTCGGTTGAAAACATTTTCTCCTCAATAACCAAAAGGCAGTGTATGTCCTAGACTCAGTAGCCATCTTTTATCCCTGTTCGACCATAAGGAGATAGCTTTCTGAACTTTTTTTGGAATGATGTGTTTTTTAGAAGGAAGCCTTTCTTATCTCGCACAATATATTTCTCCTCACAGCGTGTCTGCAACTCTCCGAAGGGGCGACCCGTCAGAGGACAGGTGTCATGCGCTTGATAGCAAATTGAACAACCGTGATAGAAACATCCTAGAAACTCATAGGCATATTTCACCCCAGCGATTTCAGCATACCCGTCTACAGAGAAGCGCCCCAGCTGTTTTTCCCCCTTATTTAAAGCATGTTGGATAGGGATGCCGCGGGTGTGTGACAACCACTCTAACCACTGGATACCGGCGTTTGAAAATGTTTTGAACTGATGCCTGTAGTCGTCCGGAGAGGGGTTTGCTAATGTTTTAGGTGTTGGAAAGTTTGTCAGAAACACCTTCATGCATGCCGACGCAATGGTCGCACGGCTGAAGGTTTCAGAGATATACTGTTTTCTGAAAAGCATGCAACCCTCAGCGAGAATGTCTACATCATTTTGACAATAGAGGCGAGCCTCTTTCATGAAGTTGAATGTGCCGTGCCGCACCGTCGCATACCAACTGTAAAAGTCTGTTAGTTGCTCCGTTGTCATGGTCTCAATACCGTAAGCCTGAGGGGGAGGAAAGTACCATGAGGAAAGTACCCCGTTACTTTATCACTGAAACCGAGCGATTTCGGGAAATTAGCTAAACGCATGGTTAAAAAGGATAGAGAGTCGATGTATCTTTGTTTGTAATCGATATCGGTGATACAAATTACTTTTGATCCTTGCATAATCAAAGAGTGCTTTAATCCCTGTTCGACCATGGCTTTGATAAGGAGATAGCTGTCAAAACCGTGGGCATTGTGTGCTATAAACACTGTATTTTTGTACAAAGGTCGTCTGAAATGCAGTAGAAACTCTTTGGCACAATCTGTACCCTGAGAGCTCCATGTTTTACCATCTAAGGTTCGTGTACACACTAAAAACGAAACGTGAACGCCGTTCTCGTTAACGTAGGTTTCAAAATCATAAAACACCACTTTTTCATTGTGTTTTGTTTCAAGGGGTATCGTTTGGATGTAGCACTGATGAACCTCAGTCTCAGAGTCAGAGTCAGAGTTCAATTTCTCGTTGCAAATTTTACATTTCTGACATTTGTGTTGTTTACCATTACCGTTCATAGCACAGTAGCCTTTCACATTTGGTACATTTTTTGTACAAGGCACAAGCGCTGGCATATGTTTGACTTCTCGATCTCTCTGTAGGTTCTTTTTGTTTGGCCAAACAGAAAGGCGAGCGACACGTTATGTTGCATTGGTCACACACAACAGGTTGACACGGCCTCTGTGTACAACTAGGGTCAAAGCATACAGTGCAACGAGTATGGCCTAACACAGTGTTAAAACCTGTAAAGCAGTGCTCACAAACATAAGGCGAACCTAGAAAGGCTTTGAGATTTTTAACTGCATAGTAGTGATTTTGGAAGAGAATCAAAATCAGGGTTTTACTCCGTCTTGGACTATCTGTCAAGAATTTGCGGAGAGCCCTGTCTTCCTCGGTTCTGTAAAACACTACAATTGTACAGTCCAACGTGGTTTCAAATTTAGGGATGCCGCTAAAGGATACAGCGGTCTGCTCGTCTAACCCTACATCATTTTGAAGCTGTCTACCGCATTCGAGGGCTTCTCTATCGCTGATATCAGGATCTAACAGATGAGCCAGACAGATGACAAAACATAGTTGATTCTCTCTGTTGTGGACAATTTACAGAAAACATCTTTTTTTTTTAATGATTTCACTCTCTAGCATTTTCCTAAGAAATCGTTTCCCCCCACCCCTAGACCATCGGCCATAACGGCCCAGTTAGACTGCACAACACGGAGTAAGAGCCTTTCAAAGTCGGCTAGGCTGGGGAGCTCGTCATTAGATAAGACGACTGAGACGTTACTATGGAGATTTTGCCTGCGCAGCTCTAACTGTACCGCGTCCCGAGTCACGTATGGTAATGCTTGTTGTAGCAACGCATCAGCTTGCTGTAAGGCTGTGTTGTAAAAAATGCTGTAATCCACTATTCCATCTGCGTCAAGAGGGGGTGGAAAGTTTAACAACTGTCTGATTTGATAATTTGCAAATCGGCTTCGCCGCGCAACGAGTTGTTGTGGGGAAATACGAGCACCTCCTTGCTGCACAGGAGGACTGGGTATGCTGAGATCGATGTAGTTTGGAGGTGTCTGAAGGTCTGATAAAGTGGGACTTTGTTCGAGCTGGACATTATTTATTCTGATTGTTTCGTCTAGTGATGATTCATTCTCTAACTGTTCAAGGTTAGTGAGAGCTTGATTTAAAGCAAGGAGAGGATCTACAGGCTGTTCGGAGCTGTTAGATGTAGCGGCTGTGTCATTTTCATTCAAATCATTTTCAGTTAAATCGTTTTGAAAACCCAACTCATTCTGAAGATTTTGTGCTAAACTCTCTAACAAATCAATAGCTACTAGTGTGTGCCATGACGTCATACAAATCAAACGCTTTTAAAAACCTTAAATCAACATCATTGCAATTTATACAGATGATAAAAATATCACAGTCTGAAACAAATTGTCACTTTGTACACCTAACTTCTGACAGATGAGCCAAAAGGCTCTAGACATCAGCTCCAATTGCTGGTGTCTAGTTCTGCAGCACTGAGGACACCTGGATGGTCTGGACCTGGGTCTGTTTGCTGAAGACAAAAAAGAAAGAGAGAAACAAAAAAGAAAACATTAACTTCATAAATGGGCAGATTTCATAAACACAGCAACCCCTTAAGGTATGTAAACAAACAGCCAGACCATGTGTGTGTGTGTGCGCGTGTGCGCATGTGTGTGTGTGTGAGTGAGAGAGTCACAACTTGTTGTGAAGACAAGAGTAAGGACCAAAAACAGCTGTTTTTACTTTAAGAGAGACTGATGAGAATAACAAATGCAAAAACCCCAGAATTTTTAGCATCTTTTCGTATATTAAAAAACACCAAGATAAAGCTATAACTCAACCAACGCTGTTAATAGTTTATAACAACAGACAGTCACATATACCTTTAAATATGCCTTAAGACCATAAAAGAGAGATTTCTTGATCTGTCTTCATACAAAGGGCCTTCAGAAAGAGCAGGAAACATTGATCCCTTTAGGATATCTGGACATTTATTCACATCTCATTTATTCACATCTCCCTCATCTTTCCAATTCATTCACACCTCACTCTGCACCAGACAGACAAAAGAGAAGGACGTGTATTTTGTTCCTGAAAGATTAGATTTTACAGATGGTAAATTTGTCAATTATTTTTATACTTTTGATACTATTGATTTGACTTAAATTAATTATTTAATCATATTATTTAATTTAAAGATTTTTTCATTTCCACGCCTACTTAACTCCCATTCGCTCCTGCTTCACGCTCATTGGTCAACCCATAACGCCAAGCACTTCAGGCATGACGCACTTCCGACGTGACACACTTCCTGTGCGACGCACTTCTGAGCGGTGGTGGGGAAGAGATATCTGAGGGGGGGGGGCGGGGGGGTTAATCAAAGGTCAAAGGTCACCTTCAATAATGTGTAACTAATGACAGCTTAGCACAACATACTGATGAAAATTAAGTGATCTAAACCATAGAAGCTTAAAGTGAGCATATGCGGTGTGGAGACGAAGCGGTAAAAGAAACTCAAATCAAACGATGTTGTCCTTCATATTCATCTACCTCTGGGATGTTTTTAATGCAGAACGTTTATTTCAAAGTGCTTCACGGTAGAAATCACAGCTTCTCAAGTATTATAGTGTTGAAAAAACAGTTTACCGCATCGGCTGAATCTCAGAATGGAGAATGGAATCTGTTATCTGGAGACAAAGTATTGAAAGAAAATCCAAATTAAAGGCCGTTGTCCGTCATACCAATCTAGTTTTTCATGTTTCAAATGTGGCTATTTGTTTCTAAGATGTGCGGGGAAGAAATGGCAGCTTATCCTATTATAATAATGGTGAAAATAAAGTTTTGTCTCGTCGAATGAAGCTCAAAATGAATATATCCTCTCAGCGGTCTTACACTGCTGGAAATGGACATATGTCATTGACAGAGGCGTCAACTCAACATATCTACCATGTAGAGACACAAAGCATTAAAATGAACTAAAATCATGCGATTGCCCCCATTCCATTCAGCCAGTTTTGGGTGTTTCTCATTCATAATGTTTGCTCTAAGTATTTAGGAAAAGAGTTGAAACTAATACAGAGGTGATTTAAACGTATCTACAGCACTAAAGAAGCTAAACATCAACATATGCAGTCTGGAGACAACTTAATAAAAGAGTCTCAAGCGTTATCGTCATGTTCAGTCACGTTTTAATGTTTGTAACGCAGACATGTGTGTCCAGAGGCATGGGGGAATCCAGTTGAAGGTATTCTAGTAGTCACAATCAACCTGTCTGACTGGAAGAAGCTCCAAATGAGCATCTTCTGTACGGAGACATAGAATTCAAGGAAATGCAAATGAAACCATGTTGTTCATAGTCATCTACTATTTAATGTTTCTAATGTTGAAAGTTTGTTTCAAAGAGCTTCTGGGAAGAAGAACTGAATGATTCATCTATTACGGTTGGCGACAATGAATTTATCCATTCTCAAAATGAACATCTGCAGTCTCAAGTCAAAGACATTAAATCGAACCATGTTGTCCATATGCATCCAGGTTTATTTTTTATTTTTTTTGCATTACTATTGTAGGATTATCCTTCTAAGAACCTCTGGGAAGGAATGAAGCTAGGAACGGAATGAAACTACTATAGTGGCGAAAATGTACTTGCCTCATTGAAAGGAGCACAAAAATGGTGCTAGAGAGAAAGTGTTAAAAGAAACTCAAATCAAACTGTGTTATCCTCCATATGCATCTAGTTATATTTGCTTCTATTCTAGAAATGTGTTTCCAAAAGTTCTAAAATAAACAATGTAAAACTAAATATATGTAAGTCTGGAGACAAAGTCTTAAGACAAACTGAAATCGAAATATGTTGTCCTTTATCTCTGTGTTTTAGCTAGCGTTTCTAACGTAGAACGTTCATTTCAAAGAGGTTCTGGGAGGAAGTCCAGGGTATCATAGTGGTAAACATCAACATCGCTCATTGGATGACTCTCCAAATGAACTTGTGCTTTCTGGGGACAAAGTATTAAGAGAAACTCAAATCCAAACCGTGTTGTCCTTCACAGTTTTCATTCTTCAAATTTAGAATTTCTTTCTAAAAGCTTCTGGGTAGAAGTGAATGCTTTACATATTGCCGTGGTGTAGAAATGCACTTATCTAAACTAAAGAAGCTAAACGTGAACATATGCGATCTGAGGACATAGCTTTAAGAGTAATTCAAGTCAAATGAGGCTGACCTTCATATCCATCAAGGGGAAAAATTTTTAAAAAAAAATTTAAACCAAACTTGGGCAAAAATTTTAATTTAAAAAAATTTTTTTCAAAACTTTTAAAGGGGGGCCCCCCCGGGTTTTTTTTTGGAAATTTTGGGCCCAAAAAAAAAGGCCCAAAAATTTTTAAAAAAAAAAAACCCCAAATTAAAAGGGAAAAAGGGGAAAAAATGTTTTAAAAAAAATTTTTTAAACCTTCCCAAAAAATTAAATTTTCTTCTATTTGGGGGAAAAAAATTTTCCAAATTTAAAAATTTAAAAAAAAATTAAAAAAACCCCCTTAAGGGTTTTTTTTTTTTTATTTGGGTTTTTTTTCCCCGGGAAAATTAAAAAGGGGGGGTTTTTGGGGAAAATTTTTTAAAAAAGGGCCAAAAATTTAAAGGAAATTGTTTTTAAAAAAAAAAAAAACCCCCCTTTTCCCTTTTTTTCTTTTTTAAAAAATTTTTTTAAAAAAAAAAAGTAAAAAAAATTTTTTTTGGGGGAAAAATTTTTAAAAAAAAACAAAATTGGTTTTTTTTGGGGTTTAGCTTTTTAAAAAAGGTTAAAAATTTTTAAATTTTTTATAATTAAAAAATTTTTCCCTTTGGTTTAAAAAATTTGGCCCTTTTGGGAAAAAAAAAAAAAAAACCCCAAAAATTTTTTTAAAAAAAAAATTTTTCAAAATTTTTTAAAATTCTTTTTTGGGTGGTTTAAATGCAAATTTTAAATTTAAAAAAAAAAACCCTTTAAAATTTTTTGGGAAAAAAGTTTAAAGAAATTTCCAAAAAATTTTTTTATTTAAAAAATTTTTTAAAAAATCCCCAAAAAAGGGGCCCCCAAAAATTGTTTTAAATGGGAAAAACCCATTTTTTAAATGGCAAAAAATTAAAAAATTTAAAAAAAATTTTTTTTTTAAAAAATTTTTAAATTTTTTTAAATTTAAAAAAATTTTTAAAGGGTTTAATTTAAAAAAATTTTAAAAAGGGAATTAAAAAAAAAACTTTTCCCCAACCAAAAAAAAATTTTTTTAAATTTTTTTCCCAAATTTTTTAAAAGGTTTAAATTTTTGGGTTTTAAAAAAAAAAGGTTTTTAAAAATGGGGAAAAAATTTTTTGGAATTCCCAAATTAAATTTCCCTTCATTTTTTTGGGAAAAATTTGTCCCGGGGGGGCCCCAAAAACCCGTAGGAACAAAACCTTTTAAAAAAAACCCAAATTCCCCTTTTTTTTTTTTAAAAAAAAAATTTTTTTTAAATTTAAAAAATTTTTAAAATTTTAAAGGGTTGAAAATTTTTTAAAAGCCGGGAAGGAAAACCAAAATTTTTTGGGGCCAAAAAAACCAACCAAAAATTTTCCCCCCCAAAAAAAAAAATTTTAAAAAATTTTTTTTTTTTTCCCAAAAATTTTTTAAAAAAAAGGGGCCCTTGGGGAAAAATTCAAAAAAAAAACCTTTTTTAAAACCAAAAATTTTGTTTAAAAAGGGGGAAAAAAAAAAAGGGGAAAAAAAATTTTTTTTTTTTTTAAAAAAATTTTTTCCAAAATTTAAAATTAAAATTAAAAAAAATTTGGGGGTTTTTCCCAAATTTAAATTTAAATTTTTTTCCTTTTTTTGGGTTTTACCCCCCTTTTTGGGAAGGGAAAAAGGGGGGAAAAAAGGGGGGAAAATGGAAAAAAAAAAAATTTAAAAAATTTTTTGGGAAACCAAAAAAAGGCCCCAAACCTTTGTTTTTTTTTTTTAAAATTTTTTTTTTAAAAAAAAAAAAAATTTTAAATTTGGGGGAAAAATTTAAAAAAAAAAAATTTTTTAAAATTTGGTTTTGGGAAAGGTTTTAAAGGGAAACCCAAAAAAGGGCCTTTTCCAAGATCTGTTTTGGTTGAAAAATATCCCTGCCTCCTGAGCAAAGGTAACCAAAAGAACTATTACTTCAATACAAATGAACCTTTCTGTTCTGGGGAAGCCAAAATGGTGCAGTGAAAGGTTTAAAAGGTAAATCAAATTGTTTCCTCCAATTATTTTAAAATCTTTGTTCTAGAAATGTTTTTAAAATTCTAAAATAAACAATGTAAAAATTAATTATGTGTCGGGCAAATCTTAAAAACCTGTCAAAAATTTGCCTTTTCTCATGTTTTGTGCGTTTTAAGTGCGTTTTTCAAAAGGTTCTGGGAAATCCTACATATTAAACTCAACTCCTTTGGAGACCCCAAATAACTTTGTTTCGGGGACAAAAGAGAAAATAAAGTTTGTTTCCCAAGTTTTCTTCCTTTGAATTTCTTTCTCTTCTGGGTGAAAATTTTACAACGGGGAAAATGATTTTAAACTGAAGCTAAAGTAACTTGCACTGAGGACATACTTTAAAGGAATTCAACTGATGTACCTTCAACCATCAAGTTGTTTGAGGTAACCCTGCCAATTGGGAAAAGGGGGATCCCGGACCTCAAATGCTTTCTGTATTAATAAAAATATTCAAACTACAAAAACAAAAATAAGAAAATTACAATAAAACAATTTCTGGGAAAGCACAAATTGGGTTGCTAGTTGAAAGGTAAAAAGATTTTAATGGTATCCTCCTTTCACTATTTAAATGCCTAATTCAATTTTCCCTTTTCTTAACCCTGAATTATGTGTCGAGCCGGGGTCTAGGAATGGATCAATGTTAAAACCCCCTTAAACAGGGTTCGGCCCGCCTCCAAAAGTCAAATTTCCCCATCTTTGTACCCCAAATCCCCTTGATGTCCCAGGGATTTCTTCCCGACCCCAATTTCCTTTTCAACGTTTTGTTCTTCTATGGTGCAAACAGCTGCTGACTCTGAGATGTCACATGAGTTAGACTTCTGTGACAGAGAGTGGCAAACATCTTACATATACAGGGTGTAATGAGTACAAGCTATCCATCATAGCTAATACAGCTCTGCAAGTTTTTTCATGTGAGAACTCCTCTCCTTTTGATCTCTCTCCCAAAAGAGATCACTCCAACTCTATTTTTCCTCCACCCCAATTAGGTCTTCTTGGTAAAATTTGGATTTGAGGTCACAGGAGGTCGGAAGGAATAGGTAGTGAGCGCTCACCCATGGAGTGCAATTGAGTTCCAAACCCCAGACCCGCTGGAAACACTTAGGCGTTTTGCCTCGCTTTTTCCCTGTGGTGGATTGTGCATCCTGAAATTTACCATACAAATACAACATTGAAATTACATGCAATAATTCCAATGCAGATTTGTAATCACTGTTCCCTTAGGACTGCCATATCCCCATCTTATGATCTTCTGGAACTGACATTTTGCAATTGAACTGAAACAGCAATCCTCTGTTGTTTCTGTGAGAGATTAAAACCCTCCATTTTACTTCACAAAGTCTTTTTCTTCTGGATGTGGCGTGAGTTCTCTAACTTCTCTGGCTGGGAATTGTGTCTGCTCAGCACACTCCTCTGATGAATTAGAGTGAGAAGCTATTTAGCACCTCTCCTGTCTTGTGCAGCTGTACAGTGTGATCTCTTCCGAGGCATAGGGGTTGACTTCCTGTAATTTCTTTCAGCAATCGCAGAGATTCAGAGGATTATTCTTCTGGCTTTCTTTTGTTGTCTGGGTGTTCTCCCACTCCAGCTGAGCCGGTGCTTTTTCTTCAGCTTCTGTACTGCAGTGAGATCTGCTCCGATCTCCTCCACACTGCCCGCCCTGGCTCGCCGGCTGGGCCATGCACTGGCTCCAGTGGAACCCAGGTGTCGCTGAGCCTCACTCTCCGGGACTCATATGTGATGTTCTCTTCAGTGACCTCGAGCGCTGCTGGTCTAACCTGGGCTCTGACCACTTCCTTTGAGATGACTCTCAGTGATACCTGGTGGCACTCGGGCCGTGGGTTAAGAGTGGATCCTTCTCACAGCGCCCTGCCTTTCGCCAACCTGTGCAGAGAACTCAGAGACAAGAGCTTGCAATTCGTTAAAATATGTCTTTGCCAGCTCCATTTTCTCCTTCTTCCCTAGTCCCCAGAGCGGCACTGGGCCTCTGGAAACTGCCCTCCTATCAGCAGCTCATATGGGTGTTAACCTGCTTCATGATTGAGGGAACTCCTGATTGGGTTATCGGGGCCAGGGTAATGCATCCACCTAATTCAGCTTTAGTCTCTGTGTACAGATTATAGCCATAATTTGTTTGATGTTCTGATTCATTCTCTCCACCTTACCTGGTGACACTTGGGGGTGGTAGACAATGCCAAATGTAAATGCTTCAAACCCAGCATTGCCTTCACCTTTGTAGATCTGGGGTTTTTGGAAGTGAGTGCTATTGGTCTGATCTGATTATTGCTGGGAAACTATACCTGGGAAATGTAATAGTTAATCAAACATTTTCTCACCGAAGGCTTTGTCCTCGCCTCTGGCCTTCACTGCAGAGAAACGTATCAACACACACCAACAAATACCTAAAACTCCTTTCTACCGGATCAATCATATCCATACAGCCCATCATCACCCTCCTGGCCAGGGCAGGCAGTAATGAGCAAAATCTTTCCATTCCGGGCTCACCGCTGGCTTTGAATACTAAAATGTGAAATAGACTGCATAACTTTTTACACAAAATGCCTTGCATATATCTGGTTAAGTAGGAGCGGATGCCACCAATAATGACATGTTCCTATTCATTTGGTTTTGCCGCTTTTGTACCCCAAGCTGATGGTGGGTTTCCTGTGAAGACTCTTGCCTGATACCCGGGTGGGAGTGACCATTTGTCCGGTCGGCCCTCCAGAGTCCACACCTTCTGCTCCGTAGCTCCTCTCTGCATCCCATATCAGTTTTTTTCTTTGGCCTTCTGTACCTTTGATATTCTTTTACTGCCTCTGTATGGAGTCAGAGTTGTAATTCTGTGCCCTTCACTGGTTATCATTTGTGGTACATTTGCAAATACCTCTGCTGCCCTTTTGGCTGCTTTATTCGTTTCCTGGTTCCCTGTGGTTAACTGGAGTGCTAGCCTGATCGCGTCCTCTACATTTTGAATACTGCCACTTTCCCTGGTAATTCAAAAGCCTCTATTGTAACTTTTCTTTCTATCTTCTCCCTCATGTTTGATGAATTTGCCCCCCTGCTGTCAAGAACCCTGTTCTCTAACTAATGTCTCTCATTCCACATGTACTGGCCCTGCAGTAGGCGTTGAGTCTCAGCAACTATAACACGTCCCTGCCCTGCCCCATTTGTGTTAGGCTTCTGTTGTCACTGCAACCACTTCTCATTTTCTCTGTGTGCGGACTGCTGTCCCTATCAGTTGCCTCTGCTCTGGAATTTCTATATCCTGTTTCTGTTCTCTGCCTGATCATCAGACATGCAGCTCTCTAACTCTTTAATTTGTTAAAAAAAGCAGTGTTTAGCAAATACCAGTCAGTGAATAATTGTTCTGAATATGTAGAAGCCTAAGAGCTTCTGCAAATTCATTCCTCACTTTAACAACTTTTGGGATTTCTCTCAAGACTCTGCTGTAGCTCACATGTCCTCATCCTGTCTATGCATGTTATTAAGATGCGAGCACAAAAATGGTGCTAGAGAGAAAGTGTTAAAAGAAACTCAAATCAAACTGTGTTATCCTCCATATGCATCTAGTTATATTTGCTTCTATTCTAGAAATGTGTTTCCAAAAGTTCTAAAATAAACAATGTAAAAATTAATATATGTAAGTCTGGAGACAAAGTCTTAAGACAAACTGAAATCGAAATATGTTGTCCTTTATCTCTGTGTTTTAGCTAGCGTTTCTAACGTAGAACGTTCATTTCAAAGAGGTTCTGGGAGGAAGTCCAGGGTATCATAGTGGTAAACATCAACATCGCTGATTGGATGACTCTCCAAATGAACTTGTGCTTTCTGGGGACAAAGTATTAAAAGAAACTCAAATCCAAACCGTGTTGTCCTTCACAGTTTTCATTCTTCAAATTTAGAATTTCTTTCTAAAAGCTTCTGGGTAGAAGTGAATGCTTTACATATTGGCGTGGTGAAAATGCACTTATCTAAACTAAAGAAGCTAAACGTGAACATATGCGATCTGAGGACATAGCTTTAAGAGGAATTCAAGTCAAATGATGCTGACCTTCATATCCATCAAGTTGTTGTCGAGGTAAGCTAACCTCTCGCCAAGTTGGTTGATGAGAAGGGATCCACACGAGACCTACAAATGTCTTTAACTAGTATCTATATACCCACAAATATTACAAACAATACAAACAATCAAACAATACAGAAAATTACAGATAAATACAGATATATCTGGAGACACAGCACAGAGACCTCTCCAGGCGATATCTCCCCGCTATGTCTGAAGCAGCAGTACAAAAGTAGTTGGTTATATGGCCTGAGCTCCTCCTTATACACAATACTATCTAAATGCCTAAGTTCACGCTTCCCCATTCCTCTTGATCTTCACAGGCCGCTGCATTCCATTCCCAGGTGTGATCAGAGCGGCTGGTCAGTGAGGATATGCGAGTCACCCCCATGCAATGATAAAACCACCCATATAAACAGGGTGTCGGCTCCGGCCTGCCAACACATGTGCATACATTTCCTCCCACTCTTTGTCACCCCAAATCACCTCTGTATGTCACCATGGGATTATCATATCCACTGTACCTTCCACCACTTTCTCTTATCTAACTGTTAATTAGTTCTAGTCTATGGTGCAGAACAGCTGCTGACCTGAGATGTTACATGAGTTAGACTTGTACAGAGGCAAACATCTTACATACAGGGTGTCGTAGCACAAGCTATCCATCATAATAACACAGCCCAAGTTTTCATATTGAAAATTCCTCCTTTTGATCTCTCCTAAAAGAGATCACTCCTAACACCATTTTTCCAATTCAAAAGTGTCCTCTGCACTGGATGATGTCACAGAGGTCGAAGGAATAGGTAGGTGGCGCTACCGCGGTGTAATTGAGTTCCAACCCCAGACCGGTTGAAACACTTAGGCGTTTTTGGCTCGTTTTTCCCTGTGAGTGGATGGCCATCCCTGAAATTTACCACACAAATACAAAATTGAAATTACAAGTAACACTCCCAATACAGTTGTAACCGCTGCCCCCTTAGGACTGCCACATCCCCATCTTATGACTGGAACTTTTCTATTACTTTGTACTGAAACAGCAACCTCTGTTTCAGGAGATTAAAACCCTCCATTTTACTTCACAGTCTTTTCCTTCTGGATGTGACGTAGTCTTCAACTTCTGGCTGGGAATTGTGTTCGTTCAGCACACTCTTCTATGACCTAGAGGAGAAGTTACTAGCACTTCACCTTTTGCAGCTAACAGTGTGATTCCTCTCGGGGTACAGGGGTTGACTTCCCTGTACCTTTCGACCGCAGACCAGAGGATTATTCTGCCTCTTTTGTTGGGGTCTGGGTGTTCTCCGACTCAGCTGAGCCGGTGCTTTCAGCTTGTAATTGCCGTAGATCTGCTCCGATCTCCTCCACACTCCGTCCTGGCTCCTCGGCCGCCATGCACTGGCTCCAGTGGAACCAGGTGTCGCCTTTACCTTTTACCCGGACCACATGTGATGTTCTCTCTGTGACCTCGAACGGTCTGGTCCACCTGGGCTCTGACCACTTCCTTTTGATGACTCTCAGTGATACCCACTGGGCTGTGGGTAGAGTGGATCCTTCTGTCAGCGCCTGCCTTTCGCCAACCTGTGTAGAGAAATCTGAGACAAGAGCTTGCAATTCGTTAAAATATGTCTTGTGTTCCATTTTTCTCCTTCTTCCCCTAGTCCCAGAGCGGCACTGGGCCCTGGAAACTGTCTTCCTATCAGCAGCTCATATGGTGTTAACCCTGTTCCTTGATTGAGGGAACTCCTGATTGTCATCGGGGCCAGGGTAATGCATCCACCCAATTCAGTTTTGTCTGTGCACAGATTATAGCCAATTTTTGTTTGATGTTCTGATTCATTCTCTCCACCTTACCTTGTGACTGGGGGTGGTAGACAATGCCAAATGAATGTTTCAAACCCAGCATTGCTTCTACGCTTTGTAGATCTGTGTTTTTAAAGTGAGTGCTATTATCTGATCTGATTTTTGCTGGGAAACCATGTCTGGGAATGTAATGGTTAATCAAACATTTTCTCACCGTAGCGCTGTCCTCGCCTCTGGCCACCCTGTGAACGTATCAACACACACCAACAAATACCTAAAACCTTTCACCGGATCAATCATATCCGTATAGTCTATCACCACCTCCTGGCCAGGGCAGGTAGTAATAGGCAAACGCCCCATTTCCGGGCTCACCGCTGGCTTTGGATTAAAATGTGAACAGACTGTACAACTTTTTACAAAATGCCTTGCCATATCTGCTAGGAACGGATGCCACCAATGACACAAGTTCCTATTCATTTGGTTTGCCGCACATGCCCCAAGCCATGTGCTTCTCTCAGGGCTCTTGCCTGATACCTGGTGGGAGGACCATTTGTCCGTCCGGCCCCCTCCAGAGTCCATTTTGCTCCGTAGCTCCTCTCTGCATCCATACTGCTTTTTCTTGGGCCCCCGCCCCCTTTTGATATTCTTTTACTGCCTCTGCAGTGAGTTTGGGTTGTAATTCAGTCTCTTCACTGGTTATCATTTGGTACATTTGCAAATACCCTGCTGCCCTTTTGGCTGCTTTATCTGCTTCCTGGTTCCCTGTAGCCACTGGAGTGCTAGCCTGATCATGTCCTCTACATTTTACCACTGCCACTTTCCTTGGTAATTTCAAAGCCTCCATTAACTCTTTCATCTCTCCCTCATGTTTGATGGGTTTGCCCCCTGCTGTCAAGAACCCTGTTCTCATCCATTGTCTCATTTCCACATGTACTGCCCCTGCAGCATATGCTGAGTCTGTATAAATTGTGACGTCCCTGCCCTGCCCCCATTTTAAGGCTTCTGTCACTGCAACCACTTCCGCTCTCTGTGCTGACTGCTGTCCTCCAGCTGCTCTGCTCTGAAATTTTCATATCCTGTTTCTGTCTGCCTGACTACCGCATATGCTGTCTTCAACCCTAATTTGTCATGTTTGTAGCAACACCAGTCAGTGAATAATTGTTCTGAACCTGGCAAAGCCTGAGCTTCCAAATCTGGTCTCACTTTAACAACTTTTGTGATTTCTCTCGCACTCATGTGGGTCACATGTCCCCATCCTGTCTGCCATGTTGATGCCTTCATGTGTGAAAGTCAGATTTGGTGCTTCCAATATTTTACAGAGTCTGTGTTGTCTAAGAGATGTCATGGTGAATGTCTGTGAGTTTACAAATGCTACCACACTGTGTATTGTTAGTGTCGTCAGGGGGTGTCCCATCACTATATGGGCTGTTTTCTGAAGAATTTTTGCCACGCCTGCTGCATGTTGTGTGCATGTAGGATGTCGTTTTTCCATTAAGTCTAGCATAATGCTAACATACATTAACACTTGTCTAGCTCCCCCTTTTTTCTGAAACAGAACACCATTTACCACCCCTTCTGTTTCAGAAACATCTAAAGAGAAGGGGAGTGTATAGTTGGGTAGAGCAAGTTCTGCCGCTTGGGACAGTTTCTGCTGCCCCCTTCTGTGACATTACCCACCCCAGGAAAGAAACCTGAGTTCTGATAGCCTGTAAGCTTAGATGTTTTCTACCTTTAGCACATGACTGAACATGATACTGAACAAGAGTGCAACCTGATGGTAACTCACAACCACTCAGAGCCTGTTTTAGAACCTGATTAAACAATCCTGGTGACAATGCAAACCCTTGTGGTACTCTGGTGTACTGCAACTGCTGTCCCTTGTAGGTAAATGAGAAAATATCCCTGCACTCCTGAGCTAAAGGTACACAAAAAGAACTCATTAGCTAAATCAATACAAAATGAACCATTTCTGTTCTGGTGTGAGAGAGCACAAAAATGGTGCTAGTAAGAAAGTGTTAAAGGAACTCAAATCAAACTGTGTTTATCCTCCATATTCATCTAGTTATAAATGCTTTGATTCTAGAAATGTGTTTCTAAAAATTCTAAAATAAACAATGTAAAAATTAATATATGTAGTCTGGAGACAAAGTCTTAAGACAAACTGAAATCAAAATATGTTGTCCTTTTATATCTCTATGTTTTAGCTTCTAAGCGTTTCTAACATTAGAACGTTCATTTCAAAGAGGTTCTGGGAGGAAGTCCAGGGTATCATAGTGGTAAACATCAACATCGCTCATTGGATGACTCTCCAAATGAACTTGTGCTTTCTGGGGACAAAAGAGATTCAAATCCAAACCGTGTTGTCCTTCACAGTTTTCATTCTTCAAATTTAGAATTTCTTTCTAAAAGCTTCTGGGTAAAGTGAATGCTTTACATATTGGCGTGGTGAAAATGCATATCTAAACTAAAGAAGCTAAACGTGAACATATGCGATCTGAGGACATAGCTTTAAGAGGAATTCAAGTCAAATGATGCTGACCTTCATATCCATCAAGTTGTTGTCGAGGTAAGCTAACCTCTCGCCAAGTTGGTTGATGAGAAGGATCCACACGAGACCTACAAATGTCTTTAACTAGTATCTATATACCCACAAATATTACAAACAATACAAACAATCAAACAATACAGAAAATTACAGTAGATAAATACAGATATATCTGGAGACACAGCACAGAGACCTCTCAGGCGATCTCCCGCTATGTCTGAAGCAGCAGTACAAAAGTAGTTGGTTATATGGCCTGAGCTCCTCCTTGTACACAATACTATGTAAATGCCTAAGTTCACACTTCCCCATTCCTCTTGATCTTCACAGGCCGCTGCATTCCATTCCCAGGTGTGATCAGAGCGGCTGGTCAGTGAGGATATGCGAGTCACCCCCATGCAATGATAAAACCACCCATATAAACAGGGTGTCGGCTCCGGCCTGCCAACACATGTGCATACATTTCCCCCCACTCTTTGTCACCCCAAATCACCTCTGTATGTCACCATGGGATTATCATATCCACTGTACCTTCCACCACTTTCTCTTATCTAACTGTTAATTAGTTCTAGTCTATGGTGCAAAACAGCTGCTGACCTGAGATGTTACATGAGTTAGACTTGTACAGATGCAAACATCTTACATACAGGGTGTCGTAGCACAAGCTATCCATCATAATAACACAGCCCAAGTTTTCATATTGAAAATTCCTCCTTTTGATCTCTCCTAAAAGAGATCCTCCTAACACCATTTTCCAATTCAAAGTGTCCTCTGCACTGGATGATGTCACAGAGGTCGAAGGAATAGGTGGTGGGCGCTACCCGGAGTGTAATTGAGTTCCAACCCCAGACCGGTTGAAACACTTAGGCGTTTTGGCTCGTTTTTCCCTGTGAGTGGATGGCCATCCCTGAAATTTACCACACAAATACAAAATTGAAATTACAAGTAACACTCCCAATACAGTTGTAACCGCTGCCCCCTTAGGACTGCCACATCCCCATCTTATGACTGGAACTTTTCTATTACTTTGTACTGAAACAGCAACCTCTGTTTCAGGAGATTAAAACCCTCCATTTTACTTCACAGTCTTTTCCTTCTGGATGTGGCGTAGTCTTCAACTTCTGGCTGGGAATTGTGTTAGTTCAGCACACTCTTCTATGACCTGAGGAGAAGTTACTAGCACTTCACCTTTTGCAGCTAACAGTGTGATTCCTCTCGGGGTACAGGGGTTGACTTCCTGTACCTTTCGACCGCAGACCAGAGGATTATTCTGCCTCTTTTGTTGGGGTCTGGGTGTTCTCTGACTCAGCTGAGCCGGTGCTTTCAGCTTGTAATTGCCGTGGAGATCTGCTCCGATCTCCTCCACACTCCGTCCCTGGCTCCTCGGCCGCCATGCACTGGCTCCAGTGGAGACCAGGTGTCGCCTTACCTTTTACCCGGACCACATGTGATGTTCTCTCTGTGACCTCGAAGCGGTCTGGTCCACCTGGGCTCTGACCACTTCCTTTTGATGACTCTCAGTGATACCCACTGGGCTGTGGGTAGAGTGGATCCTTCTGTCAGCGCCTGCCTTTGCCAACCTGTGTAGAAAATCTGAGACAAGAGCTTGCAATTCGTTAAAATATATCTTGTGTTCCATTTTTCTCCTTCTTCCCCTAGTCCCAGAAAAAGCGGCACTGGGCCCTGGAAACTGTCTTCCTATCAGCAGCTCATATGGTGTTAACCCTGTTCCTTGATTGAGGGAACTCCTGATTGTCATCGGGGCCAGGGGTAGTGCATCCACCCAATTCAGTTTTGTCTGTGCACAGATTATAGCCAATTTTTGTTTGATGTTCTGATTCATTCTCTCCACCTTACCTTGTGACTGGGGTGGTAGGCAATGCCAAATGAATGTTTCAAACCCAGCATTGCTTCTACGCTTTGTAGATCTGTGTTTTTTTAAAGTGAGTGCTATTATCTGATCTGATTTTGCTGGGAAACCATGTCTGGGAATGTAATGGTTAATCAAACATTTTCTCACCGTAGCGCTGTCCTCGCCTCTGGCCACCCTGTGAACGTATCAACACACACCAACAAATTCCTAAAACCTTTCACGGATCAATCATATCCACGTATAGTCTATCACCACCTCCTGGCCAGGGCAGGTAGTAATGAGCAACCGCCCCATTTCGGAGCTCACCGCTGGCTTTGGATTAAAATGTGAACAGACTGTACAACTTTTACAAAATGCCTTGCCATATCTGCTGGAACGGATGCCACCAATGACACAAGTTCCTATTCATTTGGTTTGCCCGCACATGCCCCAAGCCATGTGCTTCTCTCAGGAGCTCTTGCCCTGATACCTGGATGGGAGGACCATTTGTCCGTCCGGCCCCTCAGAGTCCATTTTGCTCACGTAGCTCCTCTCTGCATCCATACTACTTTTCTTTGGGCCCCCGCCCCTTTTTTGATATTCTTTTACTGCCTCTGCAGTGAGTTTGGGTTGTAATTCAGTCTCTTCACTGGTTATCATTTGGGTACATTTGCAAATACCCTGCTGCCCTTTTGGCTGCTTTATCTGCTTCCTGGTTCCTGTAGCTACTGGAGTGCTAGCCTGATCATGTCCTCTACATTTTACCACTGCCACTTTCCTTGTGCAATTTCAAAGCCTCCATTAACTCTTTTCATCTCTCCTCATGTTTGATGGTTTGCCCCTGCTGTCAAGAACCCTGTTTCTCATCATTTATCTCATTTCCACATGTACTGCCCCTGCAGCATATACTGAGTCTGTATAAATTGTGACGTCCCTGCCTGCCCCCATTTTAAGGCTTCTGTCACTGCAACCGCTACACGCTCTCTGTGCTGACTGCTGTCCTCCAGCTGCTCTGCTCTGAAATTTTCATATCCTGTTTCTGTCTGCCTGAGCTACTGCATATGCTGTCTTCAACCTAATTTGTCATGTTTGCACCAGCACCAGTCAGTGAATAATTGTTCTGAACCTGGCAAAGCCTGAGCTTTAAATCTGGTCTCACTTTGCTGCTTTTGTGATTTCTCTCTAGCACACTCATGTGTAGTCACATGTCCCCATCCTGTCACCATGTTGAGTGCCTTCATGTGTGAAAGTGCTGGATTTGTGCTTCCAATATTTACAGAGTCTGTGTTTGTCTAAGAGGATGTCATGGTGAATGTCTGTGAGTTTACAAATGCTACCACACTGTGTATTGTTAGTGTCGTCAGGAAATTGTCCCATCACTATATGGGCTGTTTTCTGAAGAATTTTTACCATGCCACTTGCATGTTGTGGTGCATGTAGGATGTCGTTTTTCCATTAAGCTCTGGCATAAGCACTAACATACATTAACACTCTCTGTCTAGCTCCCCTTTTTCTGAAACAGAATACCATTTACCACCCTCTGCTGTTTACCAGAAGCATCTAAAGAGTAGGGAGGCATGGTTGGGTAGAGCAAGTTCTTATGCCGCAGGATGGACCAGTTTCCTGCTGCCCTCTTCTGTGACATTACCACCCAGGAAAGAAACCTGAGTTCTGATAGCACTGTAGCTTAGATGTTTGTACCTTTAGCACATGACTGAACATGATACTGAAATAAGAGAGTGCAACCTGATGGTAAATTTCACAACCACTCAGAGCCCGTTTTAGAACCTGATTAAAACAATCCTGGTGAATTAGTTCTAGTCTATGGTGCAGAACAGCTGCTGACCTGAGATGTTACATGAGTTAGACTTGTACAGAGGCAAACATCTTACATACAGGGTGTGCACGTAGCACAAGCTATCCATCATAATAACACAGCCCAAGTTTTCATATTGAAAATTCCTCCTTTTGATCTCTCCTAAAAGAGATCACTCCTAACACCATTTTTCCAATTCAAAAGTGTCCTCTGCACTGGATGATGTCACAGAGGTCGAAGGAATAGGTAGTGGCGCTACCGCGGGTGTAATTGAGTTCCAACCCCAGACCGGTTGAAACACTTAGGCGTTTTGGCTCGTTTTTCCCTGTGAGTGGATGGCCATCCCTGAAATTTACCACACAAATACAAAATTGAAATTACAAGTAACACTCCCAATACAGTTGTAACCGCTGCCCCCTTAGGACTGCCACATCCCCATCTTATGACTGGAACTTTTCTATTACTTTGTACTGAAACAGCAACCTCTGTTTCAGGAGATTAAAACCCTCCATTTTACTTCACAGTCTTTTCCTTCTGGATGTGACGTAGTCTTCAACTTCTGGCTGGGAATTGTGTTCTGTTCAGCACACTCTTCTATGACCTAGAGGAGAAGTTACTAGCACTTCACCTTTGCAGCTAACAGTGTGATTCCTCTCGGGGTACAGGGGTTGACTTCCTGTACCTTTCGACCGCAGACCAGAGGATTATTCTGCCTCTTTGTTGGGGTCTGGGTGTTCTCCGACTCAGCTGAGCCGGTGCTTTCAGCTTGTAATTGCCGTGAGATCTGCTCCGATCTCCTCCACACTCCGTCCTGGCTCCTCGGCCGCCATGCACTGGCTCCAGTGGAACCAGGTGTCGCCTTTACCTTTTACCCGACCACATGTGATGTTCTCTCTGTGACCTCGAACGGTCTGGTCCACCTGGGCTCTGACCACTTCCTTTTGATGACTCTCAGTGATACCCACTGGGCTGTGGGTAGAGTGGATCCTTCTGTCAGCGCCTGCCTTTCGCCAACCTGTGTAGAGAAATCTGAGACAAGAGCTTGCAATTCGTTAAAATATGTCTTGTGTTCCATTTTTCTCCTTCTTCCCCTAGTCCCAGAGCGGCACTGGGCCCTGGAAACTGTCTTCCTATCAGCAGCTCATATGGTGTTAACCCTGTTCCTTGATTGAGGGAACTCCTGATTGTCATCGGGGCCAGGGTAATGCATCCACCCAATTCAGTTTTGTCTGTGCACAGATTATAGCCAATTTTTGTTTGATGTTCTGATTCATTCTTCCACCTTACCTTGTGACTGGGGTGGTGGTAGACAATGCCAAATGAATGTTTCAAACCCAGCATTGCTTCTACGCTTTGTAGATCTGTGTTTTTAAAGTGAGTGCTATTATCTGATCTGATTTTTGCTGGGAAACCATGTCTGGGAATGTAATGGTTAATCAAACATTTTCTCACCGTAGCGCTGTCCTCGCCTCTGGCCACCCTGTGAACGTATCAACACACACCAACAAATACCTAAAACCTTTCACCGGATCAATCATATCCGTGATAGTCTATCACCACCTCCTGGCCAGGGCAGGTAGTAATAGGCAAACGCCCCATTTCCGGCTCACCGCTGGCTTTGGATTAAAATGTGAACAGACTGTACAACTTTTTACAAAATGCCTTGCCATATCTGCTAGGAACGGATGCCACCAATGACACAAGTTCCTATTCATTTGGTTTGCCCGCACATGCCCCAAGCCATGTGCTTCTCTCAGGGCTCTTGCCCTGATACCTGGTGGGAGGACCATTTGTCCGTCCGGCCCCCTCCAGAGTCCATTTTGCTCCGTAGCTCCTCTCTGCATCCATACTGCTTTTTCTTGGGCCCCCGCCCCCTTTTGATATTCTTTTACTGCCTCTGCAGTGAGTTTGGGTTGTAATTCAGTCTCTTCACTGGTTATCATTTGGTACATTTGCAAATACCCTGCTGCCCTTTTGGCTGCTTTATCTGCTTCCTGGTTCCCTGTAGCCACTGGAGTGCTAGCCTGATCATGTCCTCTACATTTTACCACTGCCACTTTCCTTGGTAATTTCAAAGCCTCCATTAACTCTTTCATCTCTCCTCATGTTTGATGGGTTTGCCCCTGCTGTCAAGAACCCTGTTCTCATCCATTATCTCATTTCCACATGTACTGCCCCTGCAGCATATGCTGAGTCTGTATAAATTGTGACGTCCCTGCCCTGCCCCCATTTTAAGGCTTCTGTCACTGCAACCACTTCCGCTCTCTGTGCTGACTGCTGTCCCTCCAGCTGCTCTGCTCTGAAATTTTCATATCCTGTTTCTGTCTGCCTGACTACCGCATATGCTGTCTTCAACCCTAATTTGTCATGTTTGTAGCAACACCAGTCAGTGAATAATTGTTCTGAACCTGGCAAAGCCTGAGCTTCCAAATCTGGTCTCACTTTAACAACTTTTGTGATTTCTCTCTCGCACTCATGTGGGTCACATGTCCCCATCCTGTCTGCCATGTTGATGCCTTCATGTGTGAAAGTCAGATTTGGTGCTTCCAATATTTTACAGAGTCTGTGTTGTCTAAGAGATGTCATGGTGAATGTCTGTGAGTTTACAAATGCTACCACACTGTGTATTGTTAGTGTCGTCAGGGGGTGTCCCATCACTATATGGGCTGTTTTCTGAAGAATTTTTGCCACGCCTGCTGCATGTTGTGTGCATGTAGGATGTCGTTTTTCCATTAAGTCTAGCATAATGCTAACATACATTAACACTTGTCTAGCTCCCCCTTTTTTCTGAAACAGAACACCATTTACCACCCCTTCTGTTTCAGAAACATCTAAAGAGAAGGGGAGTGTATAGTTGGGTAGAGCAAGTTCTGCCGCTTGGGACAGTTTCTGCTGCCCCCTTCTGTGACATTACCCACCCCAGGAAAGAAACCTGAGTTCTGATAGCCTGTAGCTTAGATGTTTTGTACCTTTAGCACATGACTGAACATGATACTGAACAAGAGTGCAACCTGATGGTAACTCACAACCACTCAGAGCCTGTTTTAGAACCTGATTAAACAATCCTGGTGACAATGCAAACCCTTGTGGTACTCTGGTGTACTGCAACTGCTGTCCCTTGTAGGTAAATGAGAAAATATCCCTGCACTCCTGAGCTAAAGGTACACAAAAGAACTCATTAGCTAAATCAATACAAATGAACCATTTCTGTTCTGGTGTGAGAGAGCACAAAAATGGTGCTAGTAAGAAAGTGTTAAAAGGAACTCAAATCAAACTGTGTTATCCTCCATATTCATCTAGTTATAAATGCTTTGATTCTAGAAATGTGTTTCTAAAAATTCTAAAATAAACAATGTAAAAATTAATATATGTAGTCTGGAGACAAAGTCTTAAGACAAACTGAAATCAAAATATGTTGTCCTTTATCTCTATGTTTTAGCTAGCGTTTCTAACGTAGAACGCTTCATTTCAAAGAGGTTCTGGGAGGAAGTCCAGGGTATCATAGTGGTAAACATCAACATCGCTCATTGGATGACTCTCCAAATGAACTTGTGCTTTCTGGGGACAAAAGAGATTCAAATCCAAACCGTGTTGTCCTTCACAGTTTTCATTCTTCAAATTTAGAATTTCTTTCTAAAAGCTTCTGGGTAGAAGTGAATGCTTTACATATTGGCGTGGTGAAAATGCACTTATCTAAACTAAAGAAGCTAAACGTGAACATATGCGATCTGAGGACATAGCTTTAAGAGGAATTCAAGTCAAATGATGCTGACCTTCATATCCATCAAGTTGTTGTCGAGGTAAGCTAACCTCTCGCCAAGTTGGTTGATGAGAAGGGATCCACACGAGACCTACAAATGTCTTTAACTAGTATCTATATACCCACAAATATTACAAACAATACAAACAATCAAACAATACAGAAAATTACAGATAAATACAGATATATCTGGAGACACAGCACAGAGACCTCTCCAGGCGATCTCCCCGCTATGTCTGAAGCAGCAGTACAAAAGTAGTTGGTTATATGGCCTGAGCTCCTCCTTGTACACAATACTATGTAAATGCCTAAGTTCACACTTCCCCATTCCTCTTGATCTTCACAGGCCGCTGCATTCCATTCCCAGGTGTGATCAGAGCGGCTGGTCAGTGAGGATATGCGAGTCACCCCCATGCAATGATAAAACCACCCATATAAACAGGGTGTCGGCTCCGGCCTGCCAACACATGTGCATACATTTCCCCCACTCTTTGTCACCCCAAATCACCTCTGTATGTCACCATGGGATTATCATATCCACTGTACCTTCCACCACTTTCTCTTATCTAACTGTTAATTAGTTCTAGTCTATGGTGCAAAACAGCTGCTGACCTGAGATGTTACATGAGTTAGACTTGTACAGATGCAAACATCTTACATACAGGGTGTACGTAGCACAAGCTATCCATCATAATAACACAGCCCAAGTTTTCATATTGAAAATTCCTCCTTTTGATCTCTCCTAAAAGAGATCACTCCTAACACCATTTTTCCAATTCAAAAGTGTCCTCTGCACTGGATGATGTCACAGAGGTCGAAGGAATAGGTAGTGGCGCTACCGCGGGTGTAATTGAGTTCCAACCCCAGACCGGTTGAAACACTTAGGCGTTTTGGCTCGTTTTTCCCTGTGAGTGGATGGCCATCCCTGAAATTTACCACACAAATACAAAATTGAAATTACAAGTAACACTCCCAATACAGTTGTAACCGCTGCCCCCTTAGGACTGCCACATCCCCATCTTATGACTGGAACTTTTCTATTACTTTGTACTGAAACAGCAACCTCTGTTTCAGGAGATTAAAACCCTCCATTTTACTTCACAGTCTTTTCCTTCTGGATGTGACGTAGTCTTCAACTTCTGGCTGGGAATTGTGTTCGTTCAGCACACTCTTCTATGACCTAGAGGAGAAGTTACTAGCACTTCACCTTTTGCAGCTAACAGTGTGATTCCTCTCGGGGTACAGGGGTTGACTTCCCTGTACCTTTCGACCGCAGACCAGAGGATTATTCTGCCTCTTTTGTTGGGGTCTGGGTGTTCTCCGACTCAGCTGAGCCGGTGCTTTCAGCTTGTAATTGCCGTAGATCTGCTCCGATCTCCTCCACACTCCGTCCTGGCTCCTCGGCCGCCATGCACTGGCTCCAGTGGAACCAGGTGTCGCCTTTACCTTTTACCCGGACCACATGTGATGTTCTCTCTGTGACCTCGAACGGTCTGGTCCACCTGGGCTCTGACCACTTCCTTTTGATGACTCTCAGTGATACCCACTGGGCTGTGGGTAGAGTGGATCCTTCTGTCAGCGCCTGCCTTTCGCCAACCTGTGTAGAGAAATCTGAGACAAGAGCTTGCAATTCGTTAAAATATGTCTTGTGTTCCATTTTTCTCCTTCTTCCCCTAGTCCCAGAGCGGCACTGGGCCCTGGAAACTGTCTTCCTATCAGCAGCTCATATGGTGTTAACCCTGTTCCTTGATTGAGGGAACTCCTGATTGTCATCGGGGCCAGGGGTAATGCATCCACCCAATTCAGTTTTGTCTGTGCACAGATTATAGCCAATTTTTGTTTGATGTTCTGATTCATTCTCTCCACCTTACCTTGTGACTGGGGGTGGTAGACAATGCCAAATGAATGTTTCAAACCCAGCATTGCTTCTACGCTTTGTAGATCTGTGTTTTTAAAGTGAGTGCTATTATCTGATCTGATTTTTGCTGGGAAACCATGTCTGGGAATGTAATGGTTAATCAAACATTTTCTCACCGTAGCGCTGTCCTCGCCTCTGGCCACCCTGTGAACGTATCAACACACACCAACAAATTCCTAAAACCTTTCACCGGATCAATCATATCCGTATAGTCTATCACCACCTCCTGGCCAGGGCAGGTAGTAATAGGCAAACGCCCCATTTCCGGGCTCACCGCTGGCTTTGGATTAAAATGTGAACAGACTGTACAACTTTTTACAAAATGCCTTGCCATATCTGCTAGGAACGGATGCCACCAATGACACAAGTTCCTATTCATTTGGTTTGCCCGCACATGCCCCAAGCCATGTGCTTCTCTCAGGGCTCTTGCCCTGATACCTGGTGGGAGGACCATTTGTCCGTCCGGCCCCCCAGAGTCCATTTTGCTCCGTAGCTCCTCTCTGCATCCATACTGCTTTTCTTGGGCCCCCGCCCCTTTTGATATTCTTTTACTGCCTCTGCAGTGAGTTTGGGTTGTAATTCAGTCTCTTCACTGGTTATCATTTGGTACATTTGCAAATACCCTGCTGCCCTTTTTGGCTGCTTTATCTGCTTCCTGGTTCCCTGTAGCTACTGGAGTGCTAGCCTGATCATGTCCTCTACATTTTACCACTGCCACTTTCCTTGGTAATTTCAAAGCCTCCATTAACTCTTTCATCTCTCCCTCATGTTTGATGGGTTTGCCCCCTGCTGTCAAGAACCCTGTTCTCATCCATTGTCTCATTTCCACATGTACTGCCCCTGCAGCATATGCTGAGTCTGTATAAATTGTGACGTCCCTGCCCTGCCCCCATTTTAAGGCTTCTGTCACTGCAACCACTTCCGCTCTCTGTGCTGACTGCTGTCCCTCCAGCTGCTCTGCTCTGAAATTTTCATATCCTGTTTCTGTCTGCCTGACTACCGCATATGCTGTCTTCAACCCTAATTTGTCATGTTTGTAGCAACACCAGTCAGTGAATAATTGTTCTGAACCTGGCAAAGCCTGAGCTTCCAAATCTGGTCTCACTTTAACAACTTTTGTGATTTCTCTCTCGCACTCATGTGGGTCACATGTCCCCATCCTGTCTGCCATGTTGATGCCTTCATGTGTGAAAGTCAGATTTGGTGCTTCCAATATTTTACAGAGTCTGTGTTGTCTAAGAGATGTCATGGTGAATGTCTGTGAGTTTACAAATGCTACCACACTGTGTATTGTTAGTGTCGTCAGGGGGTGTCCCATCACTATATGGGCTGTTTTCTGAAGAATTTTTGCCACGCCTGCTGCATGTTGTGTGCATGTAGGATGTCGTTTTTCCATTAAGTCTAGCATAATGCTAACATACATTAACACTTGTCTAGCTCCCCCTTTTTTCTGAAACAGAACACCATTTACCACCCCTTCTGTTTCAGAAACATCTAAAGAGAAGGGGAGTGTATAGTTGGGTAGAGCAAGTTCTGCCGCTTGGGACAGTTTCTGCTGCCCCCTTCTGTGACATTACCCACCCCAGGAAAGAAACCTGAGTTCTGATAGCCTGTAGCTTAGATGTTTTGTACCTTTAGCACATGACTGAACATGATACTGAACAAGAGTGCAACCTGATGGTAACTCACAACCACTCAGAGCCTGTTTTAG
The DNA here is from genome assembly GCF_020085105.1 of Siniperca chuatsi. Classification (NCBI taxonomy): domain Eukaryota; kingdom Metazoa; phylum Chordata; class Actinopteri; order Centrarchiformes; family Sinipercidae; genus Siniperca; species Siniperca chuatsi. The sequence continues at coordinate 22,921,595 of NC_058064.1, read as the reverse complement.
AACCTGATTAAACAATCCTGGTGACAATGCAAACCCTTGTGGTACTCTGGTGTACTGCAACTGCTGTCCCTTGTAGGTAAATGAGAAAATATCCCTGCACTCCTGAGCTAAAGGTACACAAAAGAACTCATTAGCTAAATCAATACAAATGAACCATTTCTGTTCTGGTGTGAGAGAGCACAAAAATGGTGCTAGTAAGAAAGTGTTAAAAGGAACTCAAATCAAACTGTGTTATCCTCCATATTCATCTAGTTATAAATGCTTTGATTCTAGAAATGTGTTTCTAAAAATTCTAAAATAAACAATGTAAAAATTAATATATGTAGTCTGGAGACAAAGTCTTAAGACAAACTGAAATCAAAATATGTTGTCCTTTATCTCTATGTTTTAGCTAGCGTTTCTAACGTAGAACGCTCATTTCAAAGAGGTTCTGGGAGGAAGCAGGGTATCATAGTGGTAAACATCAACATCGCTCATTGGATGACTCTCCAAATGAACTTGTGCTTTCTGGGGACAAAAGAGATTCAAATCCAAACCGTGTTGTCCTTCACAGTTTTCATTCTTCAAATTTAGAATTTCTTTCTAAAAGCTTCTGGGTAGAAGTGAATGCTTTACATATTGGCGTGGTGAAAATGCACTTATCTAAACTAAAGAAGCTAAACGTGAACATATGCGATCTGAGGACATAGCTTTAAGAGGAATTCAAGTCAAATGATGCTGACCTTCATATCCATCAAGTTGTTGTCGAGGTAAGCTAACCTCTCGCCAAGTTGGTTGATGAGAAGGGATCCACACGAGACCTACAAATGTCTTTAACTAGTATCTATATACCCACAAATATTACAAACAATACAAACAATCAAACAATACAGAAAATTACAGATAAATACAGATATATCTGGAGACACAGCACAGAGACCTCTCCAGGCGATCTCCCGCTATGTCTGAAGCAGCAGTACAAAAGTAGTTGGTTATATGGCCTGAGCTCCTCCTTGTACACAATACTATGTAAATGCCTAAGTTCACACTTCCCCATTCCTCTTGATCTTCACAGGCCGCTGCATTCCATTCCCAGGTGTGATCAGAGCGGCTGGTCAGTGAGGATATGCGAGTCACCCCATGCAATGATAAAACCACCCATATAAACAGGGTGTCGGCTCCGCCTGCCAACACATGTGCATACATTTCCTCCCACTCTTTGTCACCCCAAATCACCTCTGTATGTCACCATGGGATTATCATATCCACTGTACCTTCCACCACTTTCTCTTATCTAACTGTTAATTAGTTCTAGTCTATGGTGCAGAACAGCTGCTGACCTGAGATGTTACATGAGTTAGACTTGTACAGAGGCAAACATCTTACATACAGGGTGTACGTGCACAAGCTATCCATCATAATAACACAGCCCAAGTTTTCATATTGAAAATTCCTCCTTTTGATCTCTCCTAAAAGAGATCACTCCTAACACCATTTTTCCAATTCAAAAGTGTCCTCTGCACTGGATGATGTCACAGAGGTCGAAGGAATAGGTAGTGAGCTACCGCTGGTGTAATTGAGTTCCAACCCCAGACCGGTTGAAACACTTAGGCGTTTTGGCTCGTTTTTTCCCTGTGAGTGGATGGCCATCCCTGAAATTTACCACACAAATACAAAATTGAAATTACAAGTAACACTCCCAATACAGTTGTAACCGCTGCCCCCTTAGGACTGCCACATCCCCATCTTATGACTGGAACTTTTCTATTACTTTGTACTGAAACAGCAACCTCTGTTTCAGGAGATTAAAACCTCCATTTTACTTCACAGTCTTTTCCTTCTGGATGTGACGTAGTCTTCAACTTCTGGCTGGGAATTGTGTTCGTTCAGCACACTCTTCTATGACCTAGAGGAGAAGTTACTAGCACTTCACCTTTGCAGCTAACAGTGTGATTCTCTCGGGGTACAGGGGTTGACTTCCTGTACCTTTCGACCGCAGACCAGAGGATTATTCTGCCTCTTTTGTTGGGGTCTGGGTGTTCTCCGACTCAGCTGAGCCGGTGCTTTCAGCTTGTAATTGCCGTAGATCTGCTCCGATCTCCTCCACACTCCGTCCTGGCTCCTCGGCCGCCATGCACTGGCTCCAGTGGAACCAGGTGTCGCCTTTACCTTTTACCCGGACCACATGTGATGTTCTCTCTGTGACCTCGAACGGTCTGGTCCACCTGGGCTCTGACCACTTCCTTTTGATGACTCTCAGTGATACCCACTGGGTAGAGTGGATCCTTCTGTCAGCGCCTGCCTTTCGCCAACCTGTGTAGAGAAATCTGAGACAAGAGCTTGCAATTCGTTAAAATATGTCTTGTGTTCCATTTTTCTCCTTCTTCCCCTAGTCCCAGAGCGGCACTGGGCCCTGGAAACTGTCTTCCTATCAGCAGCTCATATGGTGTTAACCCCTGTTCCTTGATTGAGGGAACTCCTGATTGTCATCGGGGCCAGGGTAATGCATCCACCCAATTCAGTTTTGTCTGTGCACAGATTATAGCCAATTTTTGTTTGATGTTCTGATTCATTCTCTCCACCTTACCTTGTGACTGGGGTGGTAGACAATGCCAAATGAATGTTTCAAACCCAGCATTGCTTCTACGCTTTGTAGATCTGTGTTTTTAAAGTGAGTGCTATTATCTGATCTGATTTTTGCTGGGAAACCATGTCTGGGAATGTAATGGTTAATCAAACATTTTCTCACCGTAGCGCTGTCCTCGCCTCTGGCCACCCTGTGAACGTATCAACACACACCAACAAATACCTAAAACCTTTCACCGGATCAATCATATCCGTATAGTCTATCACCACCTCCTGGCCAGGGCAGGTAGTAATAGGCAAACGCCCCATTTCCGGGCTCACCGCTGGCTTTGGATTAAAATGTGAACAGACTGTACAACTTTTTACAAAATGCCTTGCCATATCTGCTAGGAACGGATGCCACCAATGACACAAGTTCCTATTCATTTGGTTTGCCCGCACATGCCCCAAGCCATGTGCTTCTCTCAGGGCTCTTGCCCTGATACCTGGTGGGAGGACCATTTGTCCGTCCGGCCCCCTCCAGAGTCCATTTTGCTCCGTAGCTCCTCTCTGCATCCATACTGCTTTTTCTTGGGCCCCCGCCCCTTTTGATATTCTTTTTACTGCCTCTGCAGTGAGTTTGGGTTGTAATTCAGTCTCTTCACTGGTTATCATTTGGTACATTTGCAAATACCCTGCTGCCCTTTTGGCTGCTTTATCTGCTTCCTGGTTCCCTGTAGCCACTGGAGTGCTAGCCTGATCATGTCCTCTACATTTTACCACTGCCACTTTCCTTGGTAATTTCAAAGCCTCCATTAACTCTTTCATCTCTCCTCATGTTTGATGGGTTTGCCCCTGCTGTCAAGAACCCTGTTCTCATCCATTGTCTCATTTCCACATGTACTGCCCCTGCAGCATATGCTGAGTCTGTATAAATTGTGACGTCCCTGCCCTGCCCCCATTTTAAGGCTTCTGTCACTGCAACCACTTCCGCTCTCTGTGCTGACTGCTGTCCCTCCAGCTGCTCTGCTCTGAAATTTTCATATCCTGTTTCTGTCTGCCTGACTACCGCATATGCTGTCTTCAACCCTAATTTGTCATGTTTGTAGCAACACCAGTCAGTGAATAATTGTTCTGAACCTGGCAAAGCCTGAGCTTCCAAATCTGGTCTCACTTTAACAACTTTTGTGATTTCTCTCTCGCACTCATGTGGGTGACATGTCCCCATCCTGTCTGCCATGTTGATGCCTTCATGTGTGAAAGTCAGATTTGGTGCTTCCAATATTTTACAGAGTCTGTGTTGTCTAAGAGATGTCATGGTGAATGTCTGTGAGTTTACAAATGCTACCACACTGTGTATTGTTAGTGTCGTCAGGGGGTGTCCCATCACTATATGGGCTGTTTTCTGAAGAATTTTTGCCACGCCTGCTGCATGTTGTGTGCATGTAGGATGTCGTTTTTCCATTAAGTCTAGCATAATGCTAACATACATTAACACTTGTCTAGCTCCCCCTTTTTTCTGAAACAGAACACCATTTACCACCCCTTCTGTTTCAGAAACATCTAAAGAGAAGGGGAGTGTATAGTTGGGTAGAGCAAGTTCTGCCGCTTGGGACAGTTTCTGCTGCCCCCTTCTGTGACATTACCCACCCCAGGAAAGAAACCTGAGTTCTGATAGCCTGTAGCTTAGATGTTTTGTACCTTTAGCACATGACTGAACATGATACTGAACAAGAGTGCAACCTGATGGTAACTCACAACCACTCAGAGCCTGTTTTAGAACCTGATTAAACAATCCTGGTGACAATGCAAACCCTTGTGGTACTCTGGTGTACTGCAACTGCTGTCCCTTGTAGGTAAATGAGAAAATATCCCTGCACTCCTGAGCTAAAGGTACACAAAAGAACTCATTAGCTAAATCAATACAAATGAACCATTTCTGTTCTGGTGTGAGAGAGCACAAAAATGGTGCTAGTAAGAAAGTGTTAAAAGGAACTCAAATCAAACTGTGTTATCCTCCATATTCATCTAGTTATAAATGCTTTGATTCTAGAAATGTGTTTCTAAAAATTCTAAAATAAACAATGTAAAAATTAATATATGTAGTCTGGAGACAAAGTCTTAAGACAAACTGAAATCAAAATATGTTGTCCTTTATCTCTATGTTTTAGCTAGCGTTTCTAACGTAGAACGTTCATTTCAAAGAGGTTCTGGGAGGAAGTCCAGGGTATCATAGTGGTAAACATCAACATCGCTCATTGGATGACTCTCCAAATGAACTTGTGCTTTCTGGGGACAAAAGAGATTCAAATCCAAACCGTGTTGTCCTTCACAGTTTTCATTCTTCAAATTTAGAATTTCTTTCTAAAAGCTTCTGGGTAGAAGTGAATGCTTTACATATTGGCGTGGTGAAAATGCACTTATCTAAACTAAAGAAGCTAAACGTGAACATATGCGATCTGAGGACATAGCTTTAAGAGGAATTCAAGTCAAATGATGCTGACCTTCATATCCATCAAGTTGTTGTCGAGGTAAGCTAACCTCTCGCCAAGTTGGTTGATGAGAAGGGATCCACACGAGACCTACAAATGTCTTTAACTAGTATCTATATACCCACAAATATTACAAACAATACAAACAATCAAACAATACAGAAAATTACAGATAAATACAGATATATCTGGAGACACAGCACAGAGACCTCTCTCAGGCGATCTCCCGCTATGTCTGAAGCAGCAGTACAAAAGTAGTTGGTTATATGGCCTGAGCTCCTCCTTGTACACAATACTATGTAAATGCCTAAGTTCACACTTCCCCATTCCTCTTGATCTTCACAGGCCGCTGCATTCCATTCCCAGGTGTGATCAGAGCGGCTGGTCAGTGAGGATATGCGAGTCACCCCCATGCAATGATAAAACCACCCATATAAACAGGGTGTCGGCTCCGGCCTGCCAACACATGTGCATACATTTCCTCCCACTCTTTGTCACCCCAAATCACCTCTGTATGTCACCATGGGATTATCATATCCACTGTACCTTCCACCACTTTCTCTTATCTAACTGTTAATTAGTTCTAGTCTATGGTGCAGAACAGCTGCTGACCTGAGATGTTACATGAGTTAGACTTGTACAGAGGCAAACATCTTACATACAGGGTGTACGTAGCACAAGCTATCCATCATAATAACACAGCCCAAGTTTTCATATTGAAAATTCCTCCTTTTGATCTCTCCTAAAAGAGATCACTCCTAACACCATTTTTCCAATTCAAAAGTGTCCTCTGCACTGGATGATGTCACAGAGGTCGAAGGAATAGGTAGTGGCGCTACCGCGGGTGTAATTGAGTTCCAACCCCAGACCGGTTGAAACACTTAGGCGTTTTGGCTCGTTTTTCCCTGTGAGTGGATGGCCATCCCTGAAATTTACCACACAAATACAAAATTGAAATTACAAGTAACACTCCCAATACAGTTGTAACCGCTGCCCCTTAGGACTGCCACATCCCCATCTTATGACTGGAACTTTTCTATTACTTTGTACTGAAACAGCAACCTCTGTTTCAGGAGATTAAAACCCTCCATTTTACTTCACAGTCTTTTCCTTCTGGATGTGACGTAGTCTTCAACTTCTGGCTGGGAATTGTGTTCGTTCAGCACACTCTTCTATGACCTAGAGGAGAAGTTACTAGCACTTCACCTTTGCAGCTAACAGTGTGATTCCTCTCGGGTACAGGGGTTGACTTCCTGTACCTTTCGACCGCAGACCAGAGGATTATTCTGCCTCTTTTGTTGGGGTCTGGGTGTTCTCTGACTCAGCTGAGCCGGTGCTTTCAGCTTGTAATTGCCGTGAGATCTGCTCCGATCTCCTCCACACTCCGTCCTGGCTCCTCGGCCGCCATGCACTGGCTCCAGTGGAACCAGGTGTCGCTTTACCTTTTACCCGGACCACATGTGATGTTCTCTCTGTGACCTCGAACGGTCTGGTCCACCTGGGCTCTGACCACTTCCTTTTGATGACTCTCAGTGATACCCACTGGGCTGTGGGTAGAGTGGATCCTTCTGTCAGCGCCTGCCTTTCGCCAACCTGTGTAGAGAAATCTGAGACAAGAGCTTGCAATTCGTTAAAATATGTCTTGTGTTCCATTTTTCTCCTTCTTCCCTAGTCCCAGAGCGGCACTGGGCCCTGGAAACTGTCTTCCTATCAGCAGCTCATATGGTGTTAACCCTGTTCCTTGATTGAGGGAACTCCTGATTGTCATCGGGCCAGGGGTAATGCATCCACCCAATTCAGTTTTGTCTGTGCACAGATTATAGCCAATTTTTGTTTGATGTTCTGATTCATTCTCTCCACCTTACCTTGTGACTGGGGTGGTAGACAATGCCAAATGAATGTTTCAAACCCAGCATTGCTTCTACGCTTTGTAGATCTGTGTTTTTAAAGTGAGTGCTATTATCTGATCTGATTTTTGCTGGGAAACCATGTCTGGGAATGTAATGGTTAATCAAACATTTTCTCACCGTAGCGCTGTCCTCGCCTCTGGCCACCCTGTGAACGTATCAACACACACCAACAAATTCCTAAAACCTTTCACCGGATCAATCATATCCGTATAGTCTATCACCACCTCCTGGCCAGGGCAGGTAGTAATAGGCAAACGCCCCATTTCCGGGCTCACCGCTGGCTTTGGATTAAAATGTGAACAGACTGTACAACTTTTTACAAAATGCCTTGCCATATCTGCTAGGAACGGATGCCACCAATGACACAAGTTCCTATTCATTTGGTTTGCCCGCACATGCCCCAAGCCATGTGCTTCTCTCAGGGCTCTTGCCCTGATACCTGGTGGGAGGACCATTTGTCCGTCCGGCCCCCTCCAGAGTCCATTTTGCTCCGTAGCTCCTCTCTGCATCCATACTGCTTTTTCTTGGGCCCCCGCCCCCTTTTGATATTCTTTTACTGCCTCTGCAGTGAGTTTGGGTTGTAATTCAGTCTCTTCACTGGTTATCATTTGGTACATTTGCAAATACCCTGCTGCCCTTTTGGCTGCTTTATCTGCTTCCTGGTTCCCTGTAGCTACTGGAGTGCTAGCCTGATCATGTCCTCTACATTTTACCACTGCCACTTTCCTTGGTAATTTCAAAGCCTCCATTAACTCTTTCATCTCTCCCTCATGTTTGATGGGTTTGCCCCCTGCTGTCAAGAACCCTGTTCTCATCCATTGTCTCATTTCCACATGTACTGCCCCTGCAGCATATGCTGAGTCTGTATAAATTGTGACGTCCCTGCCCTGCCCCCATTTTAAGGCTTCTGTCACTGCAACCACTTCCGCTCTCTGTGCTGACTGCTGTCCCTCCAGCTGCTCTGCTCTGAAATTTTCATATCCTGTTTCTGTCTGCCTGACTACCGCATATGCTGTCTTCAACCCTAATTTGTCATGTTTGTAGCAACACCAGTCAGTGAATAATTGTTCTGAACCTGGCAAAGCCTGAGCTTCCAAATCTGGTCTCACTTTAACAACTTTTGTGATTTCTCTCTCGCACTCATGTGGGTGACATGTCCCCATCCTGTCTGCCATGTTGATGCCTTCATGTGTGAAAGTCAGATTTGGTGCTTCCAATATTTTACAGAGTCTGTGTTGTCTAAGAGATGTCATGGTGAATGTCTGTGAGTTTACAAATGCTACCACACTGTGTATTGTTAGTGTCGTCAGGGGGTGTCCCATCACTATATGGGCTGTTTTCTGAAGAATTTTTGCCACGCCTGCTGCATGTTGTGTGCATGTAGGATGTCGTTTTTCCATTAAGTCTAGCATAATGCTAACATACATTAACACTTGTCTAGCTCCCCCTTTTTTCTGAAACAGAACACCATTTACCACCCCTTCTGTTTCAGAAACATCTAAGAGAGAAGGGGAGTGTATAGTTGGGTAGAGCAAGTTCTGCCGCTTGGGACAGTTTCTGCTGCCCCCTTCTGTGACATTACCCACCCCAGGAAAGAAACCTGAGTTCTGATAGCCTGTAGCTTAGATGTTTTGTACCTTTAGCACATGACTGAACATGATACTGAACAAGAGTGCAACCTGATGGTAACTCACAACCACTCAGAGCCTGTTTTAGAACCTGATTAAACAATCCTGGTGACAATGCAAACCCTTGTGGTACTCTGGTGTACTGCAACTGCTGTCCCTTGTAGGTAAATGAGAAAATATCCCTGCACTCCTGAGCTAAAGGTACACAAAAGAACTCATTAGCTAAATCAATACAAATGAACCATTTCTGTTCTGGTGTGAGAGAGCACAAAAATGGTGCTAGTAAGAAAGTGTTAAAAGGAACTCAAATCAAACTGTGTTATCCTCCATATTCATCTAGTTATAAATGCTTTGATTCTAGAAATGTGTTTCTAAAAATTCTAAAATAAACAATGTAAAAATTAATATATGTAGTCTGGAGACAAAGTCTTAAGACAAACTGAAATCAAAATATGTTGTCCTTTATCTCTATTTTTAGCTAGCGTTTCTAATGTAGAACGTTCATTTCAAAGAGGTTCTGGGAGGAAGTCCAGGGTATCATAGTGGTAAACATCAACATCGCTCATTGGATGACTCTCCAAATGAACTTGTGCTTTCTGGGGACAAAAGAGATTCAAATCCAAACCGTGTTGTCCTTCACAGTTTTCATTCTTCTAATTTAGAATTTCTTTCTAAAAGCTTCTGGGTAGAAGTGAATGCTTTACATATTGCCGTGGTGAAAATGCACTTATCTAAACTAAAGAAGCTAAATGTGAACATATGCGGTCTGAGGACATAGCATTAAAAGGAATTCAAATCAAATTATGCTGACCTTCATATCCATCAAGTTATTCATTCTTATAATCTAGAAATCTTGTTTCTAAACGTGCCTCGGAAGCAATGACAGCTTAGCACAACATACTGATGAAAATGAAGTGATCTAAACCATAGAAGCTTAAAGTGAGCATATGCGGTGTGGAGACGAAGCGGTAAAAGAAACTCAAATCAAACGATGTTGTCCTTCATATTCATCTACCTCTGGGATGTTTCTAATGCATAATGTTTGTTTCAAAGAGCTTCTCGGTAGAAATCACAGCTTCTCAGGTATTATAGTGGTGAAAAATCAGTTTACCGCATCGGTTGAATCTCAGAATGGAGAATGGAATCTGTTATCTGGAGACGAAGTATTGAAAGAAAATCCAAATTAAAGCCTGTTGTCCGTCATACCAATCTAGTTTTTCATGTTTCAAATGTGGCTATTTGTTTCTAAGATGTGCGGGGAAGAAATGGCAGCTTATCCTATTATAATAATGGTGAAAATAAAGTTATGTCTCGTCGAATGAAGCTCAAAATGAATATATCCTCTCAGCGTAAAGGAGTATTAAAAGAAACTCAAACTCACTTTTATGTTAGCCTACATCATTGCTCACTTACAAAAATACAACAGAGCCACCACAGCCCTGATAAGGGCTCTAATAATTTGGCAGTGTTCATCTTTTGCATTATTATAAATGTCTTTCTAAGTGTCTCACTTACACTAACAATTGAAAGGTGTGCTAGAAGAGGAGCAGCCAAACTAAACACCTAACTTACACTAAGGTTCTTCATGTGGGATCAAATTCAGCCAGGCTTCGTTCAAACCCACGTAACTTTATTTTACATTCTAGTCAAGATCCTAAGGTTTCCAAAGATACCAGACATGTCAGGCTGAATGTCACAACAATTTTTATATTAACATCAACCTAACATCACTGAAAATCTCAAATCAAACACTTAAAAATATGCTCATCAGTAACTTTAATGCTAACCGCTTAGCTACGATACAGGCTCACCTTTTTGCAGTAACTTCACTTCAAGCTAGCACCACAAAAGATCGGTAAAGAATGTAATAATATCTAGGAAATGCAATTTGGAAAATGGTTATCCCATGTATTGTATTGTGTTCGCTTACTGACTAAATAATAACAGTTTAAATGCCCTATTTAAATCGTCTTACCTGAGGTTACCTGAGCTAGCGCAGGTGCACTGATCGCTCATGTAGCCTCGCCGCTGGTGACGTCGTGGCTGTTCAAGGTGATGCGTGGATTGGCATATCATATGCACGCAATTTGAAAGTGTAGAGCCGCATTATTTGAATTAATTACAATATAATATATTTAAATATATTTCTCGCCTTTTCCCTGATGGTCCAAATAAGTCACTAAATTTGTCAATAGTCACTTTTTAGAAATAAAGTCGCTAAGAGGGTCTGAAAAGTCGCAAAATTTAGTGACCATTTCTGATTGGTCGAGCTCCGGCCGATGCAGCAGCAGTGGTTTGGTTGTCGGGATCGTTGCTGGGTCATGGCTCAGCTACTGCACTGCTGAAGCTGTGGTGGAAGACACTGGATGACCAGTCAGTTGAAGGTGAACTACTTAAATACTTAAATGCTATAACCGCTAATTGTTGTCATGCTATTGCTACCCTAACCAAAAGCTAACGTTAGCTACATGCTAACTGCAATCGCTAATGTTAATGGTGTAGAATCGTGGTGTTCCAGGGTTTGCTAAATCAATCATAAAAAATTATATCTTGTTAATGTTGTTGCAGTGAGATACAACATTTACTTTTTTTCACCGTGTTTTTCAGATGAAACAGACGGGTAAAGTGAACTGCAGACCAGTGTGTTTACGAGCACCAACAGTTGGTGTTCGCTGAAGTACACAAACGCTGTATTTTGCACATTTATATTTCTGCAAATTAATAAATAGTTCTGGAGGTAAATGTGTGTATAGTGGCTGTTCTTGTATCTGAAAACAAGTATAATACTGCTATATATGTAAAAAGACATGTAACGCATATGCTTGTGTTACCATATTCTAATATTACAATGCTCTGAGGAAGTAATGGCCCTCAATTTCACCATTATACACTGGTAAACTCAGTATTTAAAACAGGTGAGAGTGCACAAAATAAGCAAAGGTCCTTATGCTGAATTGCAGGTGATGTGTTTAATAAGTTAAAACAATAGTTATGCACCTGTGTAATGGGTGTAATCTAATGGGTGTAATTTGCCTAATTTTCCCAGGTCTTTAGACCCTGGTGGAAACACACAACAATGGACTGAAGGAACTTTATAGTTCCTTGAAAAATAGTCCTTGTGGATAAAAGTTCCTGGTACTTTCGGTGGAAAAGCAGTTTTAGGCTGAAAGATAATATAATGGTGTCACTATAAAGTTTATCTAGCAGCATGCACAGGTAAACTGTGTAAGATGAAACAGAAGAAGCCACTGTCTACCAATATACAAAGAAAATACAGCTGATGAGATGAAATGTGACAATTACCTCACTAATGGTTAAAACTATAAACCAGCATAAAAATTATAACAAAAAGTTCCATTTGCATTTTGGAACATAAGGAAGCTAACTTAACAAACTGCTTTCAGCACTAGGCAGTGCATGCTGGGAAATGTGGGTCGTTGCTATGGCTACAATACTCTCAGTATGTGGTAGTTTAAGGTTTTTCATTTCCTGTATTATTTTGTAGTATTCTCCTTCCCTTGTGTGTCTTGTGTTTTTACTTCCTGTCTTTGTTTTCCCTCCAGTTTTGATTGTTGGTCCTTCCTTGATTGTTTGCACCTGTGTTTCGTTGTCTCACCTCCCCTAGGGTATTTAGTCTGGGTCTCTTTCTTTGTTCAGTGTTGGATCATTGTTGTTAATGTATGGTGTGATTACTGCCTTGAGTTTTGGTCCCGTCTTTTGAGTGTTCCTGACCTTTGTTTGTGTGTGTGTGTTGCCGTTTGGTGCACTTTTTGTTGTACCTGGTTTCAGTGCCCAGTTTCCTGGCATTTTTACCGTGAGTTCTGTTTTGGATTCTTTGTCTCCCTTGGACCTTGGCTGGATCTTGGATTTTGTAATTTGCCTGCTCCCAACTGAACTGTTTTGCCACCTTGGAATCACTTCTCTGCTTCCACCACTGCCAGCCGGTAACCTATCTGCCTTTTGCCTGTTCATTACCTGTCTGTCTACCGGTCTGCCTGTACCTGCCTTTAAAACATATCGCCCCAATAAACACTGTAGCCATCAGGCTACTTCACCTCATACCCCTTCCTGGTAGTCTGCATTTGGGTCCACATACCACTACACTACACAACAGAATGATCCAACCAGTCATGGACCCTGCAGAAGTCAACACTCTCATGGGGGAGTTAAAGGAAGTGTTCTCCACGCTAGAGACATTCAGCCTCTCCATTCAGGGCTCGGTGGATATCCAACGCAGGCATTTTGTATACTCCTTAATGGAGAGGACAATACTATCAAGACCCAGGCTTGCAACTCTCCCCTTTCTGGTAGAGAACCTTAACCGGTAATCTCCAGCATGAGGCATGCTGGATCGCAGCAGCCATCACCCCCTCACCCCCTGCTGGATCGCAGCAGCCCCCAGTCCCTGGGTGCCGTGCTGGATTACAGCGGCCTCCTGGACTCCCGGTTGGATCGCAGCAGCACCAACCCCTTGCCGCTGCTGGATCACAGCTGCCTCCTGCCCTGGTTGGATCGCAGCAGCACCAACCCCTTGCCGCTGCTGGATCGCAGCTGCCTCCTGCCCCGGTTGGATCGCAGCAGCAGCCATCCCTAGTCGCCGCTGGATCGCAGCCGCCTCCTGCCCCGTTGGACCGCAGCACGCCACAGAACCATCTACTGGGTCACAGCACGCCACTGAATTCTCTGTTGGATCGCAGCAGTATCCTCCTTCTCGGCCGGAGTGGCAGGCTCCGGGTTCCCAGACATCACTGGTTCTGCCAGTCTCTCCATCGCCGGCTCCCTGTCCTGCTGTCCCATCGCCGGCTCCCTGTCCTGCTGTCCTGTCGCCGGGCCCTGATCTGGTTCTCCGGCCTCCAGAGGGGTCCCGCCTTCACCGCCGGTCTCCTGTGACCTTCCTCCTGTGCCACCGGCATTCCGCCAGGCCTCCAGATGGTGTCAATCTTCATCACAGACCTCAGGAGATCAGCTCCGCACATGCCCAGCCCCCGGGCCGTCCGCCCAAAGTCTCCCACCTGGCCCTTGAATCTCTCCCCCGGACCTCCTCCGCCCACCCTGAATCTCTCCCCCGGACCCTCTCCACCCACCCTTTACTTCCTGTCTTTGTTTTCCCTCTAGTTTTGATTGTTGGTCCTTTGATTGTTTGCACCTGTGTCTCGTTGTCTCACCTCCCCTAGGGCAGTGTTGCCAACTTGGCCAATTTGTCACTAGATTTAGTGACTTTTCAGACCCTGTTATCAACTTTTTTTCTAAAAAGTGACTAGCGACAAATTTTGCGACTTATTCAGACAATCAGGGAAAAGGTGAGAAATATATTCAATCTTATTATATTGTAATTCATTCCCATGCATGCTGCGGCTCATCTGCCAACATTGTCTCTCTTGCGCTGTGCGCAGGCAGTCAGTGTGTGGCGTGTGGGGCAGACTTTACTCTCTCTCCAGATCTCTGGTTTAGAATGTTATAGCTTGTAAATATGTAAATTGTGTTTCTCTCACTCTTTCTCTCTGGATTAAAATATTACTACAGGTTTAAATGTTATTGTAAATAATACTGAGTCTGAGTGTTAACTTAACGCTATGTTGTTACCTAGTTGGTGAGATGCAATGCTGGAAAGTAAATAACGTCCTCATATTGGAGTCACAGAAGCCTGTTTTTTCACTGGATATGTTGAACGTTTCCCCTGAATGTTTATAGCAGGTGCGCAGTTTTCCATGTTTCTGATGTAGCAAATTATTTTCTAACAGCCTCAAAATAGAAATTCACATTCTATGGCAGAGTACTGTTTTAATGTACTGTTTTTGTGTAAAGATTTCCAACACTGGAAATAAGAGCTGCCAGAGAAGTGCTGTCTTTAGGACAAACTTGAGGAACAAATGTCCAGTCCCTTGTTGTTCCATAACTGCAAGCTTTCACCTCCATTGTCTTGTGGTGGAGGCAGAAATCTCAGAGACGGATATCTTGCTTAACTCCACTGACATTATACATCTTAAAACCCCCACCTCTCACTACCACAAAAAACAAAACAATCTCACTCCAGCTGGTTGTTGGCAACCCTGTGCATAGCTCACACAAATACAAATATGAAGCAAACACATAAAGGCACTATTAAACTTTGTCAACAAGTAAAAACAATCTGCCAACGATTGCACCAATGACTGTTAGGAGCTAGAGGGAAACGGGTCTCCAGAAGGAGACGATGCAACGCAAAACGGACATACTAACTTTAGAGAATGATGTTACTGCTAGCCTTGCGGCTTTGTGGGGGTGTTTGTTAAGTGGTGGAGGAAGTATTCAGACCCTGAAAGTAGCAATACTGCAATATAAAAAATGCCACATTTAAAACGTCATGCATTAGAATTGTCAGCAAAATGTTCTTAAAATGTCTTTTAATTCAGAAAATGGCCCATGTGATGCTATACCTTTATGTTTTATTTATTTTTATTATTATACTAGCCTAGTGATGCATTTAATGTGGAGGCAGCATTTTACTGATGGTTGAGGTTGAAGCCACAATATACCTACCAAGACACCACTGGTCACAGATGAGTGGAGGAAACCAAGTCCTCTCTGAGGTGATCCTGCTCTGTACTCAGCATGCAATTGATTATATTTGTTATGAATGTTAGTAAAGCAAGTACCAGTTATTTAGAGATATCGAGCTATGATGTGTGGTCTTATTTATATTTATTTGTATTATTTGTAAATGTGAATGACAGAAGCCATCCCGGAAGAAGTAATCATTATATGCTTAACGGCACAGGAATGTCGAGCAGTTTTTTGGTTGGTGTTTTACTGCGGAGGGATTCCTCTTCCTGAACACTAAGCTCTTTGTTGTATTCAGGAAGTGGAGTGTTGAGGTCAGTTCGCCTATCGGTTGGTTCCTGTTTTTAATTTCAATATCTGCACGTTAATAAATACTATCTAGCTTTCAACATGTCGGCCAGGAACCCAGGAATGAAGCTCGGTAAGTAGGTTATAAACTGAAAGCTAAAACTAAATTATGCCCCAGTTGAACTGTAGCTGTAATAGTCTCAGTTCCTTATAAACACGCGTGGTCCGTTTCGCTACTACTTGGCCACAACCTTTTATTTAACTAGCATTGTGTAACGTTTAATAATTCTGTGTTTTGCCTAGCTATTTTCACCTTACACCATTTAAAAGCAAAGTGTGTTTTTATTAAACAAGAACAGCCAAGAAAGAGTGCAGCGTATCCTTAACTCCTGACAGTTTAATAAGTAACATTTTAGAGGTAATTGACCTGCTGAGCATCGAAATGTTACTGTGTAACCCACTGTAACACATATACTGTAACATAGTAATTGTTAGAAAATAGTTTTAGAAACACTATCAGACAGACTGTGAAAGGTACACCTTACATATAGCGTTATATTTCACTTACTTAATTTTTATTGTTGTAACATACATACAGGCAACACGCTGTTGAATATTTTGTGACATGGCTGCTGTAACTGCACTCAGTGACAGTGTAATTGAGAACTCATGACAGTCTCTACCTGCTCAGCTGACTAACCCTACTGTATCTCAGGGGTGGTTTTATTGTACTAAAACCAATACTGACATGCTCTGATAAAGACAAGACATGGTTTACACATGTCAGCAGCTATCTTTACTGCCTTTCATTAATTTAACATCCGTCTGACATGTTTTTATACTGTATGCTTCTATTAGTCGAGGTTAAAAA